>NC_139347.1:23965276-24387776 GCF_055883805.1 Amblyomma maculatum | reverse complement strand
TTAAAATTCACCTCAACTAAGTGTCTACTACAAAGTTGTCTACATCATGAAAACGAGCATCGCAACGACAGCGACGTGTGCCTTAGATGAACATTAATCGAGTGCTTGTAGGACCCTGATGTTGTCTCACAAGCACAAGTCAACGACCAAAGAATGTTTCGAAAATTCCATGTACCAAAAACATTTACCAAGCAAAAGTGTGTCCATTATTTTTGCCCTTGAGATGAAATCTTAGAACGGTTATATGGATTAGGTACGCGGACTCAGAGCACAGTTTTTACTTTCGTCATAAAATGTCGTTCGCTATGAAACTTCGTATCTGAAGCCATAAGCCCCGTAGCCCTTTTTATCATTACTTTTTTCGCGATCTGCATTCAAACCTTTTTTTGTGTGTAAAGCTACCGCAGTATTCAAGTGTTACTTATGCTTTCTTGTCAAATCTTTACTTACATTGCATCGTGCTTCACGCAAACCTTAGTCAGCTTAGCCTGCACCAAACATTGGCTGCATGCTGAGGGAAGTTTACGTTCTTAACTTGTACCGAAACTGCCTGGTCGACAACATATCATTTATTCCCGTGTCAAAAATACGTGCACGAAGTTCATTTCGAAGAGAAACTGAGATTTTATTTCCTACCGGAGTGCATGTTGACGCACTCCATCTATTTTGTTTTTTTCGGTTATGTGGCTGCCCTTGTTTTAACCGCCCATCATCATTTCACAGGCTAATAGATGCTGTCATAGTCACTCTGTTTGCATACAGTGTGAGTTACACACTGCGGACAGAGCCGAAATTAGCATTCACGAACTTGGCGCCCTAAAGTACATATGGCGTTGGTTTTCGCATGTCACGTATGCTTCCTCATTGATTCCTTCAACATCGCCATCACGTTGCGCCGAGCACATAAGTGAAATCGGGCGGAGTCTGACTTTGGATTCCATTTTACCTTATGTCACTGTGGATCAATTTTGCTGATTCATATTGCTTTGAGACAATAAAAGAAAATCAGAACAGTAAAAATGCTTAAAAGTGTAAGAAAATGAGACTGATCAAATGCCGTCGCGTTTCCCAGACGGAGACTTCAATTAACGGGAGTGAAAAATACATTATCGCCTGAGTATATGTTCCACGCTTGAGTAGACCTATCAACATTGGTGTATTTTTAAATAGTTACACATTTTACAATAAAAACGCTGCAAAACACACCTGCAACGGCGTATTAATTTAGCGTTCAGCAAATATTGCGTTAGTATTGCCATGGGATTAGAATGCCATCACTGAAAACAAAAAAAGAACCCCGGCGTGCCCGTAAACTTAATTGGTTGGTTGAAGCTCAGTGGGATAAGCACCGAGTTAACCGAGTGGTCGAGACAGTGAAAAGAACTATCAAAGGCTGCAGCACGGTACCTTGTTTATGGAGACAATGAAGACTTTTCATAGTTACAGGACATTATCAGGTCGCAGGAATAAATGCCAAATAAAGAAATACTTCATTAGTGCGGTGGCTAGAACAGATAATGTACCCTGACTGCAATATCACTACACCATCGGCACAGCCTATCAGAACTCCCTTTTAAATAGCCAGTCTCTTTTGCTGTGCTTTATGTTTGCCCTCCATGTTTGCGCTCAGTCCGAAAGCGAACGCGCTAGCATTTTCTTGAAAATGGCAAAAAAAAAAAAAACAAAAACATTCGGCAGTAGAAGTGAGGGAGTCATCGACACCGCCTTGTCAATCTTCGAGTTGTTTAAATGCTTTTATTTAAGTTGGTTCTTGAAGAATGGAAGGCGCAGTATCTGTTATATTTGTTTTTGTGATATGGAGTCATCGTTTTCAGCAATTACACTACGAACAGTGTTTATTCATTTGTGAAGAGTGTTCGGGATGGGCACACCCTCGAATGAATGAACGCTAAGGACTTTTCAATGCTGGCCATTCTTACAGATCTCAAGCAAGAGGTGATAATTAGCCGCTTTAGCTACTTGTCTATCTGCGTCATATCTCTCGTAGGCATTTTGCTACCTTGAAAGGAGAAATTATTGTTAGAGGGTTTTTCTTACATCACTGAGCACAGGGAATAAGTGAAGAAAAAAAGACTCATTTTTTTTATCTTTCTGCTTCTCTCACTTCAGTCTAGTTTAGAAGGGACACCAGACAAAATAAAGAAGACGCAAATTTCACTTTTTTGTTCTTTCGTGAAGTTTAAAATTAATTTACTACCGCGTTGTCTCAACAGCTCGACTATAGTGTACTTTTTAGTGTACTTCAAGGGAGCTGGTGTACTAGTCGATAAGAATAGGGGAAAAACCATGAAAGGAATAGAAAGCATGGAATGTGTGGCAACAAATAGCATAGAAACATGAGAAATGTAGTGGAAGGCGAGAAATTCTGACTATGGATATCACGGCTCCGATCAGGCATATAGGATAGTTATGCGTAGTTGCGCGAAATCTGGTTCGTTGCGTCCCGGAGCCGCCTAAGAGGTCCAAACACTCGACATCGGCTGAGCCCCTAGACTATTCTGTATCACGGACAGAAGCGATAGGCGACTATACGTGAGTGGTTAAGGCTATATTTATTCGAGCAATCGACGTGTGGCAGATGACATTAAAGTTCATGCTACACATGTTCTAGATGGGTTTCATTGCTATTCTTCGAAATAAGCAGTGAACTGAGTTTTATAATCGAATAAAAATGTCTCAATACTTACATTCAATTTCCAGTTAGGATTGCCACTTTTTTAGCCCTTATTTCCCACTAGCGCAGTGTCCAGCGTATGAGATTATGCGCACGCCGAGCAAATCCCCTGATAAAATTGCTTCGGTCAATGTGTGAAGGGTACACATTAGCTACAAGCAGTCATTCAGGCAAATCTAAATAAGCTAACGAATTGTTTTGGGAATAAGGCGCAGAGGTTTCTTTATCCTCTTGCGCGTTACCAACTAAATATTGAAGCAATGGCTAGTGTTTCGCGAGTTCTCAGCCAGCGCATTCTCATAAAATTGAAAACTAACGCTCTTCAGATTGAATGTGCCATAGATTCGACGCCAAGAAAGTTTTTTTACATAGAAACAAGCAATAGCGTTCGGAAACCAGTTTGAGAAAAAATGACTTTCCAGAGTTGTGAGCCTTTTCAGGGCTTTCGCGAATGAAAGCATTGAGACTGAGTTCGGAGGAAATGAAAATCGCCTGTCTTGAGTACCTTCTTTGAGAGTGAAGAACAAACGCGCGAGTGAGAGAAAAAACATCACATCCGTCAGCCTGCCAACTGGGCGCTCAGATGAATCACTTGATTTTGCGCTGCTGCTTCTCGGTTCTAAGAAAAAAAAAAAAAGAACAAGACAGGGTAAAATCCTTCTTCTTGCTCACAAATATGGGCCTGAAGGCGGAGCCTTTCTCTTTGAATGCATTTCACTTTTACTATCTTTGACGAGTCTTTCCATATAAAAGAGCCTGAAGATAAAACAACACGACTGTTGTGCAACCCAGCGATGGCAGAAATTTCTCAGAAAGGCTGTACAGTGTTGTACAGAAGAACGTATAGGAAATACGCAGAAAGGGCGCAAGCCATGGAGTTTCCGCCACGTCAAAAGGCTCGGTCATTCACCTTGAAGGGCCTGCGCTCTATCGAGCCTTGCACGCTCAAGAGTCGAGGGCGCGCGGAGGCAGTCAATCAGACGAATGCAGTGTCGATTGAAGCTGTGGAGAACTTCTTCTGGAGACCCCCCAGTCATAGGGAGTGTTTCAGAGAGTTTAAATTCTCTCTGTATTTGCCGAACCGTAAAACAGTAGGGAATAGAGGGCTCCTTGGCGTTGTTAAAATGACTGCGAAAAATGTCAAATATTTTTTTTTTCAGGTGCCATAAAAGCTAAATATTTACCTAAAATTCTGAACCATTATATTTTTGTTCCTCAGGCTAAGGAGGAGGAGGAGGAGGTGAAAGGGCAGGGTGGCTAACCTGTAAAAAAAAAACGATTTAATTATAATAACGACACAGCGCAGTTAGCACCGAGTGCTCATCTCCAGTGTATATATTGTTTGTTCCATATGAAATAAAGAAATGGGCATTTCTGTCCCATACCTACTGCCAGTCTTCTGCCCTAAGAAGACGTCTGAAGCATAGGTTTACAACTATAACCGAAGTGGTAACTTCCTTCATATTTAACAGTGTGTTGTTGCTTTCATTGTTTTATTCTTCGCTCAAATTGGTCAAAAAGCAAGAGCTCCTTCGTGTGAAGCGCGATCTGTGGATAAGGAACAAGCATAAAATTCGCCTTTGGGCTGCATGCCGAGCAGTATAGGTGCTCAATAGTACAACGCGGCCTCCGCGCTGGGCCGCAACGACGACGAAGTGGCTGTTGGCACGTGAAGAGCGTATGGCTAGACCAGGTTCGATGATTAAAAAAAAGAAAGCTTCTTGTGTTGGCCTGCACGTCCCTGCACGTCTACACGACCTTACGTCCACACACACGTCTGCGTCTCCTTGGGTCGTGACAATGTAATGCCCACCTTGTCACATGATTCGAATGTGACTATGGAATGCAGCTCACAGGAGGAAGAGGTGGCGCTGTTCTTGTTGCTCTCGTGCCCTCGAGATATAATAACACGTATACACAATAAATATTTGCCACAACCAGGCGGTGACGGCCAGGTTTTTAGGCAGTAAATGCGGAAGTTAGCAGATAGAAAAAGATGCTATTAGGATGAGATGCGGTGCTTTTTGAATTTGAAAGGTATTCTCGTTTTGCCTTGACTTCTTTATATCGCCTATTGGTGAAACGGTCTCATTTGGATTTGAAAACATTTATTGTCAGCATTGAACAATATCTGGGCACTACAATTAGATGGACTCGAGTGCGTGGCTCTCGGCGACCTTATGAGCCCACTCTGTAGCCCGAACTTGCTTCAATGGGTCTGAGCTGGCCAGTATAGCCTCCCTATAGACACGGGACTGGTAGTAGGTCCACCGGTGGTGGCGCTGTTTTGCAGTTCCATAATACGTGACCGTATCCAGCTATCTAGCCGCATTCTTTACAATTCGAATTGTATTGTGTTGGGTACAGATTCTATTAACGCGGAGATTTGACGCTACGACATGTCATATCATGACTACAGCGATCACAGCTATCATCGTAACCGGAGTAATGAAAAAGATAAGGGCGAAATGAGGGCCAATAAATGAATAAACAAACAGATAGTGAATGACAGCCTAAGATAAAAAGCGATTAATTTAATCTTTTCTTCGCCCTTCATCACATACCCCTCTGATGCTCTGAGACAATAAATATCGTTTATAAATATATGAATAACGCGGCTAGTGCTGAACAAGACATAATGCATGAGGAGGAAAGTGCGTTAAACTTGACCCCCCCTCCCTCCTCCCGCTTTTCTGCTCATAAAAGGAAACAACGACGACGTACTCAAAGTACGGAACACTTTTGGTGGCGGAAGCACAGGGGCCCAGGTAATGGACAAAACGTAATGAGCCATGAGCGCCAAATGCGGTGAAAAGTCGTCTGCTTAATGGCTATTAGATATACCCAGTAAACGTGTTGTCGTCTGTGGAAGGCCGACCCACACGAACCTTGAGGCTGGTTGTACCCACGCCAAAGAAATCCACAATATAGAAGACCAGAGAGCCCTGAGTGATTTGGTACCACTAAAGATTTTGGTTTAATTAGGACTCGAACACTATTTGAAAATTACTTTCCCAGTACTTTCTATCAGTAAGGCGCAGTTCACAACGTGGATAACGAACAATATCCCTTACGTTGAAGCCACAGTGTTTTATGCACCTATCAACATTTTCCTTGTCAGAGCACTTCTCTCACCATATACATGGTACCATCCTTGTGTTCAGCCGAAAAATTGCGCAAACTTGAAAAAAAAAAAAAAAGCAATTTTGAATGCTGCTTTTGGTGAAACTTTAATTTACACTATATTTGTGGAGATGGCTCGTAATTAAGTACTGCATCGCATTCATGGGCTACCTAGCCCCAAGCAGACACTGCGTTGTAATGTTTAATGAAGTCGCTGCTACACAGTGTTAAAACATTTATTGCACAGACACTCATGTCTGAACTTGACACGCAAAGCACGCTCTTATACTTCTTTTCCTACCTTTCGAATTCTATTTTCAAAAATAGCAAATATCCATTACTGCCTAAATAGTTCATCAGAGTATCATCGCGAAAAAATAATAAGCTAGTGAAAAATTTCCCGCAATAGCTTCCGCATCGACCGTCCATAGAACCTGACACAAAAATGGGACTCCACCAAAACAATTTCAGGTTTCCAAATTTAAAATCCCTTATTGTTTTTAGGACGTTTTAATAACTGTGTGCCTGACTGAAAAATTCTCTCATTTGAAGACGAAAACACACAAGGTTCCTATAATACAGTACAGAGGCACTGGCTGCCGCGTACTCATTCGTATCCCGACCATTTCCGGCGCGTTTGCGCTGAAACACGTTGCGTACTATTTTTCTAGTATCCCATTGTCCCCAAACAAACCAGACTTAGTGGCCCTCGTCTTTGAGGTCTGTAATTTGTACACTAGCCACAGAAGTATAGGTAATGTTTCGAGTCGTGTTTTGGCTACGAAGTCGCACTTGAGTGCTCGTATCTAGTCCATGTGTTTATACATGCATGCTTGTATCTGTGCGGTGCCCTTGTCATTGGCTGCCGCCGTCACTGAGGAAGAATGATGGCGCTGTAGATAGGTTAAATAAAGGATGTAGGGATTAGCAGCTACGGTGCGGAGTAAGTACCAGCTGCTGCCGCCAAACTGAATTTATGTTGACGCTGCATTACTCAACTCAGAAAAAGGGTATGCAATTAATTTTTATTTTTCATTGCGGGCGCCCTTTCAAGCTACTTAGCGGCCAGCAAAGGATAGGAGCAGACGTTTAAGCGCTAACTGCATGAGGTGACAATTCGCAGTGCACCTGTCGCGCGGCGAGCTGACGGCCGCCAAAGAGTTGCACCTTGTCGCGTCACTCAGTTTCTGGGTTTTTAAAGAAACTTTGCCCGTCCGCCGGAAGCAGCACGAGAGGCAGCCAATCGAAGGAGGCTTTTGGCTACGCAACTTCTCTGTTGGTTTTTTTTTTCTTGCGAGTGAAGTTTGTTCCCCTAGTCCGAGGTTTGAGAGACAAACGGAAAGATCTGCAGACTCTCACTTTGTTTTATCCGTGCACATATATGAGCGCATCGAGACAGTTGAGTAAATGCTTGGTAAGGTAATAAAAAAGAATGGAAAGGCTAGTGTGGCAATTGGTAATTTTTGAAAGCAGCGGAATTAGGTCACTTATTGCAACTCAAGGCTCCATCGCGGTGTAGTAGTACACCACTGCAATGTGTACTGAGAAACTCGATGCGTAGCAAGAAATTTAATCATAGTTAACGATGTTTAGTATTAGAAACGGGATACTACTGCAAGTGTATTCTCCGTGACCAAACACAGAGGCGGCGGTAACCGAACAACGCTGAAAACGCGCCGCTCTGTCGCGCAGTGTCGTCGCTTCGCGCGGTGTGCACCAGCGGCAGCGACAGGTGTTGGCGTCATCGTCGTACGATGCATCGCCAAAGATTGTCGCCTCATACGGTTGCCCCTTTACGTTTGATACAGTTTTTTTATACTGTTTGGAGGACCCAATTCGAGAGAACCTCCCGAGGCAACGTCAAGGTTGACGACTGGGCAAGTAGGTAAGGGTTCATTTTTAACCAGCCATAGGACGAGACACAGGGAAGAAAACAGGACAAGGCTCATCGTGTTCGTTCCGATACATGCACGGAATAAATCGTTCAACCTGAGTAAATGATAGTGCTGGTAGATGTATGCGAATATAAGTGGACATGTAGGTATATAAGTCCGTATTTCACGGTCGCTAGTTAGGTAGGCATTAACGAAGTACAGCACATGCCACTTAAACCAATCGTTCTGTATGACCTTTTCAAGTGCACATTGAGCGCTGTAGGTCGAAAATAGCGGGCTGCCTTGGTAACCCAGCAACCTTCCTACAATAGCTATAAACGCAAAAGCAGTACTCAAAGGCAGTCTCTAACCACCACAAACTACGTTTTTAGCGTTCGGTTCTAGGAGGCCAGCTTATAGACAACAACGCAAGAATAACGCCATGAATTTCGGTACCACGCTGCTTTTCTCTTTTTCAACGGGAATCAGCTATCATTTTCGTGAGAAGATATAGAGTGGCTGAAGCGGCGTAGTCTAGAGTTGTTCATGTCTCTTGTTCGCGCTGTTTTCTCCGAGTCTATCTGAGTAAAGATTCTCTGATTAAGTCCACCGTTTATGACTAGCAGCATTTTGTTACTCCTCTCGAACATATAAAATCATAGACTAAAATTCAGAGGACGTGGAATCACTATAATGACCTCATTCTTTCATGTTATGTAAAAAAAGGTAAATAAAAATGACAAATGTGGATGACGACATGCATGTCTACTTCTTCGAAATGAATGCCAATGATCGGCCAGCTAGACAAATAAGAAAAAAATTATTATCAAAGAGTCTGCTTCCAATAAACCTCTTTCCAGCACTCTACTCTTACGTTTCTGTAAGCAATTCTACGGCACAGTCAACGAGTTCTGTGACTATAACATTACTCTTGCTACTTGTTTTACAAAAAGGGTCCTGGTTCCTTGCCGAATTCTGCAGTCAAATAACTTTGTCAGCTGGGCTGGTAGTCTTCCTGCGGCACACTCTGCTGCACACATATTGTACACAGTCATCCTGCCAGCTCGCACTGTAAATAACTATGAAAAATTCAATAACATGCGTCAAAAGGCATATGATAGCTGAAGTGAGTCTTTAAATTGATACATCGATCGAAGGCTCGTAGTCCAAGCTCTAAAACCCGAACTGCGCGACATTTTGCACTGCATTTTGTGTCAGTGTCATCCACGCTCTTTTAAGCTTGCTAGAGACGTTACAGAGTCTTCCCGAGAACTCAGCTTCCGATGACAAAGACTAGGGTTAAAACTCCGGCCTTTTACCTTCTACAAGATTAGCCTGATGACCACAACGAACAGAAAGAAATCGCCGCTCCTGCGCCCCGTTTCAGTAAAGGTGACATCAACATGACGCTCGTGTGTTTTACATTGTCAATGCAAAACAAAGAACCCTGATACTTCAAACCCTCAGGAGTGCTGCCGTATGGCGGCCCTTCTTCGTTCCCCGATTCCCTCATCCCCATCCCCTAGTTAAGAACGCGGTTTATATGTCCACAAATAGCAAGGCAATTAGTGCACTTTTCCGCAAAGCTAACCACCATAGTTTCGCCCCTTCACACCAGGGTAATCCACAAGTCTCGGATGTGGAAATCAGAACGCACATGAGTCCGCGAAGCTTCTACGCCTTATGGCCAGTGTCACCTTGAAAAGCACGTGTACGGCACATGGAAAATACAGTATTGTCACGTGGTGGTGACAAGGCCGTAGGCACCAAAAGAGAAGACAGGCATAATCGCACTGACATCAACTCTTTATTGGGCTGACTTTCGCACTCAAAATATCTGAACAACTCGGCGGCGGCGATTGCAGCAAACGTACTCGCTGGTCGTCGAATTACTCCTTAACACTGACAAACACTCAGTATATAAGCGGTGAGGAAACAGCCGCGAACGTTGGCTAGCATAGCCTAGAACATTGTAGAAACTCAGGCGAGTGGCCGGAATCTTCGGGATATATCGCGGCGTATATTGCGTGAAAAAGAAAATGATAAAACAGCATTTTGCGACAACGAGAATGAACAAAAAGCACAGAATCGACCCATGCGCTAAATAACAGTGATAAGGTCGAATGCCGGAGGCTGTCGAAAAACAACAAATAAAGATTTGAATTGTTAGCGGCACTATAGTGTTGATAGTTACGTGTATTTTATCTTATTGATGAATGCCTCGAGAATGAAAAGCAAGAGATGTTTTGGGTACCTTCACAGTGATTTTCTGTGGATGTGTTCTGCTGGACGACTCTACAGGCGTTGGTTTTATTATTCAAACGTGTCACTAATAGCTTGAAAGATCGCGATGCCATTTTTTTGTGACAGTTACGCGAATATCGCAAATGTATAAACTGGCTTCATTCCTTCCGACTTCCAAAAAAGGCAACATTAAGGTAACCTAGCTCCCTAGCAAAGTTAATTAGGAGCCTTGAGTTACGTTTGTATGTAAGATGCGCAAAAAGGACTGAGAAGATTGGTAGACGATCCAATGTGTGTTACCACGGCACCAGCGGTACAACAGAGCAGGTCACACTCGCCGACCCGAAGATCCACCGGCAGCTAGCTGTAGATACATGCTTCTTTTAAAAAATGTTGACCAACAGGGTGCGCAATCATCGCGACTCAGAAGAGCTTTCTTTTACTTCTTCCTGTAGGTGATATATGTACCCATACATTTAGAGTACAATACTAGGGCTGGCTTGGTCGAAAACGTTCGCGACGACACTTGGCAATTTCATGCGTGAAGAGAAGCACTCCATGTGGCAAAAACACATTCCAAGAAAACATAAAGGCAGTGAAAGCTGTAACATAATAATAATAATAATGGATTCTTTGGGTGAAACATTATATGCTCAGTTTGTCTCATAAGGAAGGAAACCCGAGTTTTATCGATATCACAAGTTCTCTGGTTCGAAATAAAGAGCATGTCTTTTTTGCACTTTTTTTTTTTGTTGGTCTCGAAGCATTTTCTCGCGTTTGAAATAATACACTGCGACATCAGATTGTTCTATATTTTTTCGAGCACGCTTCTCTGCCTATAAGTTTTGTGGCAAGTTTGGAGGGTTCGATTACATAGTCGTCAGTTTACACAGCTATTTTAAAATTGAAGGCTTTTGCCAGATCATATATTCCCGCTACAATGTTGTATTGGGATCAACAAATTTTTGTTTAAATTTTGACCGGTTTTTAACGGAGCATTTTTCTTTTCCTCCCGTAGTTATTTCCCAACTTTGCGGTTCCTTCAGCGCTAACATACTTGTGTCGGTGATGGCCCACTTCCTTAGGAATTTAAAATTAGAGGAGCTTAAGCTTTAAGTTTGGTAGTTCACTATTCAGGGTAACTACTCGATAAAAGGTAGAAATGTACAGACATTTTAAATAATATACAGTCGCAGGGTTTGCTTAAGACGGGGATAAGAGCTATCGTACACCATGCATGGATATCGCAAGCTTAGGAGGTGTCAGTGAGATGATGGGTTCCTGTCATCATAGATAGAATTAGTACCCTGGCAATGCATTATGCGCTACGAAGAAAGTTAGAAAAGCAAATCCTTTGAACATGATATATTTTTGCACCGTCTCTATGTGACCAAGAAAGGAGAAGTGGCAAGCATCGGCTTACGCTACAATAGTGGCGACTATTAACTTAAGTGCCAGTTCCTTGGAAAAGTCCTCTAGCCTCAAGCACCACGCGTGATGCTGGTTTCGTATGATTGCAGGATGTATTCTACAGACCTGCAGTAGTTTTAAAAACCTTTAATATTCACCTAACTTTGTACAAGTGAAGCCCGATAAAATCGCACCTTCGGAATAAAAAACCTGACCTCAGAGTATGTATTATTTTGCAACGGTATTTTTTCGCTGCAGATAAATGACTGCCTGCCGCGAGAAAGGTGCTGTTTATAGTGTGGAAACTAAAGGGAGCAGAACTATTGAGTAAGGTCTGCCATTGTTCCTGCAGGACGGAGAGGCGACTGTCAAATTCTACTATATTTTAAAGGCAAAGAACACCCTGGTCAGCAATAGCTCTATATATTGCGGTATATAGAAATTAAAAGTAAATCACACGCCGCAATAAAGACAATTTGAAATCTCGTTGACAGATGAAAGATTACGGAGCGCTACGCTTCCAATCGACATCGCGCCCCTTTGATTTACTGCCCTCGATGGCTGCGATTCAGCAAGCGTGTACGGCTCAATACAGCCCTTTCACTTTGCACTGGATAAGCTCTCTCCTGGATGCTTTCAGAAACTAGAAAGTCGTGGCCTAGCCGAAGTGTTCCCATTTTGTTGTGCCTACTACTTGAGCCGGTACAGGAACAAGTCCTCCAGCAAACAATCTTCCGTTGAGCAGGCACTAGAGCAATGTGCCGCTCTAACCCAAGAGTCCAATTTAGCTTATATACAAAGAGATGCATCTTCAGGCTGTCATTATGACTAATGGCTTTCCAGAACATGCAGTCTTTTCAACAGTATTTACTCACAAAAAAAAAAAATGGGAGGAAGATTTATCACCTTTAGAGGAAGGATTTTTCGAGCAGCACTGGCAGTGCTTTTTCACGCTGATCCTTCTGAATCTTCCTATTCGAACAATCACAACGCCCGAACTTTTCTTCGCAGAGATTGACGTCTTGTGTACTTCAGATCACACCGCTTTTGAAGAGATTCTTTTGGCTGGCTCTTGTTTCAGACAACCTCTAAAAGACGGCAGCACCTTATACTTTGTCCACTGAGAATAACATGCTGTGTTCTCTTCATATCAGCTGTCAGCAGACGAGTAGAAAGTTATATTCGGGCGAGGTACTATATTTCTAGCTTTAGAAGCCTACTATTATTGCACGTCATGCAGTGCCTATCCTTTCCGTTACGTTTCACTCGGCGCGTGTTTCGATTCCGGCATATAAACAGTATCTTCTCAAAAAGAATATTATATAGTAAAAAAATATTCAAAAATAATGTAATTTATGTAAGGCAGAAAAGCTAATTATGTCCACACCTGAGAACACTTATCCGAAACCGAAATTGTTGTACTTTATTAAATGGTATCAGAAAAGGGATTCAGAACATCATACCTATCAAGTGCGTTCATTCAGCAGAGGAATTGCCACTGAGCGCCGCGTGCAGGTCCAACAAAGCAAGCTGATAATTTGCAAAACATTTCTACAATTTTTTGCTTCCGCGCCCTGCGGCTACCCGCGTTTTCTGGGGATAGCCGGAAATCCGACACAGTGTGCAAATTAACGCAGGTAACGTGAGCCGCGAAGGACTATCTTTGGTTCCCCGACGCAGCTGCAAAGGAAGCGGCTTGCTCGCCCGTTCAGGCAAGAGACCACGACTTGTCTCTCTTTTACTATCTGCTCAGCTATGTAGCTGTGTCAAGAAGCAAGCGATAAAAACCTAAATATAAAGGTGTAAACAATCGAGTTGCGTTGGCTGCGGACAATTTCGTGGGTAAGTAAGGTATTGGTCGTATGCCCTTTGTGTTTTTCTCGTTCGCACTAGTGCTTGAGCTGATACAAAAAATACAGAGGCCGCTTTTAATCACTTAGTACCTCTAGCACTACATAATCTAGATCAAACAGTTTTGGCCATGGATGATAGCGGAATCAATATTTCTCAGTATAATCGATTTTTCTGACCGTCAGCGAACGCCCTTTCAGTACCTTACAAAAAAAGATACTGAGGATGATGGATTCATTTTGCACTAAAAATTGCTGCTTTTTGAAGTATCGATCATGTTCTGTGTAGGAAGTTCTAGTACAAATGCGCAGAAGGGTTTATCCGCGTTATTTTCTGCCGGCAGAAAAATCTACGAACTTCACTCATAAGGCAATAAGAGTGTTATCCAAATTCATGTCTAAAGTAATGTACCGAGAAGTTCTTTTCGTCTTAGCAACTAATAGCTCCCTGTTCATTTAGATAGAATGCTAAGGCCATTCTTCTCCTGCTGAGAAAAATGCTTGAAAATGAAGTCATCGCTTATGATGTGGCACGTGGAGCACTCAATGTGGGCCGTGCAAACACTTCTGTGTGTGTCTATAATTGAACCACGAGGTACGCGTAGTGAACAGTGCTTTGCATTGACGGCACGTGCCGCCGGCCGTCCACGTGCGGTAAACAATTCCAGAATAGTTTCCTCGACATAACTACCGCATTAGGCATGAAGATCGAGACGTAGCGTACTCCAGAGGGCTAACGTGTAAGACGTGAGTGGGCGTTAAGGAAGATGATCACAGTGAGTGCCGCTTCGGGTGCAGATGAAGCTTCCAGCAAGAAAACTAACCTGTCTCGAAATGATTATTCGCTTCTCTTTCTGCATATCTTGGTCCATGTGCGTAAGAAATATGATGTGCGTGAAAGTAGTACGGCTTCATCGTGATCACCCAAGAAAAGCATTTGTAACTCGAACGCGCATGTAAAGAGACAATGCATGGGCGATGTGGTTTTAGCCCGCTTTCGTCTTGCTAGTTTTGGTCAATGTAGTTGGCGCATCTTTTACCAAAATGTGGAAACCTCCAAAAGGCTCCTCTTCGACAATCCTGCGTGTCCTACATGTCATGGGTTTAGGAAACCATATGGTACATGTTTTGCCCGATTACAATAATGCCAGTGCGCAGTTACTGACTGGACTAGACTAGACTAAGCCGTCAAAAATTGTAGAAATGCGGACCACCATCATTCAATCACCGCTGGTTATATAGTTCTTTTTCTGCGTTGAAATACATCAAGGCCCAGTTACATATTATAAGCGTGAATCGTGGTCGTTTCATATTCACGCTATTATATCATCTTTCTTCCGTGAATATACAGTTTTTCATTGCTTTTTGCGAACTTTGCAGGAACACATTTTGCATTCACTAAGTTGTTAACTATTTCTCTCTTTTATTATGGCTATATTAAGTTATATTACGGGCTGAAGGGCCAAAAGTTAGGACCTTTGAATGGTCTTGTATAAGCTTTCAGGGATGCAGCATCTTCACGCCATTACTACGTAGGCACAATTTCTCAAATAATAATAATAGGAGTCCGCACCTCCACCACTTGTAATAGGAGTCCTTGAACAGGGCGCTACGCCGTCAACAGTCAATGGAGCGTTCTGCGATCAGTCGTTGCACTTCTGTTAGTGCACGCCCGAGCGTCGGAGAGAGAGCTTCGTTGTCGTTTTCTTTCCTGACCGTCACGCGCTTTGAACATGGTTGTCGTTCTCTTCAGAGCATCAGGCGCTGAACATATCAGAGCCGAATACCTGTTTTACAATAATCAATCAATCAATCAATCAATCAATCTTTATTTAATGTGCGCAGGAACAACCATGCGGTCTTTGTGCTGCAGCACAAAAAAAAAAAAATGAAAAAGCACAAACATGTTTACACACACAGAGAGAACACACAAAAAAGAAATAAATAATACATGAAATGAAACTGAGACGAAAAGTATCACGGAAAGTAAGCAAACAATGAGTAGAATCACTTGTATACACAGTGAGATAATTTTGAGCACACCAGGAAAGAAAAAAAAAAAAAGAACGGTAGATAGAAGAGAAAAAAAACAACAACAACAAATAACTGACATTGATTATAGTAATATAGAAATATACATAAAATAAACAACCATTCCAGGCGCAACAAGTGCATGGTACTTAAAACACAGGCAAGAAATACAGAATAATACAATAAAGAAGTAAAATTGAACAAGGGACAGTAACATTCGAATATAAAGTTTAAAGTTGAAATATAAGTAAGAAACGGATAAAAAGTAGTTTAAGATAAAGACAGCATTGAACAGGAGAAAAAACAAAAAGTGAAGTAAATACAATATTAAGGCTAGAAAGTGGGAGTTATATGTGATAAAGTACTATTTAGAATACAACGCTATGAACATCCAATGTAAATGAACAGAGCGAGTTTTGGAAGATGTCAAGGTGAGGACAAAAAGAGTTAAATAACCACTGCATCCTGTCCAGAGGGGAGTGGGAATTAAGAGGAGAAACCTGAAATGGTCTGAATTCCCTCATGCTCTTTCGCGGAACGCGCAGTAGGATGTACTCTAAGAGCTGAGGGCACATAATGTGGCCATGAAGGAGTTTGTACAGAAATATGATATCAAGTCTGATACGACGGCAGTGAAGGGAAGGAAGATTCAGTTGGGCGCTCCTGGTGGAGCGAGAGGGGGAAGTTGCGAAAGGAAAGCGATAATGAAATATCCGTAAAAATTTTTTTTGTACTCTGTCAACCTTGTCCAAGTTCGATTTGCAAGTGCCATTCCAAACAACCGACGCATACTCCAAGACCGGGAGGCATATGGACAGGTACAGTTTTAGGAACGGAAGTGGAGTATGGAACTCTCTCGAAAGTCTGCAAACGAATCCGAGTGTGCGCATAGCCCGCTGAGCAATGCGTTTAGTGTGAGAGGAGAAGCTGAGGGTGCGGTCAAAAAGTACACCAAGGTCATTAATTTCATCAACCCTATCCAACAGCACAGAATTGACAGAATAATGGTAGAGAAAGCTATGTGTTTTACGAGTAAAGGACACAACCCTAGTTTTGGAAGAATTGAGGGTAAGTCGATTCATCGCACACCAATCAGAAAAAGCAGATATGTCCGATTGCAACAACACGCAATCTTGAAAAGAATGTATTACCTTGAATATTTTTATATCATCAGCATAAAGAAGAAACGAGGAGTTCTTTATCGCCGAGGAAACATCATTAATAAAAACGGAGAAGAGAAGCGGGCCTAGTACTGAACCTTGAGGAACTCCACTCGTTGCAGGGTAAACGAAAGAAGTCTGTCCATTGACACTGACAAAGCAGAAGCGATCAAGGAGATAGTTGCGTAGGAGGGCTACGAGAGAGACTTCAACGCCAGAGAGTAGAAGTTTTTCAAGAAGTAGTGAGTAATAATAATAATAATAATAATAATAATAATAATAATAATAATAATAATAATAATAATAATAATAATAATAATAATAATAATAATAATAATAATAATAATAATAATAATAATTGGTTCACAAGAAGGGAAAGGCACAGTACCTGTCACACTTGTTTCTGTGGACACCTGACCCGCGCCGTAAGAGAAAGGGAAAGATGGGAGTGAATGTGGGAAGAGAGAAATAGGAGCCGTAGGGGAGAGTTACATAGTAATTTCGAGAACCTGTGGATCAATAACGTGCGCCGACATCGCACAGCACACGGAAGCCTCTTCGTTTGGCCTCCATCGATACGCAGCCGCCGCGGTATATTTTAGTTTGAGAAAAGTTGTTCGCATCAAACTAAATCCCTTAAGCTTTCATTTTAAATATTTCCGACTTGCTCACTCTTTTGGCGTAGGTAGCAGTGGGAAATAGCCTGTTTCTGAATAAAGAGATGAGATTTTGATTATACGGTAATCTTGCTTAATATTGCTATACAATTTGTAATATCGTTTGGTCTTTAGCTGCCTGTCCAACGCAAAACTTTCTATGCTAATAAAAACCTTGCAATTCGGCATTACAAATCATCATCATCATTATCACCATCAGCCTGACTATACCCACTGCAGGGCGAAGGCCACTCCCATATTTCTCCAAAAAACCCGGTTCTGTGCTAGCTGCATCCACTTGACCCCTGCGAACTTCTTAACCTCATCCGCCCACCTACCTTTCTGCCGCCCCCTGCTACGCATTCCTTCCCTTGGAATCCAGTTTGTTACGCTAAGCGACCTTCGGTTATCTTAAGCTCTACTTAAGTTGAGGACAACTGAGAGGGCTATGGAACGAAAAATGGTAGGGGTAACATTAAGAGATAGGAAGCGTGCAGAGTGGGTCAGAGAAATAAGTTACTGACATTCTAGTGGTATTATAAATACGAGTGCCAAAAAATAAAAAAAAAAAGCACGGGCCTCTGGACGAATGGCTCTCATTTGTCCGGGATGCTATTGAAGCAACACCAAGAGTGCCAAGTTGAAGATCCGAGTGTCTCACACGTTCACGAGCTATATACAGATACGCATCTGCTTACAGGGTGCGCGGCAAAACAAGGTTTTGGTCGTTCGTGCGGTCCGTTTTATTTTGGAACTAATACATTATTGTCTTCGTCAGAGAAATACGGTTACAAATTAACACCGAAGTAGATTTCAAATTCCCGTCTATAAGGAATAATTTTCATGAAGTGCAAATTGGCCCAAAAATGCGATCCGGAAAAAGTGACTGAAATTTGGCGTCAATAATATGGTTTGATGCTCATTTTTTCTGCTATTAAAAGTTCTTGTTACATAATTACAGCCATTTCCTTCCAAGCTAGTCGGCACAGTCGCAAGGTTCTAGATAGCCTATTTAGCCCATTCGCCAAATGGCTCCAAACATTTACTCCCTCAGAAACTCACATGTCTAGATATACGTAAATGGTCAGCAGATTAAGAACGCTAAACGCAATGGCTTATAGAAGTATTGCTGGGAAGCTCAAAATCTGTCTTCAAAAGTCATGTAAGTCGTTTCCGCTAATCCCTGACTTAGCGTAATAATAATAATAATATTAATAATAATAATTGGTTAACAGGAACGGAAAGGCGCAGTATCTGTCACATTTGTTTCTGTGGACACCTGAACCGCGCCGTAAGGGAAGGGAGGAAAGTGGGAGTTAAACTACAAAGAGAGAAAGGGGAGCCGTAGTGGAGGGCTACGGAGTAATTTCGACCACCTGGGGATCTTTAACGTGCGCTGACATCGCACAGCACACGGACGCCTCTCCGTTTCGCCTCCATCGAAACGCAGCCGTCGCGGTCGGGATCGAACCCGGGTACTCCGGCACAGCAGTCGGGCGTCTTACCACTGCACCACCCCGGCGGGGCCTGACTTAGCGTCCATTTTCCAAAAAGCAAACTTGTCTAAATTTTGCTGTTTATTGAAGAGATGAAAACTTCTACAATCCGCATTGTCTTTTTTTTTTTTTTTTGTGGTGCCAGACAGTTTAAAGCGGCGGCGTACTGGACAAATTTAAGTTGCTTGTTCAGCGCTTTGTCCCATCTCGTCTAGGCCTCGCGCCGTTGAACTGCATTTCTTGAAGCTGCTGTGAACTATCTTGCAGTCAGTGGTGACGCTTTCTGTAAGTAGATTGCATCCTAAACAGAGTAAAGGAAACGTTGACAGTGCTTCATTAAAGAAGTTTAGTCTGCGAAGTAGTGTGAAAGATAAATGTACGTAAAGACGCTTTTTATGGCTCGCTGCATTTGTTCAGTCATTTTTAGTTTCTCTGCTTTATTGCGGTTCCTCCACTCAAGATAGATTATAACACATTAGGACTGCATGCCTCGGTCTTTTAAAAACCCAGCATCGGCGGGTCCAGAGTAAGTACATCGAGGGAGAAAGGCAGGGCTTATGTCTGGCAGGAAGTAGTTGGCAGGTGACAAAGCCGTGCACTGATTCATCGTCGCGTCTTGTGACGTCACGAGGCCACATGACGTGGCGAGTTAGCATGCACTGCCAACTCGGCCTCCGCCTTTGAAAGGGGAGGATAATACTAGAATTCAGCCCGGCAGGTAATCAGATCGCGAGTTTGATATGCTGGTCGTAGGCCATGCAGGCAGGTTGATATGGCTTGGTCGAAGTGATAAATCTTATCTACTGGAGTGGCCTTTCAAATAATGTAAGCTGACTACTGGTTTGTTTATGATCCTTAAAGTCCCAAAGCAACTTAAGCTATGAGAAAGGCCGTAGTGGAAGGTTTCGAAAATTTCACCCACCGGGCGTTCTTTAACATTCACTGACGTCGTACAGCGCACGGTTGTCTTGCTTTTCGCCTCCAAAGAAAAGAGGCCGCCGAGTCCGGGATTCGATTTCGCATCTTTGGGCGGAGCATTGGAGCGCTCTACCCAATGAACCGCAATGGTGGGTTGCAGCTCACACCTATATACTAATAACTATGCGTTATATGAGGAGGTAGGGATCAAAATAGTAATAGTTATAGGCGAACAACAAAGTACATATACACAAAGAGAAGTTTATTGACTTCCAAACTGATAGAGCACGATACATTGACAATGTGAACCACAATATACATACACTTATATGTAAAGGATACCGAATAATGTGCCAATACAATACAGATGTTGTAAGTCACTTTACATTAACAGTCTTATCTTCGTATCAGAGTCTGCTTATCCTTTATACAATTTCAATCAATTGGTACAAAAAAGGGATATACAATAATAATGGGAGAACCACTCAAATCTCTCCATCCCAATGCACTAGAAGGGGAAAGGGAAAAAAAGGGGGGGGGGATGTACATGCATACATGTTATGATCCAACGCGGTGTACAAATTAGAATCTGCAAGGGGATCGACAAACGGGTACCTTTAAATCTGACCCATCATACCCTTCAAGGCACAGCTTATGCTTTCTATTAGCTTTCTTGGTTGACATAATTTACAGCTGTTTACGCACTGCTTTCCGAGGACGCAACTGGAAGCGCATTTAACTCAGTGACAAGCATGTGCCTTTTACAACTCCGCGGCAGGAACAGGCGACCACGCACGCACACTATACTTGACTGATGCTGTTCCTGGATGAAGACCCATGACCTGAAGGACATAAGAGAGAGACTTACGCTGTTGTTACCAACACGTATAAGTCAGAATACACCGCAAAAGATTACACGTTTTCAAGCCCTTCAGACTGGTATTAAATGAGAAAAAATGCTTGATGGTTATTACAATGGCTAATTGAAGTTGTTATCCTAAAGTAGAATATCCAACATGATATAGGTGTTCCCTTCTGTTGAAAAATGTGTCCGAATATTTCTTGCATAGAAGCACTAACTAGACAGTAATCGCCTAAGCAGTGACATACAAAATTGTTACAGTGGTATGGCTTGTAATACTATCTTTACTGAAGCGGTGTGAAACTTGTTTTGTGAACAATATAGCGAATGCTCTTAACGATCGAAGGCGGTGTATAAAGCTTCATCCGCGGAAAAGAACCACTTTACTAGAAGCACAAAAAGAAATCAGTAGTGAATAATCGGCATCCATTTCTGCCCCCCAGATTGGGAAAATATACGTAGCAGCCTTAACCCCCGGCGGTCGCATTGCCATGCGATGTTTATGTATGCTTATTGCTTTGGTTGCCTTTTATATGGATCTGGAAAAGAACGTTGACTTCTTCGAAAGCCTTCAAGCACCTAATTGAGGAAACGCCGATACAAGCATCCCGTGGGAGAACAAGTTGTCGAGGCAGAACCGACGTACATTCAGTGCGGAAGCGCACTGTTTTTCCTGGCCCCACCTGCGCTAGAGGAGAGCAAATGGCGCGTGTAGCGAAACAGTTTCAGAGAGCGCGTCCTTGTACCGCCGGAAGTTGCACCAATTGCACACGGAAGTTGCACCAATTTTTTTTCCTTTTGTCTGTTCCCTTTCGTTTCTTTGCGCATTCCAGAGGATTTATCTCATCTTTATTCTTAAAGATTTATTTTACTATCAAGTAACATAGACGAAGTGGTTGCTGCTAATTTACTGACTCAAGCTCACTGCACAGCATTTCATTGGCGCACAACCTCTGGTCTACTGCAGGCGCGTTAAGAAGAGTGTTGGGCACCTTTTTTATGGGTATGGCAACAATATATTATCCGCCGCGGTGTCTAAGTGGTTAGGGCGCTCGACCGCTTAGTCGGGAGATTAGGACTCGGCCCTGCCAGGGCGGCGCGCGTTTCGATAGAGGTTAAACACAATACGCTTGTTTACGGTGGGAGGGTAGTGCGAGTTAAGGAGCCCCAAATGCTAAGTTTAGGAACCCCAATATGCGTACACAGTTTGAGGCCCGTATACTACATCGAATATAAAAAGTTGGAAACTGGGCAAATATCAGGTTTGTGTACTCGAAATTTCTGAAATTCGATTCATCTACTGAATAATTGCAAACTCACGACATACGATGCCTTGAAGATCGGCGAAGAAAATTTCGTCTAAAATTTCTGTCCCTTATACTTTTTAGTATTGCAACCTACCAGAAGCACTCGATACTATCATATTCACTTATTACTACCTTATTTTGCTCGAAATAACTTATTTAAGATTTCGTTTTTTCCTACGTCGCTGAATGGAACTGTTTTTCAGGTTTGATAACGAATGTGTGTTATGCCTCGTGACTGTTTTTCAATACGGAATCTTTTTTATCTACAAGCTGTTCGTTTGGATTGTATAATTTTTTTTACCTTGTACCTTATTGTTTTCGGTAAGTTTCATGGGGTCATTACTTTATAAACTTTATATTGCAAGTGCCGCTTAGATTGTGAATCGCTTCATTTTGTAGAATTTTATCTGCTTTTGTAAATGCTTGTATAGTGCACTTCCTGTTTGAATCTAACCAAGGTCCGTAGTATGTGTGTAAATAAAAATAAATAAATAAATATAAAAACTCCTTTCCCTAGTTTCTAGGAATTTCATGGTTACATTTCTGCTATGAAACACTCTGAAGACAGAAGAGAGTAAAAATAGAAGATTACAGGGGTTCACTTATGTCTGCTTACGAGCAGAAATGCGAATGCATTCTGAGTTCCTTAACTGGTTCTGTTATGAATTCTGCATTGCGGTGCTCAGTACCGTTGATTAATAGATGTTTGTGACGTTCAAGTTCGGATGAAAAGTCAAAGTTTCGGCTCAGGAGGCCGAATTTCAGTTGCGACCGACTCTGAATTTGAAGTCACCATTGAGGTAGCCATGCTCAAATTAGGGTAGACACCAAGTATGCTGTAATAAGAAACAAAAAAGTTGAAGGGGTCCACTAAGGACAAGTTTCGGGATGGTCCACATAAGTATGGAGGTGACCACTGAACTGGCCATACTCGAATTAGACTTGACATTGATGTTTATCAAATTCTGTAGATGTCATGTTCTGGGGGTGCTGGGAGCTAAATTGTGGCGGCTGCCATTGCAATTTTAATGGCGTCACTGAGCTCTCATATCGAATGAGGTCAGACCTCTATTTTGGTTAAATGCTGGTGAGGGGAAATTTTCGGGTTCCAGAGGGGCAGATTTTAGAGGTCGTCCATCTAAATTTAGACGTCCCCATCGAATCGGTCATATTATAATTAGATTGGATTCCAGAATAGGTGCTATTGTGTTAATTACTCATGTAATGAAATTTTGACAGTACTTGCGGAAAAGCTCTGCCACACATTCGTAGGCACACTGACGACACGCTGTGGTCACGTTACTCATGAGCGGAGAAAACTTTTCGCCTTAACAATTGTACAGCATCTTAAAAGCGAAGCTAAGCTGATTGATGTTTTAATCTTTTTACTTGCTTAGACAACGCCACACAAATACAGATCACTACGTACGATGCATCAGCGTCACACAAAGCGTACGGTTGTATTAAAATATTCGCAGGCATGCCAGGCCACCAAAGATGTTCACCCACTCACCAGATGTGTTTCCGGTTCGACACACTTCTCTAATCAACAAAACATTTTCTATGAAGTTTTTACGTGCCGAGCGCACATCGACATCAAAATAATGAACCACCATTCTCGTCTACTACAAACTGTGAAGGCCGAGTACAGTAAGCATATCAAATACTACTTTACTTTCATCCCTTTCAACTGGAAAATATCGACTTCCATAACGGTTTACGGGAAATTGTTATTTTTTTTTTTTAGAATGCTCAGCAGAAAATTCTAATGAAAGATGGTCTCCTAACAATCAACGAAGGCATGTTCAACTGGTTCTGGATTTTTGCACAGCCGTCCACGGTATGACTTATTTAAGTAAAATAGTGGTTTGCAGATTTAAAAAATTGAAATGCGCAAAAAAACAAACAAAGCACACAGACAAGAAGAGCGCAAGGACAGGTGTGTTTTTCGTGTTTCTTTTTGTTGGTTTTTTTTTTGCGTATTTCCATTCCTTAAACATATATGACCGACTCGCCCAACAACATTCCCTCTTAAAACTGCTTTGTACACTTTTGTTTCTTACAGGAACGTTTACACGAAACGCTCATGATTACAGAGAAGCAATTCTTCGGCGCAAGGGAAGTAAAAGCACACCCGAGGCAACACAATAAGAAATTGTATTAAAGATGATTGTAGCTAAAGCGAAATGAGTTACAGGTGCACAGAAATTTTCTGAAAGAAAGCAATCGCTTAAAAACCTCGCAAAAAGAGCCCAAGCTTACTTGTAGTCATCCACCAAACTGACGCCGTGAAAAAGAGAGGCTATTGTCTTGTCCTTGATTATTTTTTATTTAACAGAAAGATCAAAGGAAAGGGTGGTACCTGATAGCGGCGCTGACCCTTAATCACGAGCTGAAGATCCCATTTGATGAGACAATATACAGTTCCACCAAATCCAATCCAAATACTGTATAAGGCTATAAAACGTAAAAGAGGATACAAGCGTCAGGAAAAACAACGTTAGTCCCTGAGCAACGTCAATTTAAACGCAATGTATCAATACCCGTAGAAAGTGAACAGTATAATAGATCGAAAAGTAATCGCAATAGCAAAAAGTAAAGAGATATGAGCATTTAAATATGGGAAGAAACGGGATATAAAAATAAACAAGCACATTCGGCCAGAACAAAGATGTAAACGCAGACACATTTCATTTGCAATCATATACTGGTAACATCAGTAATGAAAAATGTAGGCGAAAATACTCTGGAACCTCGTAGGATGCCGGTTAGGACGTCGAATAGCCTGTCTGATGTTGAACAATTTAAGTAACGCCTAGTGATTCCTGTGGATGCCGTTCGCTTCCCAGAAATGATTGAAGAGGCATTAATGCTCATTCTTGGAGCGCACAAGTCGACAACGTCTACAACGACCGTGATTGCTTTTGAAGACGGAAAAATCAACTATCCAGAGCGTTGAAATCAAAGATGAATTGTTTCCTGTAATTTTTTCTTTGTAGACTACATGCCCTCTCCTACAATATTGGCTGTGAGCTCGCCAATCCTATTTAGAAATGGCTTCGTGTAGGCTGTTCTAGAACGCGAGCAGTGAATGGTAGTTGTCAAACTTACCTTGAGAGATAATGGAATTATAATTTGTTATAGTAAATATGTAGAACGTAAGTCCAAACATCTATATTTATTGATGGTAGAAAACCAGCGGAATAGCTGCTGGTCAATGAAGGGAGCAGATAAAGTAGAAGAAACGAACACAAAGTAGCGTATTGTTTTGTTGTGCCAACTTCGCGTTGTCTCTGTTGTTTTATTTTTCCTGTGCACTTTCTTTTGCCCATGGGCCTTTACACTGGTTTGCCAATATTATGCTTAGCCAATTCTCCGAACATTTCGTATTTTCGATATATAGCCTTAAGGTACAATCTTTTCATTGATTTAACATTGTGTACACATCAAAAAGACGCAGTTCAGCCCCCCTTGAACGGAAAGCCAGAATATAGTTTTTGTGAGTGCGTGCCCCGTCCTTGAATCTGGCTCAGAGTTTTCAGGATTAAGGTTTCGTACAAGTACCCATTGCACACTAAAATATGCTGTTTTATACTTGCTCTGAAAATTATTTAACTTAACTTCGTATATCAGCTTGACGTTACGCGATTTCGAACTAGGATTGCCACTGCCGACTGGAAGTTGAAGATTAACTTCATTCGTAGACAACGCTCTTTTAAGACGAATTAGAGAGTTTTACGCCGCCGTGGTGGTGCAATGGCTGAGGCGCTAGTCTACTGCGCCCAAAGATGCGGGATCGACTGCCGGCCGCGGCGGCCGCCTTGCAGTGGTCAAGAAAAGCAACGCTCCCGTGTGCGTTGCGATTCAGAACATGTTAAAAACATGAAGTGGTCGAAATATTCCTAGAACTCCACTATGACGTTTCTTATAGCGTAGTAGCTTTGGGACGTTGACCCCATAACCCGAATCTGATTAAATTAGAGCGCCAAACAAATGACATACTTTTCAGCAGTCTGATGCTGACGCGTCTGTTAGTGTAAATTCTTGCTGCTCATTTAGCTGCGGAATCACGAATGCAGCCGCTGAGGAATTTAGAATACTGGAACGATCAGTGACCACATGAATGTTACCAGAGGGTAATGCATGCATATCTCGTAAATTCCTAACTCCTGAGAAGTATCATGTCGCACATTGTAATTGTGTCTTCAACAGACAACTCTGTTACGGGAGAGACAAGATATGAATAAAAGAATAGCTGCGTCTCGTTTCCAAAATGCATGAAATTGAAGCAGTAGCTAATGCTGTTGAAACCCATTTATTATATGACTTCCAACTTGTAGTACTAAAAATTAGCCCATTATCAATAAAGGGCGTTCATAACATCCTTCTAGCAAACATATTTATTTGCATTTTTCCAGCGGCTCTCTTGAAAGTGCATATACGCTAGCAATAAAGAATCTGAATAGATTTCCTAAGTTCAAAGGCTATGCTTAGAGTGGAGAAAGTGTTCTAATTGGGCGGAATAAACAAATGATGCTGAAGCGAAGCAACCCTAATTACCACCATGTGCTCGGGGGTGGTATTGAGCATTGATCAAGCCAAGAATGAAGTACACATCTCTTGCACCCCAGAACTTTAGATGCATCTGTTGCCTTACTGATTGCATAATGAGACAATCAAGTGGACCTTACTAACTGCCTAGTTGAGGCAATGTGATCAAAGCCCCGCTGTCGCAACACATGCCCTTCATCGCTATGTTTTCGTACGCTTTGTGTCAGGTTTTACGCTATTTGTAACATGCTAGAAACGCGACCTGCAGACGAGGCAAGGTTTCTCTTATAGAACGGCCGCTATTGACTTGTAACAGTCGGGGTCCGGGCAGCCAGAATGGGCGCGTGTTGCAGTAACACGCAGGAAGAGACGTTGCGCAGTTAAGATTGCTGGACGACCGTGGGTAGATGAGCCTGTTACAAAACAGTGGTGACGTCTTTTCACTGTGCTTTTTTCTGTGCATTTAGGGGCAACCTGGTGCAACAAAACTGCGCCATGTTTCGTAATGATCCTTGCAGACTGAATTGGTTGTTCAGTTCTTCTATACTCCTGGTTTGAGATTCGTTTATTTGAAAGAAAGAATTCCTTTAATCTGTGGATGTATAATTACACTTTGGTGTTGCAATAAGGTTTTCAGTTTCAGTCATGTCAAGAAAACTTGGCTTTGAGATGGTCTTAGACCATTTTTTATATGTACGTTATCAATGTTTGTTTTTCGTGGTGCGTCCAGGCACGCGATGTTTGCCGAAAAAGATATTTTAAAAGCCTTTGATTTGTGGCTTAACTGCCGACAGTCCTACCCTTCATAGCATGCAATGCCTCTTCGTTCTATATGGAACGAAGATAAAGCTGGGAAGCAGTTTGCAGCTCGAAATGGTTTTATCACTGCATTGAATGCGCTCGAATACACGCTAACTCCCTTCACCCGCCTTCCCACACACTTCTAAACTCCACTTCTTTTTGTTTTTGCTTGCGCGCCTATTTGCTAGAGGGAACTTGCTGGATTTCTTCCACGGAGTTCATAGTCAAAGAAGAAGGCAACGGTTTTCTTTTGTTCGTGACAATTACCTGATTGCTCCCTGTTGTGGTTCGCAGCAAACAAGGCACAAAGTTGTCTCTCTGCTGAACGTCCTGGTTCTACTTGCAGCGCAGAATATTATTGTGCAGCTGATATCTCGCCACTGCTCAGCAGACATTCCACGTTTATCTCCCTCAGAACTCCAAAAGCGGTGTCGTTTATTCAAAAATATATGCTAAGTAAGTACGAGAGTTTTGCAGAAAAACTTAATTTTACCAGTAATTTATAGCGATGTAATTGAAGCTCCAGATAAGTATATTGTGCAATGTTATTTTCAATGCTGATCTTTTTCTACACCTACGTGCGTCTGTCTCGAACAATATACAACTATATATATCGCCGTTATACCAGTAAAGTAAAACATTATATTTCAATCTGTTTAGAGAAGCGATAACTCAAGGAGTTGCTCAAAGCCACATTATGTATCCTGTATTTTACAAAGTTTACACAAGAAAGCCCTGTACCGTTTGGTCGGATGGTAATTAAATACATTCTCCATTGATGTGTGTCCTGGAGTCGTAATAAGGTTTAGCACTCCGCAATGGCATGGCGCAGTGGTTAGCGCACTCGGCAATAAGTGAGCAAGGGGATTGAGGTTCGCTTTCAAACGCGGTGGCCATTTTCATGAAGGTGAAACGTAACGCACACTCGTACCGCGCGATGTCAGTGTGGTCGGAAATATGCGGAGCCTTCCTACACGGCATCCCTCATACCTCAGTCATCTTGCGATGTTGAACCCCCGGAAATCATTGATCATATTCTGTACTTCACAAAAATGGGTAAAACGCATTTTTTTTTTTACTGGGAATCAAACACTTGGCATGTACTACTCCCTAAAAGCGCATATGAATGAATGAATGAATGAATGAATGAATGAATGAATGAATGAATGAATGAATGAATGAATGAATGAATGAATGAATGAATGAATCCTTTGTCACAGTTGAAGGGATGGCTCAAGGCCACTTTGTAAATAGAGGTGGGAGTGCAGTTGAAGAAGCAAATTGTTGGTTCTTCACATTTTTTATCGCTGTGCTTCGTTAGTCCGCCCCTCTCACATTACTCAAAGTAGACTGCTCTGACTGCTATATGCTGCAATAACATGCTGTGTTGCGGGGGTAGAATGTATCTAGGGTGCTAGTAGACATGTCACCATGGTGAATGTGCTGAATATCTTGTCTTCCTCGTGAAAAACGATGTGCAGTGCCATAGAAGGTGTTGTACACTATACGACTCAGAATATTGTACAAGAAAGAAAATCTTAAAAAAAAAACACATAACTCACATCCGTACCTGTTGATATGGTAGACATTGTGAAGACACAAAGGCTATTCTGACTACATATTAGAGCAAAATGATATTTAATTAGTGCTTTAAACCAATGGTGTCTCAAATAAAATGTTTAAATGGCAGTTGCTTTCTCCATCCCAGAAAAACATAACTGGTGCTCTACAATGACTTCTTTGTCTTGTGCTCAAAATATGTCATGTATTCCCGGGAACTTGAACTAGCTCATAGAAGTTATTAGGAATGCAGAACACAATAACGCAGGTTTTGCAGCTTGAATACACAGCACTTATCTAAAATATTCATTGATCACTTAATGCACTAGAAGAACAAACTATACTGGATGTACCGTTCCACCGTCCAAAGCCAAGGTTTATGAAAAGCCATAACAAAGGCTCTTGTGCCACCAAACATACGGCGTCGTTGTTCTCGGTATTGTCGCTAGAGAGCGAAAAATCCTGATTGTTCGACGATGTCACGCTATTAAGGCTGCATGACCTGGCGTGCGAATTTCAAGCAGCGCCTAAAACGACGCGCACACTAGATGTGACGTCCCGCTAGAAATGAGAGTAGTCAAAATAATACATTTGATGTGAAATAATGATCATCGCATCTCTCCAAAGATTTACTTTATACGTTTTTGGCTTCCGGTAAAATTGTTTCGGTTTTGGCGCAATTCGAGCTATAGACCCTTATTTTTGGAGCCAGAGGCGCTGCCGACTAATTCAATCGATGCCCGCTTGCAATTCTTCGGAAAAAATTGGCTGCGGTTTAGGTAAGGTTAAGCCTGGATATCTCGAAGCAAAAATCTTCTGTGATGCTGCTGGCACTGGCGGCTAGAAGCCGCTTTTGAGCATCTTGTCATCGTCGTTTAGCGAGACGCTCCTCTCGTTGCTCGGGGGTTTCACTAGCTCGTTTAGGTCTGGCCTTTTCATTCTCCCTTCGCAATTTCCACCATCTTGGCTACTCTCAGATGACATGTCCGAACATCGCTGCTCAGTTTCCTTTTCACGCCGTTTAGCGAGACGTGCCTCTCGTACTTCTGGCGTTTCAGACTCGGCTTTGCTGCGTCGTTTAGCGAGACGTTCTTCTCGTTGTTCGGGTGTCTCGGATGCTCGTTGAGCTTTTAGCCTTTTATTTTTTCGCTCCTTTTCAGCCAATTCCCATGGTAGCACTTCTGTATCTGTGGTATCACTCTCTTCTCCTTCCATGTGGAATGCACATGCCTATTCTCTGGCAAGCGGTTATATAGCCGGCCTCCGCGATAAAGCGCTTGCGGCGAACGTCAAACGATGACGCATAGCGCGCGGCAGCGGCCACCTGCGCAGCGCGTGACGTCACGCGCAGCAGCAGTGAAAGGACAGGCGACGGAAGCGGCGGCGTCCACCTGCGGCGGCGTTCGTAAACGTCACTCGTGCTCCGACATACGCTGGCTCGCGCGAAGCGCGTTGTTAACTAGCGTAGTTAAGCTTTTCGCTTCAAAAAGTGGACATTTATATGTGTGTCGTGTGGAATTTTATATAAGCTTTCTGCGTTAATAACGTATACTATTGAGTGAGTACGTGTGAGAATAGAGAGAAACCACAGTCCGCTATTCAGTCATATCCTTAGGCGAAGAAAAAATCTCCTTTTATGTTTTGTCTCTCCGGAATAGCGAGCACAAAATTCATCCTGTGACACACAAAAGACCCCAAATGTTTGAAGCTACCTATATACAGCAGAGCTTACGGCCTCCAAAGCCTTACAAATGTTTTGTCACAATTATCACTCTTCAAAGAAAAAAAAAAAAGTTATTTTGAGCTGGCTCACTTGGCTTGGTGTAAATAATTTGTTGCTTCATTCAACTTTCAGTGAAACAGAGCAGATACTCTTGTCATGATTTGCTTCGACCACAAGTTCTACAGTACAGTATACATTTATATGCTACTGTCACATGTCAACAGTCAATGAACGTTTGCAGGTTATATTCAAGGAGTGCTAAATAAGTATTCAACGCAGATCGTATTTTATGGTACAGCCACTGTTTACGCGGCAGAATTGGAAGCAGCATCTCGGGAAAAAATACGGGTGTCAGAGAAGCTTTTTGGTTATCTTAGACAACGATATTCCCACAAAGGCACGTGAGGCCATAAAATAAGCATATTGGCTCACAGAGAACTAAGTCACAACGTCATGTTACGGTGCCAAGTTAACGACAGAGACAGTGATCACGTGACATGATCGCGCAAGTGATATCCTACTTTACGTTACTTTAAACAAAATGCTTGGTGGTGGCGAGCCGCTTACAAAAACTGTGGCGTCGCGAGCAGATCAGCGCCGCGAGCAGCAGCATGAAACTCTTACGCCATAGCAACAGCCTAACACCCAGCACGTTAAACTGGGAGTCTCTCGCGCTGTGCTAAGATTTATCTTCATCTTCTCTCTTCCGGGACAGATCAGTGCAAACGCAGGAGCACATCGCCGCTTACTGTCGCATTTAATCAGGTAAGGGTAATTAGCCGAACATGAGGTTTAAAGCGAAAGCCTAAATTTCTTAGTTAATTAGACGAGTATAGCGGGTATGGAGCGCAATGACTGTAAAGGAGAAATGTGGAGAGATAAGTAAAATATAAAAGACTCGCAAAAACGTCGCTCCACGAGGGCAGAGCTCGCATCGGGTGCTATGGAAATGAAGGTGGCAATTACATATCGTGCTACGTGACACTATGTCAACACCTAGTGGGCGGCGGTGCCTCCACGGACTTCAGACGTTCGCGAGTACTAGCCGAGTTTAGCATAATGCCCGGAGATTAATAATATAAACACGACAAAGCCACAAGCGCAGAGTTGGAGGAGTGGTACAGAGACCCCGGGACGAAGGTGAGGCATTGTCAAAGCCGGCGATGCAGCAGAACCGCTGCGACTATTGGAACTTAACGAGTGACTGACCGAAGCTTTTATAACACATGAGTACCAAAAAGTTGGTCGAGGGACAAGACTATTAAGCGGAAACAAGACGCAGTTCACCGTGGAAGAGACTAATGACCCCACTGCAAAAAAAAAAAATAAATAAAGCGATGACAGCATTGAATAGGCTCAAAGATTCGACATGGCAGTGCAGAAAGGTATTGTACATGATGACAGACAAGTGGAAACCGTAGAAATAGCGGAATGAAAAATGAGACACAGTAGCGGCGTGCTGACGGATGACAGAGAGCGCGGTTTTGATAAAGCTCCGGCGCCATCGGTCGCGTCATCAATGGAAGCCGCCTTGCTTTTCGCCTTTTCCGCCGAATAGGTGATGTGTCTTTGCTCTAACGACAAATAAGGAGAATTTCCTCTCTCCCTCACTTTACCGTGCTCTGAATGTACAAGCGGTCACGTGCTCATTCTTGACCTAATTAATTAAAAACGCTCCACGGTGTGGAACTGCAGGAAATAAAAATGAAGATAATCAGGAAAATCGTGTGACATCCTTACTCTCTCTCTCTTATATATTTTAAACCGCATAAAACTTTTGTTGGGACAACAGAAAATTTTTAAGCGTTTTCTCCAATCGTGAACATTTGAAATTATGCGTTAAATAATCAAGCCCTTAATAAATCTCTGACTCATTAGACTTTACAAGATATTAGACTTGGAAATCAGTAGTTCAAAATTAGTAATAACACATTTGGGGATAACGAAGTTACTGATAAAAAAATCAGTGGCAAGAAAATTAGTTCTTAGGTAGTCAGTGGTAAGACATTTAGTGATAAGGAAATTTAGTCACAAAAAGTCAGTGGTAGAGAACTAATAATTAAAAATAAGTGATAAGAAAATTGCGTATGAGAGAATCTAAACGTTGCCTTAAATGCTAGGCCGGTACGAATATTTACGCATTTCAGATGGCTTTCTTGCACTGGGGCACTCACTGCACTATTTGAAAAAGCTTGGCAACATATATCCTGACAACCAGGTATAAATGCGCAAGGTATTTTTCTGCTCGTAAACTATCTTTAGGGGCATGATTGAAGTATTGTCGTTGTTGTCGGGCAGCGCGGTACCACCATTGGGGATGTGAGACTGTTATGCGCCGTGGCTGGTGCAGGATCTTCATCGCTTCAGTGTGTAGATATCGCACATAAATCGGTTGCGGTCCCTATAGTTCCCCTTCGCGATCTAGAGGGCCTTCCTCACACAGCCGGTGAGTAGCTTTGATGCGGTGAAATAAAGCGCGAATGTATATCTAGAGCGCTAATTCCCAGCTTTCTTATACGCTGTATTTTTGTACAAATCAAAATTGTTTTCCACATTTAGCCTTGTTTTGTGCATAATCACTGATACCATCTCTCATTTTCTCTGTGCTAAGAAAATACATGTTTTGGCGCTACTGAGGGAGTCTGAGTATTTTGCTTCGGTTCGCGTACTTTGCTCGGCGTCGTCATTTTTTGCTTATATTTCTACCTTAACCCTATTTTCTCGGGGAATTTTGAGGCGCCCTTCTTTTTAAATGAAAGCCAGTTAGTAATAAATGCTTTTAGGCCCCTCCCTTCTTCCCCCTCACCCATCCCCACTAGTTGCGTGTATTTCCCACTGTACAACCTACTAGCGAGCTGCCAATTGACAATTTGACAATTCTGACAAAATGACAGTTTTTAAAGACTCAATTCAGAGACTCTGTGCTTCTTGCAAATACAGAAGAGTATAAAATTGTATTGTTTTTTGTTCATTTACACAGTAATCAGTTCTTGAAATGAAACATGCACTAATTTCGAGTGTCTCTGCAGCCAATTTGAAGTGACGTACATATCCTCGGCGTGAGTCACCGACTACACTCAAGTAGCAGTTTTGAAGCCCTGAGTCACTTTAGGACGTTAACCCCTCCTCCGTCATCCTAAAAAAAGGTCTTCGTGCAAGCATAGAAAATGATGGGTAAATGATGAAAAAGGCACGTACAGAAAGAAAATATATTATGGCCCGTTTAGCAACCTCATCAGATAACTATACATATTATATTAGAGGAATATGTTTTTGACAAAATACTCTTGTGCCATCCTATTTTGTTCCAGCACCATGGTCTCTGCTTTATGCGAACCATGGTTGTACAAAAGTTGTTTTACTTTATAGGGGTCATAAATTTTTGTGCTTGTTCCCTAGATCAAATGCCAATGCTCCCAACCTCCTTTTATCTCTCCCTATCTCTCTCTAGTTCGGGCAATTTAAGCATTTCGGATGAACGTCACGGTAAATGAAATGTAAAAAATAAAGAAAATATTTACACACTGAAATCAGGACAGTCGTGCTCATTACATCCGGTAATATAACAGACCAAATATGCGGCCACCTACTGGGATGCATCCTCCGCTGTTTTTATTCCATGTTCCAGCAGTACACGGCGATGGAGCAACTCGCTGTCCACTCTCATTAGAAGCAACCAAAAATCCTTATGGTCTGCCGTGCCCCTCAGTATCAACACCGCATAGTGCACAAGCCCAAGCAGCACGTCAGAATGCTCGCGTGCGTGCGGCTCTAAGGCGGTGTTTGTCATCGATCTCTATCTCCAACGGAAGTCCACAAATAGTTTGCTACAGAATCAGCAGCCACATGCCTCCACTGCGCAAGAGAACGCCGCCCTAGTCCACACCCTTGAAAACTCGGCATCGGTCGCCATCTGTTGATTTATGCATCACGGTACACAACACCGTCGAGGGCGTTGCCCAATGGACCCTGAGTAAAAAAGGGACCATGGCGTGCTCTCGGCCACATACGCTAGTGTCTATGAAACCCGGCGACGGGAAACAGAAGAAAAAAAACACCTTGTTTCACTAACGGGATGGGCGTTGTATGTAAGTGATATTTTTGGCGCAACACTGTGATGTATCTTATTGTCAAGCTAAAGAAGGAGTTGATCTCTTTCTCTTCTGCCGTAATGAAAAACTGCTATCCCCTAAGTTATCGGGCATGTCGGTAAAAGGAAAATAGAACATAGAGGGAGAAAATATAAGCATGCTGTGTGGTGATCAATCGATCCCCTCCAGGAGTATTGTTGGTGCAGTATTAACAAGCAGCGCTTTATATAAGAGGTCATCAGACTCAATATTCATTTTAGCAACATGCCGAATGTCTGCAGGTTTGAAACTCTTCGGTGCGATCTGTGATACCGGCACGAAATTTTTGGAACTACACACCTGGAGAGTCATATCTAGGTTACCAACCCTGTGTCCGACCTACTATTTCATGTGAAAGAGTGCCGAGAAATCTGAAACAGCGTAACATGATGATGAACTTTATGAAACCAAGGCACGCTATTTACACACTCCGCTCTGCTGAAGTCCGACATCTTACATTTTTGTGAAAAATACATAAGAATTTTATTTTACTAAGGAGTTGCAAGAGAAATGCTTCTGTTTCAGGGCATGAGGGGAGAAGATTTGGGTAATGCCAGTGTTTATTTGAATATCAAAATATCACATCAGAGTAAAATCATACGAATTGTGAATTCTCTGGTCGCCGGAATCGTGTAGCGCCCAGCGTGTAGCGGGCTGAAATGTTTTATGTTGCGGAACTGTGCTTGAATTACATCATTTACACCCCCAGTACATTCTGAAGGCCGCCATAATGGCTCCACAAGAATGATCGCCCCAAAAATTGTCAAGTGGAAGCACGCACTCAAAGGCTCCTCAGGTAGGAGAGGCAGACCTCATTGTTCTTGGCTAGGCTGTGTTTTGACAACAGTTGTCCTGAAAACCCATTTAAATGATTTCAGATTCCAGGTGGACAAATTTGCAGTAACCTGCATTACCTAACAGCTCAGCAAGTGTTTTGTTAAGGCAGGACAATAGAAGAGAAATTTCCCAGAACTGCTCTGCATGTTCAGATAAGAACAGGAAGCTTCTGTATGGGGACGCCATTAATCTAGTTTATATCGTGTGACGCGCCACTGCTGTCTCCCGCGTTCATTTCGTGTCGAGTACAGTGTGAACGTCGTGAAGAATCATACCAGCAAATAAATAAATCAAGTTTCTTCCCTAGATTACTCAGATTTCGGGTAAAAATAATACCCTAATTGGGCCCAAGTCCAATTTTCCAAACGTTACTGCATAGAACCCGTTCTCAGAAATACCGAGATAACGAACTGAGGCACGCAAGTAAGCTGGGGGAACAGTTTGCGCATACACAGCACTGTGTAAAGCATGCAGACGCTCATAACTCATTATTTGAGCAGATCATTACCCGGAAACACAAGCAAAGGGAGTAACGAAACTCTAGCACTGCTTTCAACACCAAATAGCATGATGGCGCACGCTATAACTATTGATTTTTCACATTCCGTTTCATTTTGCAAAAACAAGAAGAAAAGTAGTGCTCACAGGCTACGTTCAAATGAGTATAACTTGTTTAAAGCCAGTGAGAGCTACATCTACATACCTTTAATTGAGTAGGAACGTAATCCTTTTTGAAACACAGCGGTATTTTTGGTCGCCATTCGTTTGCTTATAGAGCTACCCGATCATACAAGGTTACTTCAACCTCTAAAGTTTAGAATGAGTTCCAGCTCGTTTCCACAAAATGGCACAAAGTTCTTAAACACTGTCAAACGTGCACAAGGAATGTTTGGCTGACTTAAGTTTTTTAAGAAATCAAATCTTGTATACTTTAGAAAACGGTAACTTGCCCTTCATCTTCTTCCTACTCTTATCTAGACCATTTTACAATTTCAGGGTCAGTGGTGCCAGAATTTTACGTTTCTACAAGTCTACTCAGAGGTCTTTATGGTTTAGACAATTTATACAATTTCATTAGGAATTCGCTTTTTACTGACAACCAAAATTTAAGCAATTTGGTTTTCTGCTATATTATTGGCGCTAGCCATGGTTGAGCGCCTGTAACGATAAGAAAAATACCGACGTTAGGTACAATAAAAAAATTCGCGCTCATAAAATGGCTTCAAATACACCACCGTCACCTACTACATGTCTACTCTTTCTACCCAGGCGTCTTAGCGACTAAACTGACTTTTATGTTGTTGCCAACCATTTCCGTTTTAATTTACATTTCTGTCTCGCATTTGATACGCAGAATAAACCTTGTGACTTTTTACTGCACCTTCGTATTCATCGCACTGAGAAGACAAAAGAGAGGGGCCGAATTCACGTCGGAAACATTCCAGAAACAAAAAATACATGCACAACTTGGCCCAGTGCACTTTGCTGGCCTGCCGTTCGGAATTGCGTGAATTGAATCCAGACCGCGGTCTCGACGGACGTGCCTTGAATGCCATATTGAAAAAGCTGCGCCTGAGAACCAGATGCCTGTTTCCCGTTCTTGAAAGTCACCTTAGCGCAGTTGCAGTTGATGCTATTTGTCTTGTCAAATTTAATTTATGAAAAGACAGCTTAAACTATCGCTTGTGAGGAATGATGCGACGTACTTTCACACTGTTTACGAAATTGTATTGCAAAGCGCAAATTTTGAAGGCACTGCTACGTTTTCACTTCATCATTTCTTCATCCCTTGCTACGTTTTACTCTGATGCTGTCGTCAATGCCTGACCAGAGTTTTGCATGAGCTTGCGCCAGGTTATTTTTTTGCAGCTGTATTACTGTTCTTAAGTAGATTAATTATTCCCTCAGCATATACAAAATGTATAGCTCCCCATTCAGTTCTCCGTTACGTCTCGATACATCATGTCGCACTAAAGTACTGATAATATAACTATAGCGTTTGTTTTGAAAACGTTTCAAAGCAGTACGTACCCTTTATTCTTCCATTTAACTCAATGAAAATAAAGCGGCAATGCACGCTAGATGGTACAGAATTTCTGTCGTGGATAACATCCTTGGAATACAAATTCGTTCTTTTTATAATGTAGTTGCAAGCTCAGTCGTAGCTTGCAGTCACAGGAACAATCCTATAAGCATGCTAAGCAAGAACCCTGGTTGGTGCGAGATTTTATAGTGACAGCTCTAATTCTTCCTTTCCCAACCTTGAAGGTCATCTGTCTGGCCGATTTGACCTTCAAACGGAAGGGGCACCCACTTTAGTGAGGTGACATGCTGCGAGTCACCTGCTCGCCTCTCCACTGTGATGGGGAGGACTGTGAAACGTGCGTAACTTCTCCTGGAGGCTGCAACTGCAGCTGCGATGAACCACGTAATAGATGACGACATACAGCGCCTAACCATGTGATAATTCTATTTGGCGCAAATATCAGGCGCGTGCTGCCTAGCTGTGCCGGAGATCCATTGAGGTGGACCCGGATGTGTTGTCACATCCGTCGACAGCATCACAGACTGCGGGCTGCTTCAGACAATCTTAACAATAGAAGGTGGCACGAAGCTGAGTTGGCGAGGAACAGAGCAAGGCAGGTATCTCTATTCGCTCTGAAAAGGGTGAAGAATGGATGTTCATCCTCCTGAGACAATGTCCAGCAGCCTTCCCGTCCCATGCCTACCCTTTTCCTCCTGGGTCACAGCTTCCCATTTAGCTCGCCTCCTGGTACGTGCCCCTTCAATATGCCCTTGACACCTTCGTGTTATCTAGTTAGGACAGTGGCGTCCCTCAAGCTCGTGGACAGCCATAGAGGAGTCGCGAAATGGAGCCGCTGCTTCGGTTGCGTTTCCTTGACTTTCGCAAACAGCCATGGAGGAGTTAAACATAACAAAACACGTCTGACCATACCTAATCTGTACGAGTCTAACCTGGCTTATCTACACAGCATAGCCAAGCATAGCAACGGTTTAGCTTGCATCACTGGGCATAGCCGAGCTAAGCCGCAGCAAATTTTTATTGCCAGATTTGTTTTCCTGATTAAGGTTTAGTGTGACCTTTCCACAATCAATTTTACTAATAAGTTTCTTCTTACGTTTTGTTTGTTTTTTAAGGCGAAATTGCAAACTTAGCTACTCCCGTCATATTCATAGGTTACAGTACACAGATCTTTTAGAGATGTAGGGAAAGGAATGGCGTGCACATTCAGGTGTAACCTTCTTAGAAGAAAGCAATAAAGTCTTCAGACTGCTAGTGCTATTTTTCAAACTATCAAAGTGAAAATGAAGCATCTCAGGGATCGAAATGTCACCAGCACGCGAAATATTCGTAAGAAATTGATCACTATTTTGATGGTGTGAATGGGCATTTCACAAGAACAGCAGTGCAGCTTTATGATAAAAAGGCAGTGCTTGTCTTCACAGAGTATCATTATTTACATAGCGCACCTTTCCAACAATTGATTAGAACCGATCCAGGGCTCCTTAAGCATCGTAAAATTATTTACTGTTGGCATCAAGTCAAACGTGGAGAAATATATTTCGCTTATTTCCGGGAATTTGCGCTCTTCATGCTCGTTTTCAAGTGCTGCTTAAGTTTCCGAACGCAGAAAACTATTAAATTCATATCTTGCACTCCTGTGTCAAACAAGGCTGTTGTCTAGAAATTCATTATATATTGATCGATGAAGTGTGAAACAGTCAGTACAGGAGAAAAGAGAAAACCTTTAGGCACTCCCGACACGCACAACTTCAAATAATAACGGAATATTAAAAGCATGCTTATAATCGATAAAATTTTGTCTGCTGTTTACATAGAAAACAAATTCCGTCTGCCGCGCGGCGTTGTCATGTAGACATATTACGATAGAACGTTCGAGGTCCTGCCAGTAAACAGCGCCACGCGACTAGGAGCGCTTCATAAGTGATTAGAATAGCTTGAAGGGGAACAGACTGCCTGCATTTTTTCTTTTCTTTTTTCACTGGCAATGGCGCGGAGTCATGCCGCTGAAATCGAATTTAAAACGCATTCACAAAAAAGTAAAGTTAGAGCTAATTTTGAGTTTCGGGCAAAAAGCAACTTTAGTTTGGTCGAAGTTCATATCTTTTGAAATGTTTTCCGGTGGTGCGCGCTGAAGCTTTCACGAGGTAAGGCTAAACAAGCATATCCTAATTTCTTTTTTTTTTTTTTTTGCGAGCTGTTATCTACACCGTCGAGCTAAAGCAATGATGCGAAATCTCGATCTTTTTATTTAGCAATTTTAATTTTATCACCGGCCTTATATCAAGGTTTCTGTCTTTCGCAAGTTATTCCACTTTTTCATAATTCCTCATAGGTCAAGCAAAGAGTAATAATGAGAAACCTATAAAAATAGACAAGACGCGTGATGTTGTCAATCAAACCGCGAACACTGAAGAGGCAGAGACGTGTTCTGCTAGGACAGTTTGGTTACAACAATTACATTGAAGAAAGCATCGGACAGAGTAAAAACAACATCCAACCATGCCGACATGTACAGTTGCACGCCCTTTCTCTTTTATTGTCTAATGACTCAATTTCACTCGCTCTTATATTGTCATCAATAGAGTAATTGTCCCAGCAGATTACGTTACTCCGGTTACAGCTTTTATGCTTCTCCTTGCAATCGTCCTGCGTGTACTGTGTCTTTTATTGCAAAATTGCATGTCTTGGCGCATGAGTGGCGTGGACAGAGACTGGTATTTGTGGGCGCACAAAATGACATTTAAGAGAAAAAGTCGTGTAACTGCGATGAACGGAATTATTATCCGAATTATTATCTTTATTCATCTTTCAACAATTGCTGCAAAGGAATAACATTCAGCAGTAAACATTGATGGTCGTTGAAGTAACCGTACTCTTTCTTGCATTTGTCGTGAATTCAATGGGTTTCACGTAGTAGACTGTTTTTGATCCACCGGTATAAAATTTAATTTTTAAGGTTTATTTATAGAGCGCAACTCCACCTTAGCTTGATGCGCTAACGTACAGATGGCGAGCTTCTTCCTCTTTCACACACTTCGTTCCTCTCCTCAGCGCTGTCTCACATTTCCCCTTTCGCAGACGAAGCCCCGCAGAGTCCCTAGAGTGGCAGCGCTTCATTCGGGCGACATCCACAACTTGTGTTTTCCTAGAAGGGCGACCTTTGGAAGATTGCCGAGGCATCGCCAAAATCATAGATCACAGTGAGCACAATACATGGACCATTGTAGTGCGACAACAGAATCAATAAAATATTTAGGTATTACAATTGACAACGAGTTGAACTTTAAAGAACACATTACAAATCTGTGTTCGAAACTTGCTTCAGCTTGTTATATTCTTTTTGGAACACGATGATATTTCTGTACCCGTATATTAAAAATGGTTTACTTTGCCATATTTCATTCTCACTTTATCTATTGCAGCGAGTCTTGGACATTCACATTTAAGACATACTTAGATCCCATCATTCGTCTTCAAAAAAGAGCCATACGCATAATGACCTTCTCGCACTGGCATTCATCTACACCTTTATTGTTCTCAGAGCTACATATACTCCCTTTTACTCTTGCGTCGGAAATGAAAGTTTGCTGTGTAGTAAATGCCATTCTCCTGAATACTCACCCTTTACCAATTACAATATTTGTTACACCCAACAGGAACACCAGAAATGCAAGCAATATAAACTTTAACCTTCCTATCACAAGAAACTTTTACGGCCAACGCCTAATACAATATGTCGGTGTAAAAATATGGAACAATATTCCACTTGAAATTAAAATGGCAAATAACTTTTTATTTTCTATCAAAAGATTTTATTTTGACAGAATTATATTATTATAACACTAAATAAAAGAGATAAGAAATGCTTACATTTCTGGCGCTACCAAATGTGTATGTCTTGGTTGTATTCATTTTCTTCACATACGGAACTGTATTCCGAGATCTCTCAATTATGCAAGTCGCCTAAAATAATTTGTGTATGTGCATGTCGGCTTTTCATTTCTTTGCTGTTATGTGCTCATTGATTGTTACGTTTGCTTGTGTATAAGCCTGAAAACATTTGTTAAATGTCCTTTAGCGTGTCTCCACTGCTGTGTATATGTATGTATGTATGTACGGGTCTAAACTAGCTTCGGCTATTGGCCCAAAATTTTTTGCAATTTCTATATTTATTGAAATAAAATGATTGATTGATAAAACAGCGTTCGGGACAAACCACGCTTGCGGAGAGGCGTCCACAGCCATACTAAGTCTCCAGGAAGGTAACAGCCATCGTGGTGGCCCCAATCGTAGCACTGCTTAGAGCAATCCTGCGCAGGCCAGAGTGCGTAACCGGGCGAGCCGGCGAGCCTCTTCAGCACAGCAGAGGGTACTGGAAACAGAAGGCTCGTTGTCGAGAGAAAACGGCAAAATGGTGTCGAGAAAACGTCGAGGCGGACGGGTACAGAGAAGGAAAATGGCTTATAAGCAGTTGTTTCATGCTTCGAGGTATTATAGGTAAAAGTAATGAAGGGAAGCACGTCATCCCAGTTCTTGTGATGAGAGTCTACCTACACTGCAAGCATGTTCGTCAATGTCCGGTTTGTAAGTTCAACGAGGCCATTTGACTGGGGTAGTACGATGTCAAGTGACGCAATTAGCAAGTACAAAAGCGCGAAAGCTGTTCTAGATCTGCCGTAAACTGCCGGCCACAGTCACTGATAATGACACGAGAGGCCCATGACGGAGGATAACAGCGTGAAGCAGAAAAAAAAGAGACTTCAGCGGCGGTGGCGGAAGGGATGGCGGTAGTTTCACAGTAACGCGTGAGATGATCAACGCATACGATTACCCAGCGATTGCATTTGGGCGAGCGGGGAAACTGGCCTATGAGGCCGACACCCACTTGCTCCTATGGTGCAGTAGGTGGTGTCAGTGAACGTAGGTGGCCCAGCGGAGATGTCGCGGGGGGTAAACACAGGAGGTCACGTAACGCTGAGTCATTCGACGCATAGTTGGCCATTAGAAACGTTCCTTATTACGGGTCAGGGTCCTGGCAAACCCAAAGTGCCCAGCTATGACGTCATCGTGCATTGCGTGTGCAACAGAGGAGTAGAGGCTAGCTGGAACGACGAGCAGGAAGCGCGCATCGCCTTACGAGTACTTTTTCCGGTAGAGCGAACCATCGCGAATCCAGGAAGAGGTTTCAGATGCCGGATCACGAGCTTTTTGAAAAAGCGGTACCAAGTCTTGATCTTTGCGTTGTTCTCACTGGAAAGTGGTAAGATCCGGAAACTGCATAGAAACGGCGGCAAAATAGTCGTCAAAATTATCGTCATTGCAAAGAGTAGTCGCGTAAGAGAGCCGCGAGAGGCAGTCAGGGTCGGCGTGTTAGTTACCGCTTTTGTACGACACTGTAAAGTTGAATTCCTCAAGGCGTAATGCGCAGCGGACCAGCCGACCGCAGGAGTCGAGCATATTCACCAGCCAGCAAAGCAAATGATGATCAGTGATGACAGTAAACGCACGTCCATAAAGGACGAGCGAAGCCGCTGTACGCCGAAAACGACGGCAAGGTACTCTTGTTACGTCTAAGGTATAATCGCGCTGAGATTTGCTGCGGATGCGACTTGCGTAAGCGACAACCTGTTGACTCCTGCCATGCCTTTTTATGAGCACAGCCTCCCCGCCGATGCCGCTGGCATCAGTGCAAATTTTAGTGGGAGCTGTCGGGCTGAAATGACGTAGTATGGGCTGCTAGTTAAAAAGAAGCTTTAGCTGATGAAACGCAGAATCACATTCGGGAGTCCATTCGAAAGGAATATCTTTCTGCAAGAGGCATGCGAGCAGGTAGGCTACGTCAGCAAACTTGGGGATTAAGCGCTGAAGGTAAGAGCAAAGTCACAAGAAGCTCCTGAGTTCCTTCAAAGACGGGCTCTGACGCAGTTGACAGCTTCAGTCTTCTCCTGGTCAAGTCTAACACTGTCTTTGTTAACCAGATGTCCAAGCACAACGATCTGGAGTTCCTCGAAGAGGAACTTTTCAGACTTCAGCACAAGACCGGTTTTATCCATGCTGTTAAGGATAGACGCCATACGGCATACACCAAACAGCTGTTATGCTCGGCGAAGGTCCTTCCGAAAATGACTACGCCATCTAGGTAACAAATGCGAATGTGCCACTACAGTCCGCGCAAAAGGGTCTCCATGTATATTTCAAATTTAGCCGGAGAGTCGCATAGCCCAAAAGGCATCACATTAAATTCATATAATCCATCTAGACTCACGAACGCAGTCTTCTCTTTGTCTTTCGCACGCATCAGGATCTGTAAGTATCCGGACCGTACATCAACAAAGGAAAAGTAGGAAGCGTAATGGAGGCAGTCAATAACATCATCAACGCGCGGGAGCGTATTACCATACTTCTTTGTGACAAAGGTGAGGCGGCGAAAGTCGACACAAAATCACCATGTACGATCTTTCTTTTTCACGAGAATAAGAGGGGCGGCCCACGGGCTCAATGATTTCTGAATAGTTCCTTTTTGCCTTATATCACGGACTTGTTCGTCTATTATCTTAAGTTCTGAAGGTGAGACACGGTATGGTGTCTGTCTAATCGGATGTGCAGACCTGATGTCGATAATGTGATGTGATGGGTGCGGGAAGGTGGAATCGGTGGTGGATAATCTTGACCATAGTCGAACACGTCCACATGTTTCGAAAGCACTTCTACCAAAAATGGGCGTTCATTAGTGAGTGTCGACTTGTTTATCATGAACAGGAATTGGGAATCGAACGGATCGGGACATCTAATTGAACAAGCAACGCCGTCATTAAACGCGGCGTCACTGTTAAGGTTTGTTAGCAGAGCGCAACTCCACCTCACCGACTTCTTTCTTCTCTTGCCTTACAAGATGTTTTCACATATTTTTATTTAGCACCAGAACTTCCAATATTTATGTGTAATGTGTGCATACGACCTCTAAAATGTCGCTTAGTCCGCTTACTCACAACAACGAGTCAGCACTATATTCACTGACCACTAGATATTATTACTGCAGCTTTTATGAAATGCTTAAAAGCCGTGAAGGACTACTATTAGATGCAGCTGGAAATCTACAAACAACATCGGTATTCAATAACGAGGATAGTTACTGCAGAAGCTTCATTTCTGCTTATGAGGCTGATTTCATGGTTGCAATCGCACAGCAGAGCACAAAATCGACGGTTGCAGCGAGATTATTTACCTATTTCCGGCCTTAAAGAAAAACACTTTGCTTGTTTGAAATGGTCTTGTGTTGTGACATTAGGTTGGCGCATTGTAAAGGTAAAACAACTGAGGTAAGACAATCTGATAAGTATTTGACTACTTTACTATAAGTTTTGTCGAGAACAATTACAATGTCAGAGGAACACAATATGTAATGAGTTTAAATGACCCGATTGGTACTTAGGTTGCCAGTTTGTCGCGGCCCGTTATTCTCGTTTTCAATCTTCTTTTTTGCTCAAGACACATGCGTTGTCCCAACAGCGAGGGTGAACTAGAAGTTCTGTCATTATGCTGCTCAGTGATACAGGAGGTCGGTGGTGAAGCCGTACGTATGTATTTAACGCTTATCCTGTCAGCCGGAGGCCTTGCAGACCGTTTTTTGTAAATTAGTAATTCGCTTCTCCCGCATAGGGGCTTCGGTGGGCGTACCAAAGTCCTGGTCAGAATAATATGGGCAGCCACGGGGACTTTAAGTGTTCACCATCCCGTCGCACGTAGGCGAAGTCACTAAGAGTGCAGCTCCTAACAGTGCAAATTGGGTTTTCCCTTTTAGATGACACGTTTTCTTTGGCCATTATGGTTTATATGTTCAGGCATCGTCATTATGGTTATGATTAGCTTCGTTTTTCGACAATAGTAGAAGTGAGTGAGGAAATACTGGGTGGTTACTTTCGCAGTTTGCGCAGTATTCCTCCGCGTAACAGTTGTGTGACGCATGACACACTGAAGCTTATTTAGCCCAGGTTTGGTGGTCGCTGCAAACCAGTCAACTGTGCCATATTTCTGACAAATACCTGCATACATTTGGTATGTATGGGTGTACTTAAATTTATGGTACCTGACCTCCCTCTTTTCTGATGGTGTACTGGAAATCAACGCCACGACCAAGAATTTAAAATATATTTTTGTGATTTTTTTATTTTGATTCGCTGATATTCAGATTTTTGGAGTTCTTCAAGTTCCACGTACAATACAATTACGGGTTTATTGCTATAATTGCTAAAATTATTTAAGCCAGTCTCTACAAACGAGTTGGAGTTATCGAAAGTAAAGAAGGAGGGAAAGAAAGTTACGACATTTTTCTGTAGATGCTTTATCTATATGCATTAGTTTCAAATGCAATTTAAAACATTTTATTCTACTGTTCTTTCCTCAGTTCAGTATAAAAAGGTAGGTTTTCTTTATTTCCGCTAGATTAACCTATTTGAGAGCATTTCCCGATGCTTGCCCTCCAAAGCAAATTATTTGCAGCCATATAAGCGTCCCTAATAATGTACAAGCTTTTTTTTAGTGCAGGACTTGTCGGAAATAGTTGATCTGCACAAAATCTTTACGTACGGAAGTCGGACAGTGATTGTAACGTCAGCAGTTTTTACCGACAACTGCCACGCGCTCGCTAGAAGGTAACCTATGGTGACGTCACACCTTAATCAATCATTATAGTGGCGCGCTACATTGTGGTGCTGTTTGGTTGTTACATGGTGTGATGGCATCATAGACATGGTGGTGAGCTACTTTGGCTTACATGTGGTGGCGAAAATGTCACTGCGTCTGGTTGACCTGATGATCTCTTGTGAATGACGGCATATCTATGGTGACGCGCCGCCATGACCACCATGGTGAATACACCTTGGTCGCCACCATAGCTTACATGAAGATGGTCACGTGGTTGCAATGACGCAACACTAGAGTGCAATGCTACCGCTATACTACGGCAATCAATCACATTTGTGGCCGCCATCTTGAATCTAGGAAGGACACGATATACACAAATGTAAGATTTAACGCTCTTAAAATGCAGAGCAAAACGCCATAATGCCTTCGCACGTTGGCTAGCTGTGCAGTTTACTGCATTCTGGTCTGACGGGCCTTCGTCACAAATTGCGTGCCTGTAAAGCGTGCTTTTCCTCTGACACTACTTGCATAACAGGAAGCAACATCCACTGGGGCACATTGTCGGAAATGGCTAATGCCTTTTAAAACGCTTGCGACCGAATAAAGTTAATTTAACATTACCAGTCCAAAAGTTGGTGTTTCTGCAAGCAGAATGATACTCAGTAGAAGAAATAGGGCGAAATAATTGAGGTTATGTAGACGTGGTTTTTTCCCACGACAATTCTCTGTTCCCCAAAGGCTGAACTTAAAAGATTTTCTGAAGTTATTTCGCTGTTTTTACTTCTATCTTGAGATCGCAATAAATAACCGCTCAAACAATTAGGTGTAGCTAGCCGTTATGTGAATATAAATCTCCTTGCGATGTGGAGAAATTTTACTCTGCTATCTTCTGAAAGCGCTTCCAATAATTTGTTTCCCTCCAAATCGTGCAGTATTTGCACTATGGAAGTGCCTAAGAGTGAGTACCTATAAGTTTGCCTAAATAATTAAGCCGTGCGGGAATGACTATTGAACTTTGAAACGTAGTTATTGAAATTAGGTGATAAGTGATTTTTGGGTCACAAAGCAGCTTATGGAGTAGAAGTGAGACGGTAATGGTGAACACACTCACCGTTCTACCAAACAGACATGTCCGACATACGCTGATGTCAGACAGCGCGGGAATGCTTTTGAATTTCGTCTAAACCTGGATAAACAAAGCATATAATAATGCTACAAAATTCTACTTTATAATTTTAGGTACTATAGATTTCCATGCTTCGTGGCAGTGACTTAAGCAACATAATAAAGTGGAACAGTATATAATGTTGTCCATGAATTACAGCGCGCATGCTTTGCAAAAGGTTACTTGCATAATGCACAGAAAAAAACACGCCTTCTCATGCTGTTATATATGCTGCACCTTTAATTCTTTAAAAACGCATTACAAAAACTATTTGCATTAAGCTCTCGCCTAATGTAATCGTGAATATTAGGCCCGCTAAAATAAGGAATATTAGTTTTTTTCATGGAAGAGAAAAATTTTCATTCCAACGTAGAGAAAACCAGCAAGGTCAAACCAAAACCATTCTTTTTTTCTTTTTAATTCCGTCTGCGCTTCATGTGCCTTGCAATGCAACCTAAGGACGCTTTCGCGTCAACTTTTCAATAAAGCCAATGCTTACTTTAGAACTCTACTCTCTATTCTTAACCTCCCCGCTTAAAGGATGTGTTTTAATTTGTGACCAGGCAACAATTTTGCTTATAAATCACTATTATCTACTCTCTAGACTTCAATAATTCTGTGCAGGTCTCAAAGCTACTCGGATGCACAGATGATCGCAGGAGAGGTATGTGCATTATAGTACATAACAGACGTAAGGTATTATGATATTATTGCACATAACGCACGGGGTGGATTGGCTTATACGTTAGAATGAACAAGACAGTGCGCTCTCTCCCATCGCTGTTCGTGATAAATGTCGCCAGATTACCGAGATTCGTTTTACAAACTAAAACATGAAAAACCAAGCTCAGGTTTTGACGTGAAAATTATCAACATTTTGAATTGCATTTTTGGGTTGTTTCATTTTCGGTAGATGATTTAATTTTGGTTGGTGAGCGCACATTCAGCTTCCAGAAAAAGTATAAATAAGATTCTACATTCGGGAGACTATTTCTCTTGTGTTGCATCCAAAGGCGGAATACCTAGGAGGATACGTATAGTAGTCTTTAGCTTGTAGAAAAAGTATAAATAAAATTCTAAATTCAGGAGACTATTTCTCTTGTATTGCATCCAAAGGCGGAATACCTAGGAGGATATGTATAGTAGTCTTGTACACTGCTGGTAAACTCCGATATCCGGTGAGATGTTTTGAGATATTTCATCGGCAAACCGCATTCGACAGTGTGTGCAATAAAAGGTGCTCGCTTAAAAATGTTATTGCTTTGAAAATTCTAATGACGGTTACATTACTCCCTAATGAGGAATTTTAGCATATCAATTTGAACGTTTTAGTGATATATTGAGGCACAGAAATTGAGAAACTTGTTTGTGTATATATGTTGTGTTACAGAGCACGCAAAATGTTTCTCAAGCTAAAGAGAATTTCTTAGATGAAGAGAAAGATTGGTTGGTTGGTTTGTGGGGTTTAACGTCCCAAAGCCACTCAGACTATGAGAGACGCCGTAGTGGAGGACTCCGGAAATTTCGACCACCTGGGGTTCTTTAACGTGCACTGACATCGCACAGCACACGGACGCCTTGCTTTTCGCCTCCACCGAAAAGCGGCTGCCGAGGCCGGGATTCGATCCCGCGTCCTTGGGCGCAGTAGTCGAGCGCCGTAACCACTGCGCCACCCCGGCGGGGTAAAGAGAAAGACGAGGCACGAGCTATCTTTAGCTCGTGATGTCCTGATGGCTCGCGGCTCGTAACTGTCTTTCTCTTGGTTACACCAGAAATTGCACCAAAGGCGACGTGGCTACCCCGCCGAACGGGAGCCTAAAAGCTGGCTTTAATACAGTGCTCGGCTACAGTCGATAAATCATTTTCCTTTCCATTCGGTACATAATTATTTATGCCTTTTTATGGCAATCTGATGAAGCACATCAGCAGTTGTCTATGCAAACAACCATTTTTTTACACTCAACTTCCAACCGATCGTCCAGCGTTCAACTTCCAATCGGTCAGAAAAATGCTAGTTGATTGCATATTTCATAAATAAGAAAAACATGCAGATAGATTACATCGCTTCTTAGCAAAGGCAAGGTTAGATTGCTTGTTTTCAATGTTTAGTTTTAAAATTTCTGTGCTGCACATGCACACCTGTTTTCATAATCTACCTGCCTTACAGACGGCTATCAGCAAATTAAAAAAAAAAAAAAAAACATACTTAACTTTCAGCAGGCACTATATCTTTGTTGGTTTCTAATATCGCCTTTCGTTTTCCTTGACGCAGCTCACTCGCACTTCAAAAGCAAGAACATAACGAAAATTATCTGCTGTCCTGTCTGTTCTTGTTTCTTTTGTTCTTTCGCAGAACTGTTTTCTAGGCCTTGTAATGATAAATTATTGCTCTGCGGAAGCCTTTTCTAGAGAAAACTCTTTACCGCAAGGCCAAAAGCTGGAAGTTAGAAATAACACCTGCCCGCCCCCCGAGCGCTCTCCCAAATCCATTCGAGGCTGGAATGTCTGAGCGGTGGGTGAACGGTGGATTGATATATACTGCGCTCATAAATCGGCAGAGACACCGCTATTCATCTTCCTTGCAATGTGCGGGTGAAGCCCGCTCTTCCTTCGGCGGACGAGTGGTGATTCGCGTCGGGCGGATTGTCAGCCTGCGTAGAATTGGTCGACGAGAAGAATGGCCTCAATTCTCTTGCTATCTTCTTTGCTGCATCCTTTCCCGAGCTCTTCAGAATATTTATTGCGGTAGAAAGGGATGTTCTTACTTTGTCTCCTTTCCCGTATGTCGGGGTTTTACGGAAAAAAACATAGGCACCTTTGCGCTGCTTAGTATTTTTTGTGGGTGAGAAATTTGTCGACCTGTTTCTCGCGTGACTGCCTCCTTGCCTATTTTCTGTGTATATTTTTTCTGTCATCCTCGCACCTCTACTTATGAACTCACCGTTGTGGCTTGTTTGTCTGTACCGGCAGAACGCATGTTTGAAGCGTTGAGGCTTGACGTATAAGGAGCCGATAAAAATATAATAATACTACTTCGCATTCTTTGTGTCATTTGCTCCACATGGCCTATCTATGGACCCGCTGCGTCCTCGTTCAGCTTAGTAACCAGCGGAAGGTCATTAATAATTTGACTCGTCCGATATCGCTAAGCACCCTAACAAAATATTTTGTCCTACTATTTCTCCTACTATTGAATGATTGATGACCTAGACAGGAAAAGTAGAAAGGTAGGCTTGAAAATCAGTATGCAGAAGACGAAGGTAATGTTCAACAGCCTCGGGAAGGAACAGCAGTTTACATTAGGTAGCGAGGTACTGGAAGTAGTAGGCGAATATGTCTACTTAGGACAGGTAGTAACCGCAGATCCGGACCATGAAAAGGAAATAACAAGAAGAATAAGATTAGTATGGAGCACATTTGGCAAGCACTCGCAGATTATGGCTAGCAGCTTACCGGTATCGCTAAAGAGGAAAGTATATAACAGTTGCATCTTACCTGTACTCACCTATGGCGCTGAAACGTGGAGGCTAACCAAAAGAGTTCTACTTAAGTTGAGGACAACCCAGAGGGCTATGGAACGAAAAATAGTAGGAGTAACATTAAGAGATAGGAAGCGTGCAGAGTATGTCAGAGAAATAACTCAAGTTACCGACATTCTAGTGGAAATTAGGAAGAAGAAATGGATATGGGCAGGACATGTAGTGTGAAGAGAGGATAACCGACGGTCGCTTAGGGTAACAAACTGGATTCCAAGGGAGGAAAGCGTAGCAGGGGGCGGCAGACAGTTAGGTGGGCGGATGAGATTAAGAAGTTCGCAGGGGTCAAGTGGATGCAGCTAGCACAGAACCGTGTTAAGTGGAGAAATATGGGAGCGGCCTTCGCCCTGCAGTGGGTATAGTCAGGCTGATGATGATGATGATGATGATGATGATTTTGGTTCCTACTAAAGTTTAAATGGCTAACAAAATGATGCCAACAAGTAGCGTCCGCCTGCAAATGGCAGGTTGCGAATTTCTCAGTGCATATTTTGTGCTGAATTCATCACTCAAACTCTTACCAAAAGACACACGTACTTCGCTTGAGCGAAGCTGGTTTTCCTCTGTTCTGCACGTTTCAATGCAAAATGGCATACACTGAATCTGTATTATCTAGGCTACTAGGAAGCGAAACCAGCGATACAAAGCGACTTGCAAATGCAAAATAAAAAAAAATTATAAAAAGTTTGAAACAAAAAAAAAAACTTACAGAAGAAGGGCATAAATGGAAGGGAGAAAAAAATTAAATGAAGAGAAAGAAGAAAGAAGAGTATCTACCATTTGAGACTTGGGATGCGCCGCAGAACAATGCTGTAGAAACACTTTGGTTCATTTGCCTGACCTTTCTTTGAAGACAGCAATCAGCTACAAACTTGTATGCTGCACATACCAACTTACTTATGATGAATAAAAATGTGTGATCAAAATTTGGTTCTGGGTAATCAAGAAAAATATATTTACAACTATAATACTGAAAGTTACTTATTCCCGTAAATGACACCTGTAAAATATGCCTACAGCAATACGATGATACCAAAAGTTAATGCCTAAAGATTGTCCTATTCACCGCACGCTTAGAAGACATATTTAGAGAACTGAATTGGGCACAGTAAGAAATTGGAGTTCACTGAGAATACCGGAGTCTCCTTGATAACATTGCCTTTTGTTTTCATCACTACCTTGGGTAATTAGCTGAGAAGCGCGGTGAATGATCTAGGCATGCAAGGCCTGTGTAGTGGGTCTATGAATTCACGTGCAGAAATGTGAAGCAGTGTTCAACAGCCTCGGATAGCAACAGCAGTTTGTAATGGGTAGCAAAGCGCTGGGAGTGCATTTAAGGCTCGCAGCGACAGCAGATCCTGAAAGAGAGGCAAATAACTAGTGGAATAAGAATGCAATGGAGGGTATTTATATATATTGCTACTTATATATTGGGCAGAAACGCGGAGGGTAAAGGAAGAGGCTAAACTTAAACTGACATCATGGAGACAACCATGGTAAGCAGAATGGTAGGTAGAGCGTTCAGAGACAGGAAACAAACAGAATGAGTAGGGGGAGAAAAACTAATTTGTGGACACTCTCTCTAAACAAGAATTGGGCGTGGTCAGGACATTTGTTGGGAAGGTAAAATTACCGATAGCCACTAATGGTTACTCATTTGATCCCAAGAGACGGCAACCGAGCAGGGAAAGCAGAACATTAAGATGGAGGATGAGGTGAGGAAGTTTTCGAGGAATATGTGGATTCAGCTGGCGCAGGACAGGATATTTAGATACATATATGGACAGCTTTCTCATGCAGTGTTTGTAGTAAGATTGATGGTAGTTACGGACGATGAAACTCAAACTGAATGAAGCTAAAAAATTTTATTGCGAAATACGAAACGTAATGCAATACTGGGAAAATAATTCGTAAGCCCGATTTGGGAAGTAGCCTATATATATTAATATTGATATTCATAAATGTAGAGGCTTATGCGAATTATGCTTGGTTACTGAAGAAAAAAAGTCACCAGCAGCACACTCTGCAATTTACGCATTGTCATCTGCCAATCGGTTACAAAAATGAGTACAAAACCTGTAAGACAGTTTGGTTTTTGTGAAACATTGCCCTTTGATCAAATATATGCCCAGGAATAAATAAAACTTAAGTTGGTAAGAACATGAGCGCCAATACACCGTACACCTATCTTTTATCTTCATCACAACTCTGAAACCTGGCGTATTGGTAATAATTTCTACCCAGTGAAGTTTCTTAGATAACATTCTCATTTAAATTATAAAACTCAAAACTATTACATAATTGCGAGTTTTAGGAACGAGTATATGCATTGTGCTTGTTAACTATCCTTTATTTATGCACAGTGAGTTAAACTATTTACACTTCACTGCAAAACACTAAAGGTTCATAGGATAGTTTGTTTTGGTTTGTTAGATTTAACGTACCAAAGCGAGTCAGGCTATGAAAGACGCAGGAGTGAGGGCCCCTCAAATGTCGATCACTTTGGGCTCTTTAAACTCCACAGACATCGCGCAGCACACGAACGACTTGCTTTTTTTGTCCAACAAAAGCAGCAGCCACGGTCGGCTTTCCAAACCACAACCTGAAGTACAGCAGTCGGGTGTCGTAACCACAGTGGCGCCCCTCTGCCCCTCCCCCCCCGCCCCCCTAGGACAAATGTATCCGATAAGGACTTGCAAGGTTGCCAACTATAGTAGAACAAATATTGTGCATAATTAAACACACCAAATAGGCATATGTGTGCATGCAAAACATGTAAAATAGATGCACGTTTGGAGGTGCAGCATTTAAAAGGGAAGTACGTTATTACAAAAGTCAAGAAAGCTCTTTGAAACGTGCGATCCCTTCTGCAATGAGTGACACAAGAAATGATATATTTCTGGTCTTTCCTCCCTCTTTTTGTCTCCAAAGAAAGCACTGGTACAAAGTACATATAAGATCCTGAAGCCGATTCTCGGTCATATGGCAATATCTCCTGCCATTTCATGACCACGGGAAACTCTCAGTACAATTTTATGCTTCACTGCCAACAAAATGAACACATTGTGGCCAAGAACATAAACCAAAATTAATAAAGCGTAAACAAAGGCAGATAAAAGAAGCAGAGAGCGAATACAATTATTTTACACTTTCCTCTCTACATTCACAGTCATAATCCAATGTCGGGTACTTTTTTTTTCTTCAAGAAAAGAAACAGAGCGATTCTGAGATTCCGTGGTTATGCTACTGATATGGGTAATCAGCTGACCAAGTTACCCGATCACAATAAATATGTCAGAATCTTGATGCCAAGTAATTTTCGTAAAGCGACGCACTTTCGGAGTCAGCAGTAAAATATATGTCTGTCATTTTTGCTAAGTTTCTCTGATCGGCAGATATGATTTCTTGGTCGTTACCTTGGCGGCGCTAAGCTATGACCGAAGTTGAAAAGCAGGCTAAATCACCTCAAGAGTGTCGCCTTTGTTTGGGATCCCCTCAAGCAAGTTTTTCATAGCGAAGATATAGGCTGGATACCCAACGCCTCAGACTCTCAGGAAATATTCATTTTTCGTGGCCTCTCTGGTCGGCCAGGAGGTGACCTGCATATATAAATAGGTGAAGAATCGCTTGAAAGACGGAAAATGCGTTCTTACCTGACTACGTCTCTTGCCGGATTTGAAGGCCTTGAACACGATTCGGGCTTCGAGGAGGACGGGGGGGGGGGGGGGGGGGGGAAGTTGCAAACACAGTTAGATACAGCCCAAGAAACGTCTTGCTGTTGTAATAATAAATAGAGCCTAAAAACAATTTCGGCATTATTTTCTTTGTAGACACCCACGTCTATTAGTATTTCATTTATCAGAAGTTGGAGAGGTGAACTTAACCAATTCAAGCAGTTTATAAAGAGCAAAAATGCAAACAAAAAACAAAATAAAAACAATAATATGGTGCTAATATTGCTATACAGAGCAGACATGACAGCAGATCGAATGTGGCTGCAACTAAATTTCGGGAAACGCGATAATCCTTCCCTGTCGCCCATCTTTAGATTCCGCTGTATTTCTGTCTGCTACTTCCTCGTGTTCTAAGGTTGTTAGGAAATACCCGCATCTTGCGTATTTCCTAACAATAGCGTATTTCCTAACAATACACACATTGTTAGGAAATACGCTATCTTCGCCGCAGTTCACTTTTCTTCTTCGAGAAAGACAGACATAATTTCAAATAAAAAGGCACACAGCCTCGCATGCTGCATCAAACTCACTTCAGTTCTAACTTCTAATGTAACTTCTAACTTTACTTCAATGGCACCGGGACGGCTTTCATGCATAAAAGCTACAGAAATGAGGGGATGCATGACCTTCTCCTTTGTTTACTAAAGAAGGGCTGAAGCGTAGCTAGTACTGGACGTGCTTTTAAATCTGAATGGCAAAACAGTAGCGACAGGCGATCAATGAGCCGATCCAATCGATATGCATTACACAAAACTTCTTTCCGTGACACTATTTATCACCCATATTTCTTTAACATATTTCACATTTTGTCGTAATTGTAGCTTTCCGCTATCGAATGATCCTCTTCGTTTTGCCTTCCGGAGCGATACCTCCCGCTTGTCCTTTATGCGCTTTCTGAAGGCGATGTTGCTCGGCTGGCTACTCGTCTTCGACCATATACATCGCTAATTGAAGGTCTCCTACTATGGCACCCACGTATACAAAACACAGCGCTGTTAAAATGTGAACTAAAGCTGGCACACAACCTCTTCTACGGGTAAACGAGGCTCGGCCCACGCATGAAGCTCTCCTCCCTCCTCTTTAGCTCTCGGAGCACTTTCTTTCTTATTGTGTACTTCTAATTGTAGCGATCCTATGGGCCATTCAGTCGGAACCCTATTTCTGGCTGCTTTCTCTTGTCCATTAAGGTGTGCCGGGTATCCCCAACTCTAAATACGGCCACCTCTCAACCGGTAGCAGGTGGCAGCGAGTTCTTGGAGACTTCAGAGAACATCAGACTCTGGACAGCTTTTCCCGACATGTAGTTCAAAGATAACCCGTTAAATGACTTGAAGAGGTAGCCGCATTACTCAGCTGAGTCGTAGTAATGATATGCTGCGCAGTCTTTACCTGCATTATCATAGTTGTTCCATATTAAACCAAAACTTACCAATGTTAGTAGCGTAATTGCCAAAAGAAGCTCACCCAATAAAGGTCACGGTTAGTAGGACAACCCATTTAATAAATGGCATATCTTTTACACAGTGGGGCCCAATTGGTGCACACGGGATTGAGAAAGGATCCTCGCATTGCTTCATAAGTGACGTAATCAGCGAGATTCGTGCTTACGAATGATGGAAATGTTGCACGACGCCGCCTGTCCCCTTGCTGGCTTTTACAGTGCAGAAACACGGGCTAAAACGCATATCTGGCCTGAAAGTAACAACCTATAGATTGAAGAAGAAAGACAGTAGAATACAAGCCCTAAAATCATTGCTTTAGCAATAAAATGACAACTTTTAAGCTCTTATGTTGTTCTTTTGTAGCCTTACCACTAATGCTGTACACCGGACTCTGCAATCTGAGATTAAGAATGGTCTCGGTGGTAAATATGGTAAAAAAAATGCTTGCTTCCAATTTTACAAGAGCAAGCTGCGCTGCGCGACTTAAACTTTGCTAGCACTTCCAAGCTGCGCTTATACGCTGACGTACTCTGTACATCCTGTGGACAGGAGCACTTTTGAACGTATACGCATAAAACATGTCGCTTGGAATAGCCTCGTTGTTCGCCTCCGTCGGTCGCTAGTGTGGCCTGTATATGAGGTAACCAGGGATCGAGTACCGACTATGCGGATGCATAGCGTGGGATGGATGCCGTACGGCCGATCGAGCAGGGGCGAATCGTTATCAGCCGCCGCCATTTGGGAGCCGAACTAAGCTGCCATAGAACAGCGTCCGGTGCACAAACCATTAATCAGTGAGCGACTGCGTTGGCCGGCGGGATTCCTGTTTTCAGCCGCTTTCCACTTCACTGCGCGCTGCCTTTCTGAACTGATCGAAGGCAGGTTAGGCCCCACGAAGGGTGTACCCGACTATTCTATGAAACTGGAATTCTGAACAATCGACCCATCTTGTGCTCGCCTGTGTAATCAGGAGACAGGCGTGAGCACCATATCCTGCTTCGTATTGCCGTACACTAAGTGATTTTTTAATTCTTAAAAATTGCTATTTTAAAATTCACTATGAATAGTTTGGTGTGGCTGTACAGGTAGATTATACAGCAAGGTGAACTCAATGCATGTTACAGAGCCTAATGAATAGATGACTAATTAGCTAAAATAAATTTTCAACTTTTCAAAACGATGGCTCAGCTTTCATTTGCCCAGATAATACGTCAAGCGATGTTGGCGGCATCGGAGGCGACGGTGTGATGACTCTAGGCATAGAATAATTACGAGCATGCCTTCTGGAGGGCAACTAAAAAGCTTTAGTACCCCGACGAAGGCCAGAGTGTGTTGCTCTTTACCACGCGGGATAATAGGCTGCGGTGGTAGGCACGAGGTCGCGAAGTCGCTTTCTAAGAGATACCCCTTATTCAATTCGCTCCGCTCAGAAATAATCTTTTTTACAAAATGTTTCATCTGGTCTTACCGTGTGGAGTATATGTTCACTATTTCTTGTTGCAACACGTACCGCTTGACTGCTGATGTCAATCGGCAGTTTGCCCATAAGCGGCACTCATTGAATACACCAAGAATTGTGGGTGAAAGGTGCAATCAAAAGGTCGAAGGTCAAGCCCAATGTTCATTGGTCACATTTGGATAAGGATTACACCATTCTATATGTGACTTGGCTAAGTGTAAAGCGATTGATATGCTAAGTATCGCCACGGGCTCTCTAGGTCAAGTGTCACATAAGATATAAGATTATTGATCAGATTCTGCAGTGTTACGTAGTGCTTTGTCATTAAAAGAAGAGCGACAGCAGGGCGAAATAAACGCGGTCCATTCATCGCTTCTGTATTTTCCAATGCTCTCTTGTGGGCTTGTGCCATTTTGTTTGAGGCCAGCTACAACTACAAGCCGTCGTACCGTTTCTGGCGAAGGAGAGTTGCATTGCTGGCTAGCAGCCAAATGTCATTTTCACTTCGCTGCAAGGAGACAGCTTGTCACCATCGTCACTTGAGAAGATTCCAAGACGTATTCGCATGTGAATGTGAATAGCAGATTTTGGCTGAGAATATTTTTTTCGAGATCTCCTGGAGCGATGCCAGCGCTAAAAGAGGACCGGCTGTTGACGCCAGCTGATTTGCAGTGTCACCGCTTTCTCGAAACAGGAGTGGTTTCTGTTCTTGCGTGCACTTTTTAAAAAGATAGATTGTCCATGTAAAATGATTATGAATGAAACAGGATGCGCTATTCAATAAAAGGAAAAGCTGCCTAAGCTTCCGAAACTTCATTCTTCTAACGCGTTCATTCATCTTGTCTATCGGACCTCCTGAGCTTCAACCACGACCTTGTATTGTACTTTATTCACTAGATGTCTTCTATATATACACGGTGCCGAGATCCAAGGCTGTAGTGTATTCTCCTTTTGTGACCTTTGAGCGCCATGGCCAGTTGTTTCGCTCAAGAAGATTTCTTGCGTGTTTGAAGACACCGAGTTAAAATAAACCGAGAACATCACTCTGAGGGCCTTTCTCTTTCCGATGCGTAGAAGTTCGCCAAGTTCAGATTGATATTCCATGTGGAAGTGTTTCTGTATGCTCCAAGACTAAGAAAACGAAAAATATATTCATGCGTATTTTAGTGAATGTTGGTGAAACTGTACTCCGTCGTGTTTAGAAGCATTGTGTGAAAATTGCCTTTTTCGGTATCATTTATATTTAGTGTGTTCCATCTCGTGTCCCAGAAAGGAGATTGCCAGACTGAACTGACAGCGCACTTTATTTTGCATGGCAGATTGCGCAGTTGTAGTGTCGCTCAGTTTGTACCCGCGATGCATTTTGGACCACATTAGTGATTTGAAGAAAACCCTGAGGCAACTTTTGATGCGACAAAATATCGTTTATTGTCAAAGAATGCGAAGTATATTTTGAGCCGCACAGAGGGTGTTGCTAAAACTTGAGTTACGTGAGAGTGAGCATGACTGCGCGGTTTATGTTCTTCTACCTGCTGGCTGCAAGAACTCTCTATCTTCCTATTTTTCTTTCTCTGTTCTTTATCTTCCTGTTTTTTTTTTTCTTTCAGAGAGTTACCTCTTAGAGTTGACATAATAAAGATGGAACACTAGTCAGTAAACATACCGTAGTTCTAATTCGGACGTGCAATATTGTCTCGCTGTAAAAGTGACAGCAGACAGTTTTCGAGGTACCTCATTATTACCGTAATCCCCGTTCAGGAGGGCGCCATATATAAAACTATAACGTAGAGAAGTTATAGACTATCAAAATACTATATGCACAGACTGAAATACAGGCACTAAAAAATAAATCCAGAAAAAGATTTATAGAAACAAAAACGACCGCAATTATATAGAATTTTTATAGACGGGAGCTTTATTACGCAATTTAAGAATGCACAGAGTTTCAGCACTCCGACTGCTCACTGCGTACAATATTCTGTCCATAAAAGTGGCGGTTCTAATTTCCGAGCGCGCGGCAGTGCTGGGAACTTCACTCACTCCCTACCGCTCTGACAAAAATATTATTGTTTAAGAGAAATACTGTTATTTATCCTTTTTATCGTAGAATTATACCCTTATGCGTCGTATCATCGTGCAGAACATGTGCTAGCAACATATTGGATTTCATGCAAAGGCCACTTCAATGTTGTTTGTGCTCACGGCGCTGTCGCACTACCAGGCTTAAATAGCTGTGCATCGAAAAAAAAAAAGGCGTCTTCTGGAACCCCACGTGTGTAAGTAGGATTCCCACTTAAAATTCAGATTAACATGATCTGTTAAGCCACAAAACAAGAAACGGCCCATAAGCATGACAATAGGCGAAGTATTGTGGCAGCGAAAGTGCAAAAATTTAAACGTATGGACAACTGGAAGGGTTACATGTGTATCTTGTAGACTGTCTGCCGCGAATACGCTACACACGGTGGGTATGAGGTCCGCTTAAGGTAGCAAGAAAAATCAGCAATCCACTTCTGCAACATAATAAATCTACCAAACACAGACCAAAGTTTGTGCGTTAGCAAGACTTTGATACACACACAATAGAGCACTGAATATGTTCCCTTTCATAAACCCACCTTGATCGCATTAACGAAGGTATGCTACTACTGTCTCCGCTGATTCAGATCCGAATGTCGGCAGAAGTGAGGCACTTGCTTGTATTGTTTGAGAAAGAAGGTTTATAAACCGGCGCCAGCTGCCCCTTATATCTTCACATTACTGCGTGTAAGATTCCCAGAAAAAAACGAATCGGTCATCTTCCCCAGATATATCATTGATCTCAGTTAACACTTGACATGCTGCTGCACTCATCCATCCAGGCGATAAAATGATGGAGACCTAGGAACCAAAACGAAGTCGCAATATATAACCACATCTGGATATCTTTACTTTGAGGAAGTGTTATAAAAGAATGCGTAGAGTAGCGCTTAGAAACCTCACGTAGAAATGCTGTGTCAAACAAACCCTTACCAATAACCTGGTGCTACACGTGTAAATATGAGCAAAATACGTTCATGAAAGCCTTCCTCATGAACTTGAGCATTCGATCCTAGAATTTGCCGAGCGCATTAAGTTTATTCTGTCTCCAGCACAGTTCACAATTCGGCATGCTTTGACTTTAGAAGATGAACAGGAGATCTGGAAATAGAAGGCAAAGGCAAAAACGGCTCCCTATATGCTCGCTAAAAAGGGAACAGAGATGCTCCCCCACTGCATTCTGCCTTAAATTGTATATTGGGGCGAACTTGCTGCTTGGTGTTGCCTGTGTTTATTATTGATGCTAGTGAAAATTGAGACGCCTGCAGTTATTGACAGGAATGCAGGTTGTTCTGTTGCTTTCGAGCCCCTTCTACTACAAATTTCGCTACAGATCTACAACTTAAGTTACTATCGTGAAATCGCACAAATTATTTACCTTGTATTTTCTATATAAAAATGAGGCAGCGACGTTAAAGGTCAACTCCATCGACACATCCTATGGTGTGATTAGCTCGCGTGATCAGCTCAGTCTACAGCTAACAGAGCTGAACTGAAAGGTCACGGCTTTTACTTGAGCTTACGATTGGACTAATCGACTGTGGTCTTCAAATCCTCAGCTCTACCCCATGCCCACCCACAATGCCACACACGCAAAAATTTGGCGTTTCAGCGGACGCTTACACCCCTCTTTTTGCACTTATCCACGGAAGACTCCCATCCTCTCCAGAGAGCTGATACCCTCTCATACCCTTATCTGCAACACTCTCGTCACCTACGCATAACACTTCGTGTAAATCTATGTGCCATGCGTGACGACACCCTTACTTTTGTTCATGTCACATGGACATGGCCGCATAAACCCAATACGTTTTTCTGCTTGGTGCAGCATTGATTCATTGATAGGTGCAGCTGGCCAGAGTATCCCTGTAAGAGCAGAATGAGCTGATCATCGTCGCGAAATCAACAGAAGCCACAGGGGCGCTGCATTTATGGCCGCTGCGCAAAAAGCCCGAACCAGCATCCCTGCCAATAAACATGCATTCATTCGTTTATTCATTTATCCATTCATTCATTGCCGGAATCATTTGTTCATTCCGCCTTAACTTCCTCCAGCCTAGCCAAATATATTACTTTAGTTTTACTTTTGATATATGCAGGTGGCTGTGCTTACTGAAGTGCTATCAATAGAATGTGATGCAGACGGATCAGAGGAAGCTGAAGTTAAATATCCGGGCTTCCTAAAGAAAGCCTGCGGCTCTGAAAACGCGATTATTCATACATTACAAATTTTAAGGGCAAATAATATAATTACCGGTGGCGCATCTCCAGAATCTTTTAAGAAAATCTCAAAAGTAATATACTCCTACATTTCATTCATCATTCTGCTAATGTTGCCACAAGCGCCATCAAACTCGCTCCCATGCTGCTCGTACCTCAGTCTGCGCAGCACGTCGGAGTCCGCAAAGAGGCTGAAGATAAGCTTTCAAGCCCGTTTTGATCGAACATGCCCCATTAGCAAGTACCTTGCTTTCTCTTTGCAGCCTGTTGAAGGAAAACTTTTTCTGCTTATGGTGCCATGCACAAATTGGCTTGGTATAATACTGCTTTGAGGAATGCTCTAATATATGTGTTGCGGCAGAGGTACTACCCTAGCCAACGTCGTCGTTGTAGGCAAACTTACACCCACAACACATTTACCCTCTCGGATGTCAAACAGTGTAGAAGAAAGCCGCGAGACTATGACAACAGGAAGCTTAACAGCAGAATGTGCGGGTCGGTCTCTGCAGCTGTGGCCAAACTCCCACGAGGCGATAATTCAAAACGCTTCTGTAGTGAGCGTTTAATAATGCAATAATTTCGTGTTTAACAAAATTAATTTAGAACAGCATACACCAGTTTGTCTTATTTGCACCAGGTTGTGCTATAGCATGCGAAATTGCCATTTTATTCTCCTTTTCTAGTGTGCACGTCAATGACACATTAGTACAGGCACACCAAAAAGTGCTTTTTTTTTTTTTTTGAACCCAACTTCGATTTTCTGTCTGTGCCCTCTCTTCGAGAAGTTGGGCAGCGCAAAAAACAACACTCTGTAGGAACCTTTCCTAGGAAAAGGGAAGCAAGCTACAGCTATTTGCGACCCTGACAGCTGTCAGCAAGAGAGTTACACCTCCGCCCAATTTCTGTTTTTGCAGCTTTCATTACAAGAAGCTCCAGATTCTATTTCTGTCACTTGAACAGTGACAGGTTTCGGGAGGTCCATCGATATTCACGGCCGGGGACAGCCCTGTGAGATACGGTTGCGCAGAAGTTCGCCGATAAGATCCGAAAAACTTAATGGATACTTCTCGCCTTGTCCTTTCTGGTGACGTAGACAGGGCCTTTCCATTTTATTCTGCTCCGTCTTGAAAGCAAAAAGCAGCGTGTCTGCTTCCACCCATTCGTCTACGAGTTTTCCATTCGTGCAGAATCTCCCTTTACTGGCGGCAAAAGTGAGTATCTGAAGGTCTACAAAAACATGCTCTCACAACCAGACGGTAATGGCTGCCTCTTTTTACCTAGGATGCAGCAGTAGCAACCAAATTCGCGATTAAACCACACACCGCCTATTTAGAGATGTGAACAATTTATCTAAAGTAACAGCCAAGCGATGCAATAATATTCACAAAATATAGCATTACTAATGTACCGATCGAATAATAAAGCGAACAGTCTGTAAAGGAAGGTACTCGGTGACATTTACGCGAATTAATTTTATCATTTGTCTTCCCTTTGCGCGCCAAATCGCATTTTCTGGTATTGTGTAGATATGACAACCTATCATCGATGCTACGCAATTTTTATTTATTGCCTTGTTTCGGAGACCACAGAAAAGACATATTGTCATAACAGCGAAAAGTACGCAGTTCTAGAATGCTAATGATAAGAATAAATGAAATTTTCTCCCATCTATACCTTATCGTGTTTTAATGCAGTGCTTATAAATACTCACGACACGCTGTACCACGAATACTACATCATTGTACACGCATAAGGAAGACCAGCAGTATATTTAAAGAACGGCTGGCAGTGATCACAAACAGCTAGTTTAGTGTTGACAATTCAAAAATAGAAATCCTGCAACAGGAAGCCCCAAAACCCGCTAAAAACCACAGAATTCTATATTTGATTCAAAAAGTTATTTAATAATTGATTCTATAAACAATATAGCCGCATATTATGAATATATTATTGAGTGCGTTTTCCCCTTTTGGCGGGTAACTTCGAACTACAAATTTCATTTGCCGGAATCTCCCGTCTCTATATACATTTTGGAGGTTAAAATTAAGGTTAGAGAAATACCTTTTTCTTCCTTGAGTACAGACTGCTGTCTGCTGGCACGTTTACTTACAGAAGGACGTCTTGGGCTTCACCTTGGTTTGCCAAGTACTTTTTTTTTAAGTCGATATTTATTGCCTCAGGGCATCAGTAGGATATGAGTTGAAGGATGAGTGAATGATTAAATGAATGGAAAAAGGTTGGCTGATTTTATGAAGTCCAGAAGTGAGCGATGATGAGGTCCCTGCGTCCAAGTGCCGTATGAGGCAGGATTGGTTGCTGAAAGGCCAGCTATGCTCAGGTGCCGAATCCGTGTTGGTTTGAGTGCTGGGCAGTCCCACAGCAAGTGGTGGATGTCGGCTTCGACATCTTCGTTGTTACAGATCGGGCATCCTGGGCGAGGATATAAGTGTTGAAAGTGTGACCACGTCCTAGTGGCAGCTGGTGTAAGGGCAACACCGACCCGGATCCTCCTAAGCGCAACCTCCTCTGCACGGGTGAGACCGCGGGGAAGAGATATCGCACACAGAGGGATAAGTGCACGTGTGCGGCCAAGTACTTTACAGGAGATATCCGCTCGCACCGCCACTTCGTAGTTTGAGCAGCACTTACTCTTCCCCAGAGTCCGTCTGAAATTATTACCGCATAAAGCGTTTATTTTAATTAGGAAATTTCAGTATCCAGTCTAGAAATATATGTACCGCTACTTGCACCCTAAATGGAAGGTATACACTGCGGACGACCCGGTCTTTAGCATCGCGTGTGAGCAAGACCTGCAAGTTTTTAGCTGCTAATCGTTCTTTCCATCTATGCGCGGACTTCTCATCAGAACATGGCTTTCTTGACAATTTGTGACATCAGACAAGCTTTATCCTCCCAATCTGATGTCTTTGTAATTCATTTTAACTGTGGTATCTCATGAAAAATTTCGATGGCATTGTAGCTTTGCTAGATAGCCATTATCACGAATTTTCTTCAATCCGTTTTTCTGATACATGGCTTAATACTTGCGTTCAGAAAATGTTTACCTTCCACGACTACTGCGAATATGACTACCGCGCATATTCCCAGTAAGGCGGTTCCTCTATTTTTGTTCGCGAAAATATTTCCTGCAAATGGCGCTCTGATTTATCTATTGATACTCCTTAATGTGAATCGGTTTGGATAAAGATAGATACACTTACGTTCAATAAAAAGAAAAAGAAAACTGTTTTCTGTGCTATCCGCAACTTCTTTTCCTGTGATACAACCGACGTTTATAAAGCCATTTCCATAATATTTGATAAGGTGACTCTTTTATTAAGGTGATATAAATATTTTAGGCGCGATAAATTATTAAGCGATATAAATATTAATAATCTTGTCCTCACCTGTGCTGCCCCTATAAAATACACGTTGCCGTTACAGTTATGCTCGCCGCTCATTAGTAAGTTTACCCACACTATGTTATGTCAATTCCTATTCACTATTCGATCACGTCATCTCCAAGTATTCCGAAAGTTTCACTGCAGCATGACAGATTCTTTTCTGGTATCTTTTTACTCGCATATGCTCACTTTCCCAGCGCTATAGATCGTTCTTGATCGCTGCTGACACCGATAATTTCATCCATGCTGTTTGCAACTTGGATTTGTTATTTATGTTTATTATTTCAGATCCCAACGTTGTTTTGAGTGAATTAGCAGATATTACCACGTCCGCAGTTAGCAGCTTCCAATTGAAACTACGATTCTGCGCTGTCCTTGGCTATCTAACTCGCTGCTACGTTATAAATATTTACGAAAACGCTAAACGACAACCTTTTAACGCCAATATAAAGCTCAATGTATGAAGTATTCAAACACTTACTCCTTATTTCAAAAAAACGTGAGACGCATTTTTTATTACCAAAAGTTCCAGCAGCGTAGAAATGATGATTTTTTTTAAAACTACGAAATCTTTTAACTCTATAGAAACCATAATTCACAATAACATGGTCATTTCGAAATCGCAGGGCATTGCGGACATGTTGCATGACTATTTTTCTAATATTCATTTTGACTAATGCCACCCTTAACTCTCTTCAATTCTTGCCAAAACTCCACGGTCCTTTCCTCTGACCCCAACTTGCACTCAAGAAATTGAATCGGTAATTACCAGCTTGAAATATTCCGGAGCCAGGATGATGGAATAGAACCAACAATTAACGGTAAACTTGTCCGCAGCATTTTCTCACCAATTCTAAACCATATTTTTAACCCCGTACTTAAGCTTGGCACATATAAAGTCGTCTAGAGTTGTTCCCGTCTTTAATAAACGATCCTACGTTGGTTACAAACTACCGTCCTTTCACCCTTTCTCGATTCTCTTGTTTTATTGACCAAGCCTTAACAAAACTAATTGAATCTGGGCTTTGGAAATATCCTTAAAGTTTATTCTTATATCAGATAATCAGTTTGATGCCCATGCATGTCTTTGTCAGAGGTTCCACTATCAGAGGTTGCATCGATATTCGTAACTATTTTGGATCTGTGTTCATTGGTTTTTGGAATGGGTGTGGCACCGTCCATATTATTAACTTATTTCTCAAATTATAAGACTTTGTTATAAACCGCCCAGCGCTAGCGCTCCTCCAATGTTTTTTTGCCCAATATTTCATTTACTAACCACGCATCTTTTCCATCCACCATTAATCTCAGAATGTCCCAATGTTCCATTTTGTGGCTTTACATTTCCTAATCTTCACGCCTTACGTATTGCACTAGTATCTTGTACGCTGATGACACAACAAATTTGACACCGACTCTGATATTTATGCAGGTGTTTCAAACCTGCAAACTGATCTCGAATCCCAGGGACACTGATGCGGCCTTCATTGCTTGATCATTAACAAGCCATGTTTGACAAATGATAGTTCTTCATTACCCATACTTGCATCAGTAAAACTTCGAGATGAGCGAGTTGGTACCTAATTAAGCAAAAAACCGCGCAAGAACGGAGACAAGAGGGTAGAAAGAAGACGGGACCAGCGCTAACTAGCAACTGAAGATTTTATTGTAAAGAACACAAATATATAGTCCATTCATGGCCAAGAGCACGCATGAGCAGACTTAACAGCCCTGATGCCCGATAACGTGAAACTTAGCAATCACGATACTGCAATTGACAGTCATGAATGAGAACACATGGGGTACTAACGTATGTGTCGCGGTTTTTGTGAATGTGAAACGCTTCACTGATTTCCCTGGTTAATTTATCGCGGTGCGTGTACAGAATCCTGGTATCCTTAAAGAGCGGACTACATCGATCTGCGTACGAAACAGGAAGGTTACGGCTGCATTCCCTGAAGAGCAAGGCCAAGTTCGAGGAAGGGGCCCCATCCAAAGATGTGTTTTGCTCACGCATGCGGGTATTCACGCACCTGCCCGTCTGGCCAATATATCGTTTTCCAGAGCTAAAGTGAACATCATACACTACGCCCATGGCACAAGGGACAAACTTGTCATGATTTATCTGGCAGTCTTGCTTCGTTTTTTTCTGTTATCTGTCCTCGTTCTTTTTTTTTCTTGGCCATCCTATCCACCATGGCACAAATTTTGACTAACTTATTAGGGGCGGAAAGGAGTACTTCCACACCATATCTGCGGTCTACCTGCTTTCAACGATGGGAAACCTGGTGAACGTAGGGCCAGGACCCCAACTATTTTCTTTTTCTCTCTTACTTTGAGGTTTGGGGTCTTCATTGCTTTGGGATGATTTTACCTTTTTTTATTATCTATTGCATGTTAGTAATATGGCTTCATCAGGAAATCCTGCTGCCTGAGCCTGTGAACTTGATGGTTAAAACTCTGACCGACAGCATGCACACATAATTTATCAATCGCAGACGCAAGGCAAGAAAGAGCTATGTCAGTTTTGACTACCTTGGAATGCCCTGAACGGTAACTGAGCAAGGGCTTTTTTGACCTCTGTAGGAAGGACCAACAAACGTGGTCTTACTGTAAACGAATCTTATGTCCAGGAATTGCAGCTCATTGTTGTCCGGAGTTTCAAAGCTGAAGGTTAAGCCTTCCCCGCAATCCTGAAAAACGCTTAAAATTTCATCTCACCGTCCCTGAAAGTCCCCGTGGTCAACAAAAAGCAAGCAATCATCTACATACCTAAAGATCTGTAATTTTCGGTAGCCCAAGTTATCCTTAATAACATTGTCAACGTAACTGAGGAATATATTACTCAAATTCGGGCCTACTTTTGACTTTTGACCCAATACATACCCCAAATCTTTGGGTAACTCGTCTGCACTGCCATTCAACAACAGTAGCTGTAAGATAAGAGGACAGCAGCTCTAAAAGGGCTCACACCAAGATTCGGCTGATTGAAATGAATCCTTCTTCATTGGTACCCCCACTTATGTCACGGGCGGAATGTATGATGTTCCCTTTACCAGTGGAAAAAAGATATATAGGCCAGACGAACAGGTGCGTGAATACGCGCATACGTGAGAAAAACATTTCTTTGGATAAGGCCCCTTCCTCGAACGTGACCTTGCACTACAAGGAATGCCACCGTAACCCTCCTATTTCTTACACAGATCCATGTAGTCCGCTCTTTAAAGATACCAGAATTCTGTACAAGCCCCGCGATAAATTAACCATGGAAATGAGCGAGGAATTTCTCATTCACAAAAACCGCGACACATGCGTTAGCACCCCATCTGTTCTCATTCATGACTGTGAATTGCGGTATCTTGATTTTAAGTTTCACTTTATCAGGTATTAGGGCTGTTAGTTCTGTTCACGCGTTCTCTTGGTTGTGAATGGAGTATTTGTTTGTGTTCTTTTCAATAAAATCTTCAGTTGCTCGCCAGCGCTGGTCCAGTCTTCTTTCTACACTCTTGTCTCCGTTTTTGCGCTGCTTTTCTTTTTTTTTTTTTGCTTAACCATGCTTTCGTACAACCCTGTAACTATCTCATGTCGAGATTAAGTGGGTTTGTAGGGGTTGTTTATTGTCACTTAGCATTTACGCCCGACGTAATTGCTACGTGGTACAAACTTTCTTGTGCTATAAATGCACAACTGAAAACTAGATTCTATGTCAGCACAGCAACGTTAATAACTTTTATTATGTATTTATTTACAGCCACATCAACTATTGCATTTCATCTTGGAGCAGCCCATAAAGGACTCATCTTTGGCCACTATTTAAAATCCAAAAGCAAGCACTGCATATTACAACGTTTTCTTCTCGCCAGTAACCGTCGCTGCCTTTGTTTAAGCAACTCGGTGTGCATCCACTCTCATCCATGTACATTTACTGCACTAGTGTTTTGTCCTTCAATGTTTTTTTACGGAAATGTACCTTAAGCATCGTGCCTCCTCATTTACTACATAACAACAATAAAACACGGTTTTCTTCCCTTAAAAACATTTTTGTCCAATTATCGTAAGCAAATTCTAGAGTTTTCTGCAAAAGCATTCTGGAACTTATCTGAAGACATGAAAGAATCAATGTCAATTTTCCTGTTCAAGAAGAAACTAAAACCTTTCTTCATTTTATCCTACACGTAGTCTTTTTCTTTTTGTTGTTTTGCGTATGTACAAGTTCTTACTGCGTTTGTACATCGTGTACCGGAAATTCATATTGCTCTACTATGTCTTCTTTGTTAGCCTTTTTTTCACTTAACGTTTTCATGTTTTGCCTTTGTGTTTCAGTTCAGGTTTCTTTTATCAATTTTTCTGTATATTTTATTGATGCGTGCTCGTATTTTGCATACTGTTTTTTTAAATTATGTGAGGTCACTCTTACGGCTTTATTGCCTTGGGACCTCCTTCTGTGTATTCACCTTCTTTTGTGTAAGCAGTTCATATCTCTGAATTAAAAGAGAATTTGAAACATAAGGTCCTGCAACCCCTCTTCGCTTAACTTCTGCGCATCACTGACAAGTACCTGTCCGTAGGACCGCATGGCAGCCAACAGCAGGCTCCATAACTGCATTAAAAATGCCGCATAAATCAAATCATGCCACCTTGGGTACGTTCGAATACTCGCTACCTTGACATCCTAGAGAAATGTTAACTTGCCTTTGTAGTAGCACCCAAAGCTACCAATAAAGATGCCATCAGGACGTAAAAATCGCTCAAAATCCCTCCTCCAGCAATTGTATCATTTTTGCACGCTAAACATCGAAAAATCTGCGAAAAGCACCAGGGAAACCACTAGCTTCACAACACTGAGCAAAACAAAACATCGAGGTTATAATGGCGCCTAAATTTATTTTGCATTTGCTCGAAATGGGTCGCATTTGTACCCAGAAAACGCCGTTCAAGACAGCTGCCATATTATTGACAAAGCGGATCCGCCATAGCAAAAATACAAAACAGCAATAAAAAGTAAAAGCAACAGTAAGAAATGCTAGAATTCCCTTCAAGAATATAGGTGTAAAAACAAAGAACCTAAATTTATGAAAATAAAAAAACAGCTTTTAAAAACAGCTCAAAGAGAGTGCTCGTGTCAGAAGGGTCACGCTGAACACAGTCATAGAAAGTAAATACGCCATAAAAAATTGACTAAACTGCGTGGTAACGTGTTCCGACGCTTCTTCGAGGGCTTTCAAGATATGCATAAGGCAATCCACCCACCACATCTCTCAATCCCCCCCCCCCCCCCCATTTCAGGCACGCTTGCTTGTTCAAGCAATTCCGTCAAGCTTGTCTTTTTTTGCTAAAAAAACAACACACGTATCTGTTCGCGTGATCTTGCCACTTTTATGCACGCCTTTACATTTACGTGAAAAAAGGTTTTAAACAGTTATGCAATCGAATGTTTTCTGGCGCATCTTTGACGAGCGACGGCTACGAAAAAGCCAGGGTGTTTCATTAGCAAATGGCTTTTACGGGTTTCAGTTGTGCCGCTCGTGGTCTGTCTGTTCGCCGTATGAGCGCTCCGTTTATCTTCTGTCCGTAGCACATTTCCTTCCCTGTATTCTCTCTGCTCCTGACTTTTCCAGTATGACGTCGTGCGCATGCTTTTAAGAACGGCTTTGAAAATGTCGCGTAGCTGACGCCACGTGCCGCGATTTCAGCTGGCGGGGCTGTCCGTCGGGAATTATACTTCGAGAAGAGAAAATCGAAATAATTCTTAAAAATTAAATTTTACAACGTCCGGTGTTACGGACCGACTCCGGGCCTTCTTTGTGCCTTGTTTTCTTCCCTACGAAGCCCCGGATTCATGGAGTCTTTTTACCGCGTCAAGCCAGCGTTTTTGGCTGACGGCGCGCCCTTGATGCCAGGCGTCGGAAAAAACGCTAGCCGCCGCCGATCTGACCCTGCCAGATATTTCACGCGCGTGCGGCGCGGCGTCCTCTCGAACCGGAAGCTGCTGCGGACGTGAGCCAATAGGGGCGCAGATAGCTGGAATTTCCGGTTTGAGCGGCCGCTGCTTTACCGCTGTCAAGATGGCCGCCATGGCCGAAGAGGTGTGCGGCAGTTTGGCCACAGAAATGCGATTGTTGTGAAAATAAACGCTTTATCAAACACGGAATGTCGCTTTTTTTTGTGAGTATACGACGTATTCGCAGATCGCAATGTATGTGTTTTCTTTCAGAAACGAAATGTGCATATATATATATATAAACCGTGCCGCTAGTATCCGAGCAGGCTTTCCGAAACATGCCGAATCCTCGTCCGACCTATGTACGCTTTCTGCATTTGGCACAGTAGCGTTGGAATGAGCCCTTTCACGATTTTACCATAAGGGATAGCGTCGTCGCTTCTTTCACGTGCCTTGCTCTGCTGTTATTTTCGCTCGCTTATGCGTTTGCTTTCGCATCGAGTCATCCGCAGCGCCGCTCGCGCCGCTTCGTCGTTCCGTGTATCTCGAGGAGGGCGTCGCGTCGGCGCGGCACTTTTCGACGCGCGAAAGTCGTTGAAAAAAAAAACGCAGCATGTATTCCGAGCTTGAACAGGCACCTTAGAATAGCATGCACACTTACGTGGCAGCAAGTCGGTAACGGTTGCGGTGTCGCCATCAGTTCCTCTGCAGATGTTCGCTCCGTCCTACTCCATGTAGCAATATGAATATAGTCATTTTTTCATAATATTTTAAGCCAAAATGCTACCTAGTGAGGCAGGGTATAATTTACTGTTGAGTACGCTACAAAAAACTGCAATCGGTTGACCTACCGTTATTTATTCACTCGCTTTCAAGCGCAGTCAGGTGTTTTTGACAGGTGCAACACGTCTTCATTTCCATATGTGGATCGATCTTCTAAAAACGTGTATGTGGACCGAAAGCTCAGTACAGCCCTAAATAACAGCATCATTCGTATTCACGGGCACTGTCACAACAATACACTGCAGTGCGAGCTGAGCTTCTTACTTGCACTTTAAACAACACATGCGTGCTTTCGCATAGCTGTCCTCCGTCGTCCCTTGGGCAGTCTGCGGTACGTTATAGAGCGCAAAAATTTGTAGTCGATGATTAGAAAGCAAGCAGCACTGGCTGTCATACAGTGCCGTACGGCTCGCATTTGGCGATTAGCAATCATACGCAGTCAGTCTTCCGCACAAACACGAACGCCACCATTGGTAGCTCTGCCAAGGTGACAGCGTGGTACCCTGCACCTTGGAAAGAAAATATTATTCAGCGTCCACAATATTATTCCACGTATATGTCTTTAACTTGGTCTGTGTTGTTTCAGTAGCAGAACCGTGGGAATGGAGTCTGGTGGTATGTTTGGCTTTCATGGTTGCAACTTTCACATTTAAAAAGATTTTACCTGCCCATTGAGACAGCACGTTGTGAGCAGCTTGTAAACATGAAACGGATCTGTCCATTTTCTAAGTGAACAGTGTTCCTGCAGGAGGTGCGCTAATCACAAATACACACGCACGCACCACGCACTGATGCGGATATGCGAATTTTAAGAATGAGAAGTTTAATTGTCAGGTGTCAGAGGGTGCGACGTTAGTGTGACAAGAAGCTTCAACTTAACTACACTAGTTTACTAGTGAACAGAGATCTTGAGTGTCTAAGAATCGATTGGCATTATCTGCAGGTGAATTTGGAGAATTTGTGAGAATTTGTTACTCTGTGATCAAAAATTGTGAATACACAAAATTGTTAAAAAATACAGGTCACGGTGAAAGCAGAGCAGGCTCAAAGCATTAACTCCTTAATTATTGACGTGACAAAAGATATTTATGTGTGGATAGCACTCACAATTGTCGTAATATGTGTGCGCTTCTTATCACCTTTTACCACAGTCTCACTCAATACTGCACTATATAAAAATAAATAAATAGTTTTGAATTGAACAAAATGCCTGAATATACTTACGGTTAAGTCTTTCGGCAATACAATTGTTAGTAGATTAGGACGAGTTCAAGTAATCATATCACCTTGAACTGTATGCACTCAGTTATAGTTGAAATCAGTTATAGTGGACTCAGTTATAGCTCTGGTATTAACTATGGCTAGATTTTATGGGTAATTGAAAATCGTCTGAAGATACGTTTCCCTTCTAGGACGATCTAGGGCATTTTGTGCAAAGGCTTTCTGTGCCTAACATGATCCATTCGTTTGAACGCAATGTTTAATTTTTGTAATCCTTTCTTTATGCCGCGCTAAATCATTTGGATCACTCCTGGGACCAGGAAACAGCCAGTGTTCTTGTTCCGACGATCTTCAACCGCTTCCGGCTACTCCTGCACTTTAACACCCTTCCCTTGTATTTTGTTACCTTTATAGTTCATGGAGAGCCATGTACCGTAAAAGCTAGCGTCTGGCTCCATTAAAGTGACAAAGGGCGCGACAAATCGTGCTCGACGTGGGACACCCACAAAGAGGGTGCCGAGGATTTAAAGAAAAAAAACGAGGGCTAAAGTGAAAAAGCGCACGAAGAAACAAGTGAACATAAATTCGCCGCCTAAAGCTTGAGAACCATAGGCTTCACGGCGACGTGCAGAGAAACGCAAGACGGCCCATTCGAAATTGTATAAAAGCCATCTGCCTAATGACGTGGACATGTTCGAGCCCACCCTGTCGGCGCATAGCGACCTCAAGCCATTTGCTCCTTGTGAATTTCGCTGCTCTTTCCACGTTTTCAGCCCGTGCTTTCAGAAAGCAATGGTTCTGTTTTATTTTTGAATAAGAGGCGCATATTTTTACATTTCTTACTTTTAAGTTTTCTTCTCGGGTGATATCTGTTACACATTTTTCATCACATTTTATCCCTCGCAGACTGACCTGGTTTTTCACACACAGCCTACACTTCTTCGCCCTCGAGCTTTCATTCACTCGTGTTCCTTTCAAGTACCTTCTGTAACCGTACCATCTTGTATACTTTCTTCAAGCGCACGCTCGCACGCCCCCGTCGTGGTGCTGTTGCATTTTGCATCAGCAGAGGTCTTGCACAGCTTTCTTGTTCCTTTCCTAAGAAGCTTTTTTCTTGTCAGATAGTCAAGCGTGTTTTTTGTCTTACATATATTTCATTCAAGACAGTAAAGAAGCAGAACGCTAGAAACTCTTGTAATTCTTTAAACATCCGCCAGTAAGTCCCTCTACAGTCCTTTTCTACGGGAGCTTCAGTATAGCTTTATCTATGTTGTGATTTATTCGGTAAAGTTATAATTGTAATTATGATTCGCCCATTGGCAGGTACTTTTTAGTGAGGAGGTCTCGCACATCATCTCTACATCTGCTCCATGTCCCCTCAATGGCATGCACTCCTGGGCAAAGAAAATGACTAGAACTCTGAATTGTCCCGCAGCTGTGGCTCAGCAGGGGGCGGGGACCCAGCTTCAGTCTATGCTGCGGCGGATGCATTTTGTTGAAGACTTTATACAATACGCCTGTCTACTGGTCCATGCAAGGGCAAGGTAAGAACACCAAATGGTAAAAATTGTACCTAGCTCTGCTTTGGTACATTAAATCTCACAAGCTATGAATTAGAAATTCCATTCAACAGAAAATGCTCAGCCTTATCACGCATATAGACACAACTTTGAGGAAAAATGCATCACCAAAGTGCATTGACTTGTTCTCTTACACCGGTACGTGCATTTCTATAAACATTTCAGATCTACAGAAAAGAAACAATTGCAACCGTAGCCTAACAGTAGCCTGTTTTTACCTTTCTTCATTTGTTATCATCAACAGTCTCACTATGCTTAAAAAGGTTATGACACCAATTTTGGAACATAAACTGTTTATAGCATCTTATTTCTGATGTACCAAGCAACTAATCCTGAAAGTTTCAGCTGCATCGAAGCTGCAGATATTTTTAAAACTTGCGTGTTTGTTTCTTCGTGAACAGCTTGCTGATCTTGCAGCCGGCGCAGCCGATGACGACGTAGGTCGTCGCCCCGTCGTCTGCTCCATGATCTGTTCACAAGCAGCATAAACCGCGGTTACGCGAAGCCGCGGTAATGTCGGCCAAGCAGCAGTTATGCTGCTTACCGAGGTTGCCACAAACTAAGCTTTTCGTCGATCTCTGTTAGCGCTTTTAACCTAGAGAATAGCGGCATCTGTGGGCGGGATTCTGGCGCGCATCGGCGCCCGAGTACGAAAGCGCACGAGCTGACCCGCTCGAACAGCATATACATCTTACAGTGAGACAAGTGTGAAAAAGCAACAAATGAAATGCGCAAAGTATATAGCGCTATCCGACAACGCTTTTCTACAATCTTCGGGTAGCGCCCGACAGCGCAGCAGCGTCAATTATTGGGCGCGGTGCGCTACATCGAGGCACCCAATACCCCGGATGTCCCGTCTTAGCAGCATATCGTTTACGCTGCTCGTTGACGGGCCCAAGTTAGGCCTTAGTCGCATCATGAAAGTAGACGATAAGCTCAAGATGCTTACAGCACCGGATGCAGCAAGCTGACAGCAACGGCGCCCGTCAGCGCAAAGGACGATGGCGCTCTGCCTGTCTGCTTTTCCCTAATAGTCGCTAGGCCTAAATTACTCGTCGCTAGGCCTAAAAGCAGCAGCGGACGGCCCTTTGTAATAGATCAGTGAGGCGTTTTAGTAAATGTACCATTCGATCATGAAACTTCTCTACTCTCAACCCCACTGTTTCGTAGTAAAGGATATGATTATTTTCAGCGACGTATTTTCTGACACTGGCGCAAGGGATCCGCCGTATATATCGCTGGTGCGGATGACTTGAGCCGAAGAATCATTTTCAGCGACACCTTTTCTGACATTGACGCAAGGAATCCGCTGTATATATCGCTGATGCGGATGAGTTGAGCGGAAGGCACGGTCGCCGCGGCGGTGGGGGCAGTACGATGGCGGCGGTCGCGCCGAAGATAGATGCCTGGGCAAGAACTAAATCAGACACATGCTTAGTACACTTATTGGGAGTCATGTTAGCAAGCGCGAACACAGTACGTATCGACAGATTATCGACGCTGCACAGCAGCAGGCGATGCGGTGGCTGGCGTCGCTGTGTGACGTCACCAAGCGTTTCAATATGGCGACCGGTGGCTTCGCGATGTCAACTTCAGATACTTATTTCGAAATAAGGAATGCGTCTAGGGCGCTCAAATTTCGGATATAGAATAATAAGATCCAGTGTTATTTGCCAGACTACAAAACTGTAACATATTGGATGACCGTGGCATGACCCCTTTCATGCAAGACAAAGCCCCAACCATACTCCCTGAAATAATTTTGCCATTCGCGATCTGAGGTTCGCTTACCTGTGGAAACTTTCTCTCCAGCTGCAACCCATCTACCCGACATCACACAAGATGGAAAATAGGCTGCCATCCAGCTATAGCAGCAACAGGCTTCTCCGCTGACGTCGCCTGTTATCGTGAACGTAGGGGCTCTGCTCCCGTCACGATGACTGCAGAAAATTCTTTTATTACAGGAAACAATTGCAGAGTTATTTCATTGCGAAAGCAATACTACTGGCATTTTCAAGCCTTCACGTGACCCGGCGGCCGCAGTTACGTCTTACCTACGCGACGCTCTGACGTCACACCCCACATGACACATGGGCTGGCAGGAGCTGCAAACTTGGGTCTCTCGTTTCACATGGGACGGTTAAGTCAGAATCAGCCTGCTAGGACCCTGGCATTCACGTTACCCCTATAGGCCACTAAGGCACGTTCATACGGCTTGGTTAAAGCGGGTATTTATATGTGGGCTGATGAAGAAGAAAAAGAGAAGAACGCTCGGTCACCCGCAGCTAATGCTTCCGCTCAATATTTGGTTCAGCAGCGTTGAACCCTTCTAATTTTTTTACTAGGTCCAAGAATTCAAAATATTCTCGCTTGACGAAAACATTTCTACGCTATTGAACGACAGGGTTGTTCCCTGACGTATTATTGCAGCTCGTATTATTTAGCAGGTATTTGGTTTCCAGTGTACAACCCTAGAGAATATTTTTAACGCTATAACGTTAAAACTTTCATTCTGCAGAAAACCTGGTATTGGCAAAGCATCATGAGCATGACTGAGGAGTTGCAACTGAGTAATTTGCAATTGAGCCATTTGCAATAATTGCGTAGAGTCAAACGCAACCTAAGTCCAAGGGGCTACTCTATATTGAACACTAAAGAGGTTAGCCTTGTTGCTTTTTTTTTGGAATTTGCAGGATAGCAGCATACCGTAGATGAGGGCGATGATGTCAAATCGAAGCGCTCTATTCCTCGCCCACATAATCGTACTAACTAAAATGCGAAAGCATGTAGTACATTCAAAATCCCCGATGGTATATTCGTCATTTTCCATGGAAGCACTTCCGCTGGCTAAGATTACCTTTTTCAAAATTATGTATGCAAGGATTAAAGTACGAATAAGGATGTGAGAAATCCTCGAATGCACTACCTCCAGGCAATTAATTGCGCTTTCATAGTAACCAACCCTGGATGGCTTTAAAACTTCCTCCAGGCGGCGAAAGCCTCTGCAAATGCCCCGACGCGGTTTAGCATACATAACCTGCGCTGCTCCTAATGCCCGCTATAACCATCCCCGCCGAACCATGGCCCACCGTTACGGAAAGTTAGGAGAGCTTACAGGGATTTAGGGCAGATCTAATTAAGGACGACAGCCTGTGAGCGAAATTTTTTTTACCGGCACGCTGTTTACGCCTCTGTGCGGCTCCTGCTTACTCTGGCCCAATAGTTGAAATGGTTTATTTAAGGATCCCATATATCCAACGAGAAGGCGACGGAGATCGCTGCCGCAAAGCACATAGGAATCTCATTACGTATTCATTACATGTAGACTTATAGACACCGAATACTACGTCAGAATTAGGCGTGGCAATAATTAGGAGGCACGCGGGGTGGGACAGGAGAAAAAGGGGATGAAGGATTGAACTATCTATAGAATGAATGGGAGATGCTTACGAATGTAGAGAGGATAAAAACGTCTGCTATGCAACAATGCCCATACTTTTAGAAACTGCTTGGGGATAGGTTTCAGTGGTCACAGAGTCGCCCATGTTGTGTGGAGCGGCGGTGAAACGGCTGCGTCGTCATTTGTTGTCTTCGGCGGCAGAGGATCTTCATCTTTTCGCTGTTGAGAAAACTCACCTCCAAAGGTTGCTGACTTCAGTTTTCCCCACGAGGGCTAGTGGCCTTCTCACACACTGTGACCGTAGTTGCGGCCTGGCCACCTAAATCTGGCGCATTACGGCGATGGAGAGCAGTACCGACGGCTTGGTGACACTGCCCTCCGCAAATAGTTCTCGATTTCTTCCGATCGTTCGCCAGGACGGGGTCGTGGGGCGTCGATGGCGTCGATGGCGTAGCCGCGCTAGCCGATCCGTCTGCAAGGGCAGTGGCGCTGAATGTGGCCGACCTCTTCAGAGTCGCAGCATAGTGATCGGTTATTAGAGGTCCTCCAGGCGTCGCATTGGCCTTGCAGGTCGTGTGTAGGCTTCACAGGCGGAGACTAAGAGGCGGCTTTCGGGAACTGGACGGTAGCGACCAGTGCCTAGAAGGTCACGTCGGGATGCAGGACGACGTAATGCTGCAGCATATAGTTCATGGCTGCTGCTTCTTGCACTGAAGCAGTAGGAACCGTCGCTTGAAGTTCAAGCAGTTCCTGCTGGACATAGTCACGGACAGCATCCACGAGCATCGCCAACTGGGGGTGTTGGTCTTGTGGTAGCAACTGGCCGAGTTCGTTTCGAACGATCGTTTGGATAAGGTCCCGAAGGCTGTCTTTCCTCGCAGATGCATTGCTGTAGTGATTTGCGCAAGGAGCTTCGAGTGATCGGTCTTAGTGCCGCATTCAGGTGTTCATCTTCTTCTCGATGGTGGCCACTTCGATTTCAAATTCCGACACGGTTCATGCCAAATTTCTGACAAGTCTTGTCAAATTTTTACGCATCGCATCAAACTTTTACAATCTCCTCTTCGGTCATGTTGGGGTCGGCGCAGCGAATGAGGCGCTTCATTTCCTCAATGTAAGCCAGCACAGGCTCATTTGGGAGTAAAGCCATGATTGAAGGAGAGCCTGGGCTCTTTTCCTCCGGACGACACTTGTAAAGGCAGTCAAAAACTTTTTTTTTGAAAATCTCACAATCTTTAAAAGCTGCCTCGTGATTTTCGAACCATGTAGGGCAGATCCTTCAAGAGAAAAGTTTACTTGCCCTAGCTTCTCTTCGTCGTTCCAGGCGTTGAACGTTTCCACGCGTTCGTACAGACCGAGCCAGTCTTCCGCATCCTCGTTCGGTCGCCCTTGGAAACGGGGGTCTCACGATGTTGGACAAAAACCAAGGGTGCTTTCTGCTCGACGGGTGCCATCTTTGGGGCATGTCACGTTGTCGGGATTCAGCACCGCCGCCAGATGTCACGTGGCTGTGACAATGCCGTGATCACAAATGAACACACAGGTGTAGAATCACTGAAATTAACTCATTTTTCGGCTGACTTGCACCCTCAAAACAACTGAACAACTCGGCGGAGGCGATAGCAGCAAACATGCCCTAAGATGGCGCGAAAATATCTAGATAAAGCTGCAAACAGTGAATAGCACAACCTAAAACACTGTAGAGACATACGCTGTTCAAGACACATCTCGGCGAGACACTTATCTTCGAGACACATCTCGGCGCGTCTTTCGCGACAAAGAAACTGATAAAGCTGCGGCTCGCGACAACGAGCATAAACAAACATAGAATACAGAATTGATCTCTGCCCTACAATCACTCTGAAAATACCCCATGCCAGTGGCAGTAATAAATACGGATTTGAATGGTATGCGGCAATATTTTCGGCGTAACGTCCCGGTTAATGCAGTCACGCAAATAAATATTTTTCCTGCTACCACTCAAGCAAGCCTTACGAATTCAACTGCATGCTTGAAATTATGACTCGATATCCTAGGGCTCACGTATTCGATTCTCATCTCATCCACCAATGTCAAAAGGAGTTGGTAGTCCCTGCTTACTCGGTCATCTGAACTTGTCTTATTACGTCCCTCAACTCGACGAAAAATCAGTGCCCAATTCATGTCACCTGCTGATTAACCTCCAGGTGATTTGGTAATAAATTTTCACACACAAAGTCAACACCGATTTCTAAGTTTTAGATTAATTTAGCATTTAATGGTATCGCGTTAATGTACTGGCTAAAGCGAATGCCTAACATCACCCCTTCCCCCTTTTAATTGTCATGATGACCACTCTGGCTTCTATCCATCCCTTAATACATTACACAAGCTAAGTCGCAGGGCATGAGATCGCATGCTCGAAATACTTGAGGGCTTCAAAATGCTATCAAGCGCATTTTGCGTACGCAGACAAAAAGATTTGAAAAGAAAAGTATTGTATTATCTTTGGCTTTATGTTGAATAGACATCTAAGGCTATCATTTGCCAAACCCAAGGTTGAAATTATTCCCTGGTTAGAAATTAAAATGCCTTTCTTTTATTGAAAAGCCAAAGTATGCTAACAAGGCTCACCTCTAGTAAACATTCAAAAGGCATGAAAATCCAACAAGGGAATTTTCTGCACAGTCATTAAAGCGAAATTTAAGAGACAAACAAAGTACAATAAACGACAAGAGACTAGTGTTTTGTCACCATCAGAAAACTAGTCATTTTCTAGTAGCAGGAGGCTTGGAATAAATGCGTTTTTTTTTTATCCAGACGAGCAAAATGCCCTTTTCTTATTTCACGAAGTTTCGTACGTGATATTAGAAATGGCTAATTGTAAGCTCATCACCACACACTTCGCATATAGAGTGGAAGCTCTTGCGAGAAATGGGAGGGGAGGAAGGTGGAATGAATAGTGACGTAACTTATCGAGTAAAGTGTGAATTGCGGACACCATATCAGCAAAGACAGAAAAAACTGAGTATAGAAAAGACAACAGGTGGCCGGGAAAGGTCGGTAATGCTATAGATGCCGTGTTGCATGTGGTCTATCATTGAGAACGGGGACCTCTGCAGAAACAGAGCCCTTGCTCCCAAATGGTCGGCTCGGTCCAGAGAGTAGCAGTTCCCGGGACCCTTATCTACGATTGGCAGCTGAAGAGAATGGATTCACGCAATCGCAGGCCAGGAAATATGAAACCGAAAAGACGGAAGCAACTGCCAGCGACCCACACTGTTTCTTTTACCCTAGTCGCTCTTGCTGTCTCGCCGAGGTGGTCAGAGCATTGTCGATTTCCTGTCGACAACGAGGTGTAGAAGGTCTCGAGGACGGCGGACAACATAGGAGAAAGCTACTCAGCCTTAACACATGAGCGCCCAGCAACTGTAGAATACAAAACCTAAATGCGATCATTAGAAGCTTAACGTAGGTTGTTTGTTAATATTAAAATCTTGGGCCGAGGAGTACACATTGCAAAGGCCTGTGCACTTGCTACACGTGTAAGGAAACTTGTTACAAAAAGAAATGGAGAGTGCTAAAAAGGAATATGTTGAAAACAGCAAACATTGGTGGAGAGCACCGAACTCAGCCGAAATGAACAGATTCATGTTCATTTTCCTGTGTGAACATTGTCTGGAAGTGTTGTACCAAATAAGGGCCAATACTCGAGGCACAGATGAAAAGCTTTTCCCATCTGGTGTCCCACTTGTCTCCTTCCATTAAGTTCAGTCTTTTCCAAACTTTGTTTTATAGCGGAACAAAATATGAAATTGATGTGCGCAGATTTGCAACCGGGTATTTCACACAAATAATACATACTTCACACAAAAAATACATATTTCACACTTCCACGCAAACCGCATTCAAGGCCTAAATGTCAAAATACCATATTTGCGCCTCATTGTGATCCTTTTTTATTACTCTTCGGCAGGGAAAATGCATATACACTTTCTTTCAGTAGCATGATCCCTCACGTGAGAGAAGTAAAAGGTTACAGCATCAAACACTTCCTAGGTTTATCACTAATGTTCCTGGCGTCCACCTTTATACTGGTTTTCAAAATGTGATTCTTTTTTAGAGGCACAGAAAAGACCGATCATTCTCTCCAGCCGGGATTTGAGCTGCGTCCAGCGACACTGACATGAGGAACACACCTTTGACACTTCGTAAGCAAGCTTTGAATGAATCGCTTTCTATCATAGATACCTTACCCCAAACTGTCTTGGATATTGTTAATGCTAGTGACATTAACAGCACGTTCACCCCCTTTGTTTGAATGCACACATAGGTGACAAAGGTCGGTGTGTTTGTGGGATTGAACGTCCCAAAGAAACTCTGGCTGCATACAAAGGGTATGGTATGGTATGGTATCGTATGGTATGGTATGGTATGGTATGGTATGGTATGGTATGGTATGGTATGGTATGGTATGGTATGGTATGGTATGGTATGGTATGGTATGGTATGGTATGGTATGGTACGGTATGGTATGGTATGGTACGGTATGGTACGGTATGATACGGTATGGTATGGTATGGTATGGTATTATGCTAAGGTATGGTATGGTATGGTATGGTATGGTATGGTATGGTACGGTATGGTATGGTATGGTATATATGCTATGGTATGGTGTGGTACGGTACGATACGCACTGTGTGGTATGGCTTTAAATGGTTGTGTATGGAAGGAAATGATATGGTACGGCATGAAAAAAGAACAAGCAAAATATTCGAAATGATTTAACAAGTCTGTCTTTGAACTACAATATAACCTCTTTATTTATTTATTGAGTAGAGTTTGACAAGCGATAGCTTACGGCAGCGCGCTTCTCGTTCTCGATTCTCTGTGAACCTAGCCTCTCGTTTTTATAAAGTTCCTGCATCTCGTTTTGCTCCTTGTCATGTCTGGTCTTGGACAATTCGCCTTCCGACGAGCTATATTATTTGGAATATCCTATTCCATTCTTTGTTTGCAAACCTGCCGGTGCGCAGTATCGTAAGCCGTACGGTTTGACGGCCCTTCTTCCTGATATATTACTGACAAAGAAACGCTTGACAGTTGTTAAGGTGAGGCAGCGGTAGAAGATCTCGAGGGTAAGCTAAAGCCAAAATTAAGCAACAGACAAAGTGCTCCACATTCGAAATGAATATCGCTACAGCTATAAAAAACCGTACACAAACCTGCCTGGGAAAGACAGTACAGAGGGAAGTGTTCGCAATACTGTTTTTGGAGGAGTGAAATGGCGTGCACCAGAGGTGTCTGAAAGCGTGATGTAGCTAGCGCGCGTGCGCTACAGCCAGCCTTCTTCTGGACACACATATGTACCGGTTCACGCTTTTGGAAGAAAATCCTCATCATCACAAATAAAGGAGTGACTGATCGAGCAGCTGCATATTTCTTTTTTGTTTTGTTTTTTACTGTCATTTGAGTGAACTGGAAAAACATTAGACGGTGAGTCCTATTGGGCTGAAAGCGATCCTTTCTATCCTGCTGTGGTACAAGGCTTAATTGGTATATACGTAAACTTAATTGGTATATTCAGGAACAATGCGACAAAATTCAACTGTTATCTTTCCATGTATTGCGCTGGATATGCAGAACCCGTCAATACATTTTTCTCGTATGTGTGAAAAACTTGTACAAATGTTGTCGCTGAGACCATTAAAACATGTCTGTTGGCTTGCATTTATTTCTTTGTCGTTTCAGTAAAATAATTTTGAGCATTCATCAGGTTTGTTTACAGTTTAGTTTGCCTGCACTGGTCTTAATCACTTATTCTTTCGTTTGCCGAGCCTCTCGCACTATGTATATCTGAGAAGGTAACCTGCACAATGCAAATCTTAAAAACGTTCATAGCTAATGTGTGAATAAATGCTTCCTTTGAAATAACGCTGGCAGCTCTTATATTGGCCCTCTGTCCTCAAGAGACTCAAACATGTTACGAGTCTAGTTAGTTTCAAAGCTTTGGGTACAAGCGGGCTTTTTGAATTATTGGAAATGCCGCAAATCCTGGTTTATTCTGTCAGTTTGTAGCCTGTCGCTGTGTTTCGTTTAAAATAAGAGTCATGCGAGAACTCGTAACCTCTATAGAAATTTAGCTTTTTCTTCAATGGTCTCAGACATGCAGGGTTCGGGAACCGAGATGATTGTGCATTAACTCTAAAAAAAAATTTATAGCAGCATGACCAAGAAACGCAAGAACTTCCTGTAGCCGTTTAGTGAGGCCAGTACCTTCATGTTCTTGAAGCCTGTACCGTACACGCATCAGACACTTGCGGCTAATGTCTGTGTACAGATGTGCACCTCCCTCCCCTTCCCTCCCCTTCCCTCCCCTTCCCTCCCCAAGAAAAAATAAACTTGCCTATTTTATTCTTGATATACTTAATGCTTATGCATGTACTTGCGTTAGACGGCCATGCATCTATACTTGAGATATCAAGTTATTTTTACTTTAACTTACGCTTTCCGCGTTGGTGGCGTTGCCCGATTGCCAATACGTATTTGTACTTTGTTGCCCAACTTTGTGTTTTATTGTTAATCTGCGTTTGTCCTTTTGCATGGAACATGCTGGTTTTAATTACGAGCGGTGATACGAATGAACTCCCATTTGGAAAGCAGTGCCCTATTGCATCTTGCATTAATACCGTTTCTTGGGCTAATTGGTTCATATTTGTACTGTGAAAAACTGCGCCGAACTAAACACACCACAAGAAAAAGACGGGACAAAGGCGCTACTCACAACTCACAGTTGTGAGTAGCGCCTTTGTCCCATCTTCTTTCTTGTGGTGTGTTTAATTCGGCGCAGTTTTTCACAGAACTATTGCATCCTCTAGTGTCCTTCCTTTGTACGGTTCCCAGTGCGCTGTTTCACCACAAATGATGTTTCCACTTTGTGGCCGTCATAATGATTCATTCCCCTGGTGAGATCACAACAGAGCATTGATATTCTCCGTTGCTATGCAGCTGCTTCAATTTGCTAATTGTACCTGCCAAAAATGTGTGAGGAAACTTTTTGTTGTCCGAGAGAATGAACAGCATGTGAGTGAACCGGTGAATGTCGTCCTGTTCTACATCTCTCTACAGAACGAGCATGGTGGCATTTGTTTCTTAGAGCCGCGTCGAGTAGCAGTGAAGGCAGAGGCATTTTGCATGAGAAGATGAAACAAGCTGCTAATAGTGATTTTTTTTTTTTTTTTGCGTGTGAGACAAGATACCAAACCTCAAAAGTAATCGTTCTCAAATTCTGCTCAGCCACCATAACGGACTGAGACGCTGATGTCAGTAGCTTGGACTGAAGGAGATGAGCAGGCCTTATTTATCTTGGTGACATTTTGCAAGAATGTGTCGCGCCAATGACTCAGTAACTGCTTCCTGTACTTCTTGTGTGGTCGAAAAGACTTGCAAAACCAAAATGTCTAAATGCCAAATATCGCTACTATCAACGCAGCGAACAGGGAGCTGGAGGACAAACGAGAGTTCATAGTGATCTTAAATATCTGAGAACGGAAAGATAAGATACGTTTCAGTGCCCGACAGACCATGTGTACATGGTCTCTAAAGCATGTGTATGTGCTAAAAGCTCGAGTTCTGTGAACTGCACCGTTGTAAACTACGTGACAAATTTTGTAAGATGCATGTATACCGCATTAACGAGCAAGGATAATGTCTTATACGTACAAATTGTCCACAGACTTATTATCATTTAATACCAACTGTTTACAAGTGCAAATAAAAGTTTTTGCCTCCATGACTATATTCCTACATTTTGTTATCCGTGAAGGTGGTCTAGGCCGGTGCTTCGTGAGATGTTCTTGCTCCGAGAAAGCCGAACACACTCACAGAACGGGAGAATTAGCTGCGCGTTTTGGAGCTTCTCCAGCATAAGGACAGATACAGGGAGAGAAAGTGAGTGAGATGGAGAGCTAGCTATGGGGTCAGGAAGTGTGGAGGCGTCGTCATGAGGATCTTGTTTCTGACCTCATGTGATGGTTACATTGCCCATCTAGCTCAGTGGTCTTTAGATAGCGAGCGGAGGGCGCATGGTGCAAATGAAAAGAAGACAGCCAAGGAATACCTAACTGCATTCTTCACGTGTTTGCCTACATCAATTCGCCATAGTGCAAGTTTGTCATTGCAGGCACTCATGCATTGCCAAAAGCTGGCAGTCTTCATGCACGGAGTACACGTGGGGTGAAATTCTAGAAAGATAGAGAGAAAAAAGTACGGATATCTATTGCGACATGTGGATGGTTCACAAATGAGAAAAAAAAAATGCTCCAGCTTCTTTGTCATGTGCTTACATATAAACAGAGGAGGGAAAAACAGATTGAATAATAGCTGCCACGTTATCTACGCTTCCTGCAGAAATAAATAACATCGTGAAGGTGCAAGCAAAGTAAATAAGGCAAAAGGAAGAGAAAGGCCATTTCTCTTGTGTGTCGCTGTCACGCAACTGGGTGGACAATCCGTTCGACGGGAAATGCCTCCCGTCTGGCGCTGTTAGAGCGTGCTTCTTTGTGACACCTCAATGAATCTTGTTGTCTGCACCGATTTATGAACGCAGTATATATCAAATGAACGTGGTCAGGTTGCTCAGAGATTCCACTCTCGAGTGTGCTGCTGCGAATCACGTCAATGGTGGGCAGCAGATATAATCTGTGACTTCTGCCTTTTGGTCTTGTGGGAAAGTATTTCCAGAAGAACTGGCTTTTGCAAGCGTTCATCTGTCTCTAAATATAAGCTAGGGGACAGTTATCGGGCAGGGCACAGCGTAACAACATAATGGTACTCAGTAGTTTCTCTGCATTGTTTGTGCTGCTTTGGAGCATAGGTCAGCTACGACAAAAAACAATTCGGACGATGACTGAGCGCAGCCTAATGGTATCATGCAACAGCGCATGCCGCCGTCTAGAGTACTTCTGTTCAAAGTCAAAAATGTCGGTGACGTACATAAAAGCCCTCGCTTGTACCAAGAAGTAGAGGTGTGTCTACTTAGTCTAGGAGCATAGCATGGCTTAATCGGAGCCACAGGATTGCTTATTCAAATTCCGACTGAATTTCATTGATCTTTATTTGTAAGCGGAAATCGCTTTCGGTAAAATGTAGCTTCAATTTAGACACGCAGTGAGCCTTGATATTAATTACAGGCCGTGTTTTATTCCTATTCCACAGAATGTGACGTCACGTTTCGTACGCCGTGACGTCAAGCGGACGCCGCCGACGGGACAACGTCGTTTTTTATACTGAAGGCAACCTTAACGCTTTCGCCTTATAAAATATTTAAATGCGTAAACGTCAGCGCCCAATAATTGCAGAGACGAAGAAAGTTTCCGTCAGAATGCGCAGCTGCCGAAAGCCACGATTACATTGCTAGATCTAAAGTTAAAACCATAACCTGAAATGGCGGAACATTAAGCAAACCTATTAAAGCTGTGTAGCAGCTGAAATACTAAATAACTACAAGGCAAAGCAAGACAAAGTCCTGTCGCGCTCTGCTGCCATTGTCTCCCTCGTTATGCATAAAGGTTTGTTCTTCGCGTAGGCGCAGAACCAAATGAACCCTTATGTGCGCACTATATGTAGAAGTGTGGAGAAGTGGTGTATTAGGTAGGGTGACTTCAAAGTCAAGGTTGGGAAAAAGCAGGCTGGAGACTAGGCAGTGGGCGACTATGGCATTGGTTTTAGGAACAGCAGGGGGGAGTTACTAGTTGAATTTGCAGAGCGTAGTAACTAAAAATCATGAACACCTTCTTCAAAAAACGAAAGAACCTGAAGTGGACATGGAAAACATCCAAATAGGGGAATAAAGGAAATTTTACTTCATACTGTGTTCTAACCCCGACATTGTGCAGGATGTACAATAATCGAAAAGGTGTGATGCAGTGACCCCAAGATGGTAAGGTCTCAAATTAGTCTATATTTGAAGATGGAACGAAACAGATTAGAAAGAAAGGAGTCCACCAAACAATTAGCAATGAGGGGGCGGGCACGAGAATTTAGGATCTCGCTACAGATTCGATATTCAGCTTTAACCTTGGATGATGACCTTAGCGCAGAATAATTTCATAGATTTAGAATAGTATCATGGATATTGTTACTGAGTGAGTGGTAGATGTAGGCGGTAGGACAGTTAGAGAGGATACCAGTAAACTATATAAGGAGTCGAAAGATTCGATTAAGATACGCCAAAGCCTTAAAGCTTCCAATCCAACAGATAGGATAGAACTGGACGAGATACCAAAGCTACTCAAAAAGCGTAAAGTGGCTGACATAAGGAAGTATAACACTGGAAAAATTCAGCATGCTGTAAAGATGAGGAAGCCATAAAGCGGTGAAGAGAAAATTGGGCATAGGCAGAAATCAGATATATGCGTTAAGGGACAAGACGCGCAAAGCCATTACGAATATGGACAGGATCATCAAATTAGCCGACGAGATCTATGCTAATCTATATAGTAGCCTAAATAGTCAGGACAAGAATGAGATAAGCAGTAGTGAAAAGCTGTCGGACGTTCTGCCGGTGAAGAAGGACGAGATTAAGAAAGCTTTAGAAGCTATGAAAAAGAGAAAGCAGCTGGCCGGGGATCAGGTAACTACAGATTTGACGAAGTACGGGTGGGATATTGTGCTAGACCAACTGGCGACCCTGTATAGGCAATGCATAGGGTCATCGATGGTACCGGAGTCATGAAAGAACGCTGAAAATAGCTTAATTCATAAGAAAAGGGACTAAATAGCCTGAAAAATTACAGGCCAGTTAGCTTACTATCTGTTATATATAAGGTGTTTACTAAGTTAAGGTGAAACGTGTTTAGAAAGGTCTGGTTTGGGCGACAACGTGTGAGTATTTAAGATAATGCTTCAGACACAGGGGAAACTGATTGTTCCACATGTTGGCATAGCTTCATCTGATGCTCCTACTGGAAGTGAAAGGTGCAGTGGCGCCAGCGTACTTGGTTGTTCGCTTAGCATTTCGAGGAGGCTTATCGTGGTATAGTGGAATGTAGCGCCAGGAAGCATATCAGTAAGCTTACAGTTTAAAGTATTTCAAAAAAAGAAGCCAAGTACAAACTTGAACGAGAATGTTTTATCCCTTTTTTGGGAGAGTAAATCGTAACTTAAGCAAACTTCGTTAGAAACTGCTACTAAAATGGAAGCGCTAAAAGCTACTGCAACGTACTGCTCATGAGAGAAAAGTACTTCCCAGAAAAAAAGAATGTCGCGCAATTGAGTTGTCACACTCTTCATTTATTTTTCACAATTTGTGCCATGCAGTAAATAAGGCTAATATGAAATTAAATGTATATGCTTACTGGTTCAATACCACATGGTGGCTAATTGATTTTGTCAGTGTAGCATGTGCATAATATGTCGGATCTTAAAAAATTCACCACCAGCTTATAATCACTTAGATCTCAGGGCCGGTTTGCTAACGATTGCAGATCTCTGAAAGTAGTGATTCCGATCAGCAAATTGCTTTAGACATTGTGTGTAAGAAAAAGCAATGTTAAGTCTCAAATTCGCCCGTGCAGAAGAGTAATGATGAATCCCAGGGAACTTTTATGGTGATGATTTCTGCGTTACACAAAAAGAAGCACATAATAATTTGGCTCCCTATACTGGTATGGAGATTGTCTACAGACATAAAACGAGCACAAGTATAATTCTGACACTAATTGAATGCTGGCTACCTGTTTTCTGGAGATATGCAGGTCTGGAAATGTTTGTAGCGTAAAGGTATACTACGCGGGTCAAAGCCGAGTTTCGCGATAGTGTGCTCCGCCGGTTATGCGCATGCGCAAGAGCCGCGTCTAATTGCGAAGAAGAAGAAAAAGAAAAAGAAGAAGAAGAAGAAGAAGAAGAAGAAGAAGAAGAAGAAGAAGAAGAAGAAGAAGAAGAAGAAGAAGAAGAAGAAGAAGAAGAAGAAGAAGAAGAAAAAGAAAAAGAAAAAGAAGAAGAAGAAGAAGAAGAAGAAGAAGAAGAAGAAGAAGAAGAAGAAGAAGAAGAAGAAGAAGAAGAAGAAGAAGAAGAAGAAGAAGAAGAAGAAGAAGAAGAAGAAGAAGAAGAAGAAGAAGAAGAAGTTTTTATCTGTTGTGCTTATTACCCTTTTTGAAGTGCTAATTACTTAAAAAGGGTACCTTATGAGCTCGGCTAATTGCATGAAATTCACACCCGGATCTCAAAAAAAGCGCTTGGTTTTCCTGCTTAAGGTTTCGTCCCCTCTCAATCGGCCTGCATCTGATATCCAAGGTTTGAAGATGTATATGGCTGTAATCGCAAAAACAATCGTTGAAAATAGACAATAAAGTTTTGAATGCATCACAGCTATTTAATTGGCACAAGCATCTTCAAAGCAACAGCACCTAATATTCAACGTCTTAAGGATGTCCTTCCGTCTCCGTCTCGCTCTATTTACGAAAAATAGGGACTTTTCAAACTGATGTGGTTACATGCACGATAAACGTATCCAACATCGTAAAGGATGTAGCGAGTGACTGCAATATTTCCAGAGGATTCTACTCACATCTAACTAACAAGTGAATGATGACGTTCTTCTCGTGGCATATAAAAATGACACAAACGGTGTTGTCCATAAACAAGACGTGGTGTGAGGAAAGCGCATAAAAAAAAAAGTATAGACGACCAATTCGGATGATGCGGCATAATTGTGTTAACGTTAAGGTCCTATTTTTCTTTGGCTCCTGTTTCTGTTTCATGCGCTTAGGTGGTACCTGCCTCCATCACACCGCAGTGCCAGCACACGTATTTACATTTCAGCGTACGCAGAAGCGAGTGAACCAACGGAAGGTTTTATTTGGTTGAGTTGGCTTTAATACAAAAACCAAATGTGGTAAGGGAATTGCCTCAATAGATAGAAATTCTGCCTAAAATATGCCGTCCGTTCGCAGCGTAATATTCTTTGACAACGCTCGTTCTAACAACTTGCGGGCAAGTGCGCGTTATTGACGCTTCTTTGAGTGCGAAAAGTTATCGAAGAGTGTCATCAGAAAACCGTCACTCTCAAGGTTATGGCGCGCGTTCAATATATTGAAAGACCGGATGAAATTGCGGTCCGATATGTTGCGCGACTGTCATGTACTGGTACGCCTCATTTGCAATGGAATACTCTGCGTGCTTCATGTATCCAACAATCCAAAACATCAGAGCATGGCTTTATTCACCGTAACATCCATGACAATCTACTCACAAAAACAAATATTGAGGAATGCTGTAAAGTACTTATAAAAAAAGCATAATATTTGATCTTTCTGCAACTATATAATCAAGATATTCTGTGAGTGAAAAAGAAATGACAGTGGCTTGGCCCAGCTTGGCCAGGATATACAGTGCGAAAGCTACACTTCGGAATGCACATCCGGATTTTATACAAACTGTTGCATGGACGTCCCCGAGCCACGTAGACGCCTGGTAAGAATATTCCACTGTCAACGAGGCTGTCTTTTTGTACCCACGACGTGGGTTCGACCCCAGCCATTCGCGACTTGCGTTCCGGCTTTTCACGCCGACGCTTGGCAAGACGTTTTTAAAGTACATCGAGCGTCTCCGACACACGCTTAGACAGGAGCCTCACTCCTGGCAATGACTTCGGGGTCGGTAGAAGCCGCTTCCCGTAGGCTCTGAAGTTGCCGCTTGATATATACGCGGCTACCAGCCGCGTCTTCTTCCACTGCACCTTTTCCCAAGGCGAGCGGCCGCCCCGCTGCTTGTATCCTCCGCGCGGCGTAGCCACTAAGAGCATAGCGCATGCGCAGTGAGACGCATAGCTCAGTGATGACGGCACACATGGCGCTGCGTGAACATCGAGGCGACGGCGCGCGCCCAACACCTGTGACACGGCGCAGCTGGTCGCCGTGGTTACGGTGTATGGGCGGGAGTGACTACCGCGGACCGCATGAAATACGCAGCTGACTAACCTAGTGTAGCTTTCGCTACAAAAACAAATTGGAAGTACACTGCTGTCATGAAATATATTCTTTTACGTGTAGTGTCTTGGCCTCACAAGAGCGAGGTTTGCTTCTAAAAGCCCAAGATAGGATCGAGTTCCGGCTCAATACAAATGCGTGCATCCTACCTTCCACCTTGTGTTGACGCTTCGTAAAATCTCGAAGCGGTCTGCAAAACCGCGCTAAATTTGGTGCTCGACTTTAAAAACTCATTCAAATATATTTTATTTTTTTTAGAGAGAGGATGATGCAAAATCAACGTATGCTGAGACTGTTATAAGTATTTTAAGATGCTGATTTATTGAAAGGAAATAAAGCAACGTCGAACGACGCGAACCCAGCCCGAGATGAGCCCGCTCGACCACCGAGCACATGCGGGGACAGAAAGCCGCTGAAAAAAATTTTGATACTCGCATTTGCAAACTTTTTGTGGATAAGAGGAAGTCTCCTTGGCGACATACGATGTCGGAAAGATTGTAGGCAGGTAGTAGGGCTTAAGGCGCTAGACGTGAACAGTCTCTCGTCTGCTTCAACCGAGATCAATAGACGGCATTTATGCCGCCTGATTAACAAGATATGTGGCATCCAAGGCCAGGCGGAGCTCGTGGCATTTTGTGAAAAACTCGAGGATAGTTCTGGAGTATTCGACGACATATGCGCAGCGTATCCACGAAGGTAGGGCCAAATTTCTCGATAAGAACGTCGGTCTGCACATGATAGGCGCCGCTCGGTCAATAATTTACGTGGCATTTAGCGAGCAGGACTCACAACGTTAGGCAATACGCCTCGTACTTTGCCACCAAGAGATTAATAAAGCAATATGTTTAAAGGGATGAACTGCTAAAAGGCGAAGGATGTGACTTATGAGGCTGCAGCAGACAGAAGAGTGGAAGTAGCCGCATAAATTTTCAGGGGATCAAATGCGGCCTTCGCCGTATGGTTGTCGGGTGAAGGCATAGGAGTAGGGCATTTGAATTTACGCCCACCTGATTGAAAAGCAATAGAGGTCAAGGTAGCGACTGTAAATCTTCAGCTGAAAGAAAAAGTGCTGTATTGCTACAAGGAACTGTATCAACGCTCGTACTACATTTTAAACCCTCCCACACGACCTCACCTTGGATCAGCGTGAAAGTATTCACAGAATAACGAGAGTAGGCGGCGCCGAAAAACTATTAACACTCTTCTGTTCTTGACAAGGCTAAACATGATCAGTTATGTTATTTTTCAGCCTGCACTGCACTCTCATCAGAGGAAAAACGAACAGGATGAAATGTCTAAGCTTGCTGGAAACACGACGCAATCGACTCGTAAGGAAGGTCAGCAGCGGTTGATTATCCCTCGGGTGCAAAATATACGTAACAGATAACTGTATTCGTTCGTTTTTATAGTATAAAACTATAGAACTCATGCTTTTAATGGCTCCACACGCTGTCTCTCCTTTTCATAAGTTTTATCATTTGATCATAAATAGACTGAGAAGTTCTAAAAAAAAATTATGAATTCGTGACGAAACAAACCTGTGCATTTTCGAGGGGCGCTAAGCGGCTACAATGCCTTTTCATCAATTTTATTTTCAGTTAAGACTACGTCTGTATTCTGCAAATTTATCTCCTTTATGACTCCATATATGATAACGGATGATACGCACGTACCCTTACAGTTGCTCACCCTTGCGCGATACTGTAGGCAGGCAAAGCATGCTCTAAAGGCGAAGAACGTAACCGCAACAACCAGTTCAAAGCACCACTGTACACCTGACTGTATGCACCTTCAAAAACAAATAGAAAAAATTCTACTTTCAGCGCGTGCATAATAAAAAGCGGCTGGTTAACAAGCCTCAGTGTACATTGAAAAACGAGATAGCGAAATGGCCAAATGTGCGACTGTTAGTTTTTTCTATTTTTTTTTTCAGACCGCCATTCTTTCCTCTGCGGGGGGCTTAGAAATATGTTGCGAGCTGGGACGGGTGGCTTCTGCAAGACCTAGCTATCTCAAAAAGTATGCTGCCATATAGCTGCTGAAAGAACCTGCGCCGCGTATCAGCTCATATGGCTAAATATTCTCATGCCTGAGCTTGACACCCATCTTTTTGTCTGTGATGCTCCCCTCCTTAACGACCTGTCGTCTTCACTGGCAAATGTTCCGCTCCTCTTGAGTGCTCCTTTAATGGAACTTTGCTTCAAGGCGTGCCCGAAATCTTGAAGCCGTGAGGCGTCTTCCGGGAAGACGGCGAATTCTGCCACTCACACGCTGGCTGGAAACAAGGCGTGCCTCGCCTAGGGTCACGACCCGAGCTGGCCTACTAGCACCCACACTGTAGGTTGCTACACAGCCCATTATACCTAGTGGCACGGGCAGAGGTATATAACCTTTTGTTACTTTTGGGTAGCCTCACTATAATATATTGTCACGTCTCGACAGAACGCCAAGGAGGGCCGAAATATAAGAAGGTTTGATTAGTCGCTTAGAACGAGTCTTGCGATCAAGCTTCCTCCTTCTTCTTTCAGCTCGCGCTTGTGTTTCCATAGTCGTCATCTTTTGCGTCGTCTTCTATGCGGCATTTGCCCCCCTCCTTTGGAAGCATCGTCCCGATGAGAACAAGAGGAAGTAGGAGGTTAAAGTCAGACTGAGTGGTATGGCTTCATACGCACGACGTGGACGACGTCAGCTTGGTGCTGGCGTCGCTTTGATGTCGACACCCCGTCTGGCATCCCCTCATAAGTGACGTCGGTTAAACGTCGCTGAACAACATAGGGTCCAAAGTATCACCGCAATAGTTTTTCGGAGAGTCTACGGCGGCGAATAGGCATCCAGACCCACAGTTTGTCGCCAGGTTCGTACATTACATGTCGGTGTCTCTGATTGTAGCGTCGTGCATCATGCTCCTGCTGATTTTTTATTCGCACACGCGCTAGTTGGCGAGCTTCCTCTGCACGCTGAGCGAATTCCTCGGCGTCCTGATCGAGATCATCGGTGTCGGCATTCGGGAGCAACATTGCATCCAGCATAGTTGTTACTGGTCGCCCGTGAAGGAGACTGAATGGTGTCATGCGAGTGGTGTCTTGGCGGGCCGTATTGTAGGCGAACGTGACGTAGGGAAGTATTTCGTCCCAATTCTTGTGGTTCACGTCGACGTACATGCAATGCATGTCTGCGAGGGTCTTGTTGAGGCATTCCGTCAACCCATTGGTTTGAGGGTGATAGGCAGTAGTTTTACGGTGACTGGTACCACTGAGGCGAAGAACAATTTCCAAAAGTTCGGCCGTAAATGTAGTTCCTCGGTCAGTTATAATAAGTGCCGGAGCGCCATGCCTCAGGACAATGTTCTCAACGAAGAACCTAGCTGCTTCGGCGGCGGTACCCCTTGGCAGAGCCTTGGTCTCGGCGTAGCGGGTCAGATAATTAGTGGCGACAATTATCCATTTATTCCCGGCTGTAGACGTCGGAAATGGTCCCAGGAGGTCCATGCCAATTTGCTTAAAAGGTGTTGCTGGCACTTGAAGAGGGTGGAGTAGGCCAGCTGGTTTTACAGGGGGTGATTTACGGCGCTGGCAGTCTATGCACGTACGTACATAGCGTTTCACTGTCGCCGGCAGTTTTGGCCAGTAGTATCCGTGCTGTACTCTAGCCAACGTGCGGGTGTAGCCTAGGTGACCGGCGGTTGGCTCGTCGTGGCACGCTTGCAAAACTTCAGTGCGGAGAACCGATGGGACGACGAGTAGATGACTGTTTCCCCCAGGACGGAAGTTCTTCTTGTAGAGTACGTTGTTGCGAATAAAGAATGAAGGGATTACTCGGGCGAAAATCTTCGGAACAACCGTAGTTCGCTTCTCCAAGGAATCAATAAGAGGGAGCAATTCCTGATCCTCTCGCTGCTGTTGGGAAAGCGTTGCGTCATTTATGACACCTAAAAACGCAGTGTCTTCATCGGTCATAGTGGAAGGTTCGACCGGCGCTCGCGAAAGGCAATCTGCATCTGTGTGCTTCTTTCCAGATTTGTAAATAACTGCCATGTCAAATTCTTGTAATCGAAGGCTCCAACGCGCGAGTCTCCCTGAAGGGTCCTTTAAGTTCGTCAGCCAACAGAGAGAGTGATGGTCGCTGACGACTTGAAAGGGGCGAGCGTACAAATAAGGGCGGAATTTCATAACCGCCCATACCACTGCAAGGCATTCTTTTTCGGTTGCCGAGTAGTTCGCTTCTGCTTTAGATAGGGTCCTGCTGGCGTAAGCAATTACCTTTTCCACACCATCCTGGCGCTGCACCAACACAGCACCTAAGCCCACGTTGCTGGCATCCGTATGAAGCAGTGTAGGGGCGTCGTCATCAAAGTGCGCCAGGACAGGTGGTGTCTGTAGACGCCTCCTCAGCTCATTGAAAGCTTGTTGCTGTTCTTCACCCCAGCGAAAGACAGCGTTGTCACGCGTCAGTGAAGTTAAAGGCCAGGCTATTCGTGAGAAGCCAGCAATAAACCGACGGTAATAGGCGCAAAGACCCAAGAAGCGCCGCAATGTCTTTTCGTCCGTAGGTGTTGGGAACTTGGCGACTGCAGAGAGCTTTTCAGGATCCGGCCGAACACCTTCTTGGCTGACGACGTGGCCTAAGAACTGCAGCTCCTCGTAACCGAAGTGGCACTTCTCGGGTTTTAGTGTGAGGCCCGCAGATCGTATGGCCTGACACACAGCTAGCAAACGGAGTAGATGCTCTTCAAATGTAGCCGAAAACACGATCACGTCGTCAAGATACACCAAGCATGTTTGCCACTTAAGTCCCGAAAGCACCGTGTCCATCAGTCTCTGGAATGTTGCTGGCGCCGAGCATAAACCGAACGGAGGGACTTTAAACTCATACAATCCGTCGGGAGTGATGAATGCTGTCTTCTCCCGATCCCTCTCATCCACTTCGATTTGCCAATATCCACTTTTCAAGTCCATCGACGAGAAGTAACGTGCATTTCGTAGGCGATCCAAGGAGTCGTCGATGCGAGGGAGAGGGTACATGTCTTTTTTGGTCACTTGGTTGAGCTTGCGATAGTCTATGCAAAATCGTAAGCTGCCGTCTTTATTTTTAACAAGTACCACGGGGGAAGCCCAGGGACTCTGTGATGGCTGGATAACGTCGTCTCTAAGCATTTCGGCCACCTGGCGCTAAATGGCTTCACGTTCTTTCGGAGCCACACGGTAAGGATTTTGTCGAATCGGGCGAATCGAGTCATCCGTGATAATCCGATGTTTTGTCAAAGGCGTTTGGCCGATCCGCGATTCTGAAGCAAAACAGTCTCGAAATTGATCTATGAGATCCAAAAGGCGGTCCCGCTCTGAAGAAGACAAATTTGGGCTCACATCAACGATGGTTACGGGTGTCTTGCACACTAATCCTCTCTGTTGCAGTAAGCAGCAGTGCTGCGCATTTGGGAGGCTGTCGAAAAAAGCCACAGTTGTGCCTTTCGGAATTTGCTGACGCTCGTCGCTGAAGTTTGTCAGCAGCAGTTCCGTATGCCCATTGGTCAAGTTGACCAGCCCTCGAGCTATAGAAACACCTCGGCTGAGTACCAGGGTAACTGCCCGTTCGGCGACGCCATCGCCTGTATGCGCCACGTCGCATTTCACTTCAACAAGAGAGCATGATCTCGGAGGTAATGTCACCGTCTCATTGGCGACGCGTAAGGGCAATAGTGTTACTTGCGCATAACCAAGGTCATCATGGTTTTCGGTGAAGGCAACGGTACTGTCACGGATGCTGATTACAGCCCCATGAAGACGCAGAAAGTCCATGCCCAAGATGAGGTCTTTGCAGCAGTCAGGGAGAATAACGAAGCTGCCAACAAACACCGCGTTTCCTATTCCTGTCCGGGCAGTGCATTTCCCTGTCGATGCCAGTAGCTAACCCCCAGCACTTCTTATTACTGGCCCAGTCCATTCAGTTTTTACTTTGCGCAGCGTGTCGGCCAGTTTCTGGCTAATAATTGAAAAATCTGCCCCGGTATCCACCAGAGCATGTACCGCGAGCCCATCAATGGAAACGGCGAGGTCAGCGCTAACAAAGTTATCTGGGTTGATCGTCCCTTTCGGCATTTGCGGCGGAAGCGCGGCAAGGTCGGCGCTGTCAGCTTCGTCGTCATGGCTGATCATCTGGTACGGCATTTTCGGCGGTAGTGCGGAAATGTCAATGTTAGCGGCGGCGTCAGAAGCACGGGTTGTCGGCAATTGCGGGGGTGTTGAGGGTTTCGACCCTTTTAGACTGGTTGCAACCTCCCCTCGCGAGGTTGCAGCTCTTAGTTTCCCCGGTGAGGGCTAGGGGACCGCCGTCCGCTAACGTCAGTAGTGTTGCGACGCGTCAGCGAATAACGCTGTGGCGATGGGGAGGAGCGGCGGCGGAAACCCGGGGATTCGGTTTCCCTGCTGACCGGAGGGTCGTCGTCGATTTGGGCAGAATCAGTGTCGAAGCGGCGGCGAGCAGAAGCAAGCGGAAAGGACTGCCCCTCTTCGCGGTGGCGGCAGTACCGATACACATGGCCAGGTTGTCCGCAGTAGAAACAAAGAGGTCGGCTGTCATAACTGTGCCACCTGTCAGTTCGGCGCAGTTGAGAGCGCCTGGAAGGCGCCCATTGAGGCCCCTGGAGGAACCGAATCTCCTGACGGTTCGGTGAGCTCGGTGGGGCGTGGTCTGGAGGTGGGCGACGAAGGACCGCAGCATAGCTCTCGGGCTGCGGCTCGAGGTAAGGTGCAGGAATGTTGGCCGTGCAGCTGATCGGTTTTGGAGCGTGGTATGGTTCGGAAAGGGGTGCCGCGTTGTCGACTGGATGAGACTCGTTGCATGGGGTAAACGGTGATAGGGCGTACCGAATTTCATTCCTCACTGTTTCCATGAGGGCCCCTGACGACTGAGCTTTCATAGTCGTAATTCGCTGCAGCTCCTCAAGGACAATGCCCCTAATGATGTCTCAAAGAGTGGTCGTATCTGTTGCAGTCAGCGCCGCCGCAGTCGTCGGGGCACAGTTGACCGGTCGGTTGTACTGGCGGCACCGGTCTTGGAGGGCTCGTTCGATAGCCGTAGCGTCCTTAACGAACTCACTCACGGTTTTAGGGGGGTTGCGTACCAAGCCGGCAAACACCTGTTCTTTGACGCCATGCATGAGATGCCGTAGCTTCTTTGGTTCACTCATATCAGGGTCGGCACGGCGAAAAAGGCGAGCCATGTCTTCCGCAAACATAGCCACGCTCTCATTCGGCTTCTGGACACGCACTTCAAGCAGGCGCAGCGCATTGTCTCGTCGATCCGTTCTAGCAAACGCATCTACCAGCTGGCGGCGGAAGTCATTTCATGTGGATAAGCTGGTCTCGTGGTTTTCAAACCACGTTCTAGCATTATCCTGAAGGGCAAAATAAACATTGGACAGCTTCTGGTCTGCGCTCCATTGATTGATTTTGGCCACTCCCTCAAACTGGTCAAGCCAGTCCTCGACATCTTCAAACGCGTCCCCGCGAAAGCACTCTGGTACCTTGGTGTTCTGAAGAGTCACCGGCGTAAGGTTGGTATGTGCCATGGCTTGGGGGACCTGACGAACTTGGGCGTTTGAAGAGTCGTTCGGCAGATGGCTGTACTCTGGGGCTAGGCCTAGAAGGCGGCGGCTAGTGCGATGGACAAGAGTGTCGATGTCTGGGATCCGCTGCGGACTGCCGGAAGGAGTCTTATGCATACCCAGCACCTCCACCAGTGTCACGTCTCGACAGAACGCCAAGGAGGGCCGAAATATAAGACGGTTTGATTAGTCGCTTAGAACGAGTCTTGCGATCAAGCTTCCTCCTTCTTCTTTCAGCCCGCGCTTGTGTTTCCATAGTCGTCATCTTTTGCATCGTCTTCTATGCGGCAATATGTAGGTTGCTACAGATGCTGCAGAAGCTTCTTCTCTTTCAGTGTCAAACAATGCTGCCCTCCTAAACCAAGAGCGCAGAACCAAGGCCACTCTTAGCAGCACAAAATTTTATTTACTGACTTCTTATAAAGAACGTAACTGCCAATGATTGGTTTACTGTAGTCTCACAATAGAGGCCCTTCCTTTGTATTTTCCTTGTGACATGTAAAACACTCCTTATACTTTGTGTACGAAAGGATTAGAAGTTTAACTTGACCAGTTTGTGAGCAAGTTCGTGATAATTCTTTAGCTGCATATGCATTTCGTATTTGCCTTTTGGGCAGTATACTAGTTCTAGAAGAATCAGTCTGGATATCTCGAATTACGTTTTAACAACGGCTCTGTACTACTATCGGCTATATTTTGCAGAGTTTTCAACTTTCAATCAACTATTCACCCCCTTCTAGAGTAGTTTAATTTTCATCGCACACTATTTGCTTCATTGTTTACACCTTTTTCGAAGTCTTGAACAGTGCTTTCCAGACATTTCAAATGAGAGCTTTGTCGGCCTTAAGAGCAGATAAGGCAAGCCTAAACAATTGCAGATTCAAAACTGCAGCTTAACTTTAGTTCACTTCCTCGATCTTAACCCAAAGGGTTCAAAGATCTCAACTCCTGGCATACTTCAGCTGGTGTTGTTATGCATATTTAGTATTAGCTTTCGCCACTAGAATGTCTGATGACAGCTTTGTAAGAAAATAAGTATATTTAAAAGAATACGCGAGAGGGGCACACATAGGAGGTTAAGATAACGATCAAATAATCACGGCTGGTGGATTACTCTTCTCATTATTCGACACTGAGTGTAGAACGAGAGGAATTTTTAGTATGCAATATTTTATTGTCATACCACAGTGCGCGAAGTTCTCTAATCTGGCGGTGAGATCCCTGAATTTTATCGCTTGCTTAAACCCTAGAAATCAGCATTAATAAACGGCAATGAGCGCAGAATATAAAAACGCACTTTGTTTTGGTGATAGAGGTAACATCAGCATGTACTGTGCTCATGCTTGCGGGTCGTTTCAATGAAAAAGAAAACAAACACTAGCTCAAATACCAGCTCATCATTCACCAGTTTTAGTTGGAAGCTGTGTAAGCGCTTCGCTGTAAAGTTTCGTCTTTTTTTATTGCTGCGTTTACCTTTCGCACAGACTAGCGCGTACCAGCTATGTGTGGTTTCTCTAATTTCGCCCCACACTCTTAATGATATTCGATAACCCGTTTATATTGAAACGTTCAGCGATCTTCTGAAGCAAAATTAGGCATTCATCAATCTTAGAGCCGACCGGAATCGTTGCTGACGAGCAGAGAGAAGCCTACAACTGCTGCATTTGTGCGATGTACATTGTCACATGAATCTAACACAGCATTCCACAGCCAATGCGTCATTTTTCCCAGCAACTCATGCACTAAGCCGAACTACAATGCTCCGAGTCAAGCAAATAAGAAAATAGCGACCATACACTTTTCCTGAACCCAAAAAAACGAAAATGGCATTTCTGCAAAGCATGCTGTTGCTAAAGAAAATTATACTGCATGTAATCGCAGTATTCTTTTTTCTTAAATTTGTGGGAATCTCAATTTGTAAGTCAATCGTCAGCGTTTATTTTTCATGCTAAAGTGTACGCGAGGAGAATCCAACTAGTTCAGCCTTCCGGAATTTGTAATTAATGAGCACACCGCTGTAGGAGTTAACAGTTTACAATCTATCCTTGACAGTTGTAAAAGCAGTCGAAATAAAACATAGAGACTGTTTAACTCAGATAATCATGAAATATCGTGCAGCAACAGGGCGTTTTTACAGGATTGTGTTCGCTGTGTCTCAATCGTTAAACGTTATTTTGCCGTATTAATCAGGCGGCCATGCTTCCAGACCACATAATGCATGTGCTTTACAGAAACGATTTTCTTAAAGCATGCTTTTATTACCGATGGCGTTGGATACAAACGGAAAGTACTGCAAAATCTGCAGTTGAGAAATGTGAAAGCCTGATCGTTGCTTAAAAGAGCGCGTTGTTGGGCGAGTCGCTCAGTCATATCGTCACGTATAATGCGCACACACAAAACAAGGACGAGAAAGGTACACAACAAGCGCTTGTTGTGTACCTTTCTCGTCCTTGTTTTGTGTGTGCGCAGTATACCTTGAAGATATGGCACACGGTACATCGCGCGCCCCTTGTCGAACAAAAAGAACGTTACGTTGAACGCATCGAATTTTACAGTGTTCTATACCTGGTCTACAGGAAACGAAAGGCGTAGTATCTGTCCCACTTGTTTCTGTGAACAAATCGGTCTCAGACACTTACGATAATGCAAGTAGTCGTGTAGCAGCACTAAAACATTGAAAAATCCCACTTTTCAGAAAAGTATTGCATCACCTCATGCTCGAAAATTCTCGCATGCACAAAGCGAGAACAGGATACTTCAACTATCACTTGCAATGGCAAGTACAGAGCTGTAAATACACTAAAGATTCCATACATGATCATGGTCAAATCTACCTAAAAAAACAACAGTAGGTTCCTGGATCCAAGGCGGCTATTTTGAGCCACGATAGCAATGTCTCTCACTTTATTCTGCTGATAGAGACAAAAAGCGCTTTAACAAACTTAGCAGGACGTCGCCGAAAGCGAAGAAAAATCGACTGGGAGTCTGAAGTAGGACAAATACCCAAATACCTTTATATAAACAAAACTTTCTGACGGATTATTTTGTTTTATTCCATAGTAAGCCTACATTCCTGAGTGAAGAATAACCAAGTGCATCTTTCAACCGACTGTGAATGTATGCTTTGTGCTATAACGCGCGTTGAATACTGAAAATACCGCAATAAGGGCATGTGAGAGTCGCACCTCGCTCTGGAGACGAAGCAGCACGGGGCCCTTAGAAACATATGCAAGACAAAACTTTTCCGAGTAATCTTTTTTCCCTTTCACTAAATGTCTGTGAATAGGGTGGCTATCCGTTAGCAGTTGTCGAGTATTTTGAATATGGTTGCGACCAAGTGTGCCTTATCATCACGAAGTTGTCTTCTGAAAACGCCCGGATAAATGTACGCTGAAGTTTGATATACCACCAAAAAGTGCTATATCCACTGGATGTTGCTCTAATCGTGCAACCTTCTACTGCAGCGGGGTGGTTTTGCGTCCAGTGCCACCACAAGCAATAAAAAGAACCGCATGTTGTTGCTGATGCCGCGTCGCGCAGGTGATGTCAGCAACCATCTTCGGCTCTGGCGTCCGCGAGCGCCATCTATGTATTTACCACTTGTCATGGCAACTCTGTGGAAGCAAACAGGCGTAACAACGATTTGCGGTACAGCGATGCTCTTCGTTTAGTTTGCTCTTTAGGCCCTCTCTTCTACGTCAACCTAACTAGAACGCCTAGTTTCAACGACTGCATTAGTGCGCAAATGCGTGGAAGCAACTTATCGCACTATACATGAGAAGCTTGCGTGGTTACAGAGAATAACAAGCGGATAGAGCACCATTCATTGGTATGTCCTGCTCCACAGCGCACTTTAGTCGAGAGGTAAAAAAATATCTTCGAACTGACAACGCGTAATATTGACTCATGTGTTAGGTGTAAAAAAAGAACGCGCATATGCGGTAAAAGTAGGGGACGTAGAAGTGTAGACCCGTCCTCGGCGCCCTCATTAAGCCGCTGCAGTAGTTCTCTGAACTTCTCAGGGAGAAATTACAAGCCATCCAGCTGAATTCCAGTGCGCCTTCTTTCACATCACTGTCTGAAGGCGTCAGGGACGAGGTGCGCCTGGCAGTGCAGCAGCAGCAAGTCTCTGGTGTTCCATATATGCATCTGCACTCTGTCAGGCCCCAGCACCAGGCTACGAGGTGAATGCCATGACTCAAGCAGTGCGGCCGCCTAGTATTGCACATGGACCTGCTCCACCCGTCTGTCAGCTACCACGAAAGTGTGATGTATGGCGTATACCAAAACGTCGCCTCTCTGTTACCATTGTTGTGGGGCGCGTCAACTTTACAGGGCGTGCCCGTATCGTCGAAAGGATTTGCTGCGGGTTTGCGCCCGACGACCGTTGCCCACGGGACAGTGAACGGCCACTCGAGATTGAAGCTAATCTGTCTGCCCGCCAGAACCCGGTGATAAACAGCTGCTACAATTCTGCATCAATATGTAAGTTTGTTCTTCACTGTATTCGCCAGCTGTGAACCAACTGTCGCCTGAATGGGTGCTATGCGGAGCGACAAAACTATTTTATATGTGTGTCTATAAATCCCGCCCTTTGCGGGAACTACCTGCGGAGGGCGACTACAACTCGCACGTATGGCGGGATTTGAAACATACTGTGTCCTTGAAAAGATGTTTTTTGCTTTTAAAATCTCTTCTACGATGCACGTCGTTACTCTTCAGGAAGAAAACACATCATAGGCTCACTGCGAAAAAAAAAAAAAACTACTTTAAGAAACTTTGCATCGCATTTATGTTTACAGGCACTAGAACTACTTTATATCCTCAGTGATCCTCAGTGAACCCAATTTACTCATTGACTGGTGTTGGCATGAAGAACTGCGCGATGGACGATCTTGGTTTAGCTCAAATATATGCGTTTGAGATGACCGCAGTTACTTTTTGAGACCTCTAAACCTGATTAATAGAATATCGTTGCCTCTTAAACTGAACGAATATATCGCAGTTATTTTGCCTGGTGAAGACGCGTAGCTAAGTTCGTGAACGTGATATTGAAGATATTGGAGGTACGACCATCTTAATGAAAACACAACTATGATTTAATTAGCATTGTACGACTGTATCTAGTAGCTAATTTGCAGTTCGTCCTCCTCACATTACGGGGAAAAGACAAACGACAGCGGAAGTGTTAGGCGTTGCACTATGTAACGTTCCTATATTTTCGAATCCAAGTATATACCCAAAGAGATGGAAAGGAGGTTTCTGAGATTGGCGCTTATTTGAAAATTTGTTTATGGTCCCCCTATGAGTGGCTTGGCGGGCTCCTATTCTCTGCGAAGCGTTTCGAGATAAACTGTAGAAATATTTCTTTCTATTTATGGAGCGGTATTTATAGGAGCTTCAGCAGCAGGTAAGCATGCTTACCGGGGTGAGAAATATTTTGCTTTCAATAAACAACTTCACGTTTTCAACAGAGCGTTATTTATTGTCGGCACCAAAATCACATGTTAAAAATAAAGCTTATATACTTGTTCTCTTTGCTTTTAGTTAACAAGGTAAAATACAAAACTCGAATGCAGAAAAGAATGGACTAATGCTTGGACGCAAAAGTTAGCGCAGCGAAAAGTCGATTGTGTGTTCAACGCAGGACTAGTAAAGTGTGGACGAGCAGATCGATACTGGGGCAAATATTCCGGTGCAGTGTTCTCAAAGTTTGGCCTGAAGTATCAAGAGCATACTTTCTACCGCTCGACTTGCTTCGGAAGTGAGTACAAAGAAAACAGCACAAAAATAAACAAGAACGAAAAAGTAGTGATTATGTATACATTTATATCAGACGTGGCTGTCTGCATGTTGTTCAGCACCAGACTTTGTCGGTACGTGCTGCTCCGATCTTTGCCTGCGCGCTTTGCCGCTGCTGTTGTTTTTCAGATGAGTCCGCTCCAAACCCTCCATGTTCGCCCCCCGTTTTTCTCAACACGCGCGTCACGTTCGATTTTAACGCATCCGTTAGTAAGTCTGGGAATTACGGTTGAAAGTTCGTTGCTCCTATAGCCGACCTTAATTACGCCAAACACAATGAATATCATGCATTCGCGTGTGTTGATGACGATTTTTATTATTGTAGTCTTCTTTTTACGTTATGTTATATTAGTAAAATCATTTCTGCCTCCACTCGAATTTTGCACGAAATTGTTGTTTAGTTGAATCATTTTAGTTTTGTTTATCAAGAAGACCCTGGAAGTTTTGAGCAGTGTGGATCGTTCGAGGCGTCTTGGTTTCCAGTAAAATATAACCTCCTTTGAAAAGTTGCAATCAATTTGAGATCAATACATTCGGAATACATTGGCTTGGCCTGATATTGTGCTCTTAGAAGTTTTAATGTCCTTTGATAAAGTGAAGTTTTCACGCAAATCAGAACAAGCAAGACTCAAACGCGCAAAATAGGAACGAGAATATGATTTTTGAGGCAAGACCATTGATTAGCGTGCAAGAAGTTGCTTGACAGCATCCCTTACTAGGTTGTTTAGATTTCGTCCTCTCTGCCAAGAAAGACAAAAAGACGTCTCGTTTTTCAGATGTTTATTTTTTTTTAAAACATAGCCCCTATCCAACCCGTGATTATCCTGCCTAATTCATCTGCAAAGAAAATGTTTCGCTAGATTGCAGTGCTTAATGCAAGAAATTTACGGAATGTAGATTTCTTAAATCCACGTTTGTGTTACGTTTTGTATTTTTTTGGCTAGTAAAGCCTGTTCTCCAATTTTCTGTGCTCCCGCATAAAAGGCGGAATTCTATACATGCCTAGCGCAACCAATCGCAGTCGGATTATTTTGGAGTGTTCAGTGCAGAGCACTAGGCTGCTGGTCTGAACATTTATGCTTTACGTTAAGCAAGATAGCGATAGGCAACAGTGGAAATTACAGACCGGCATCTGCATAAATTTCTCTGTCTTTCACAGCCGAAAATTTTGAGCGCAATTCTTAGGTGCCCGTTTGTGGATGTAGCGGCACTGGACTCGGCCGCCCACGAGCCGTAACCGCACAGCGAACGAAGAAACCAGAGAAAGAAAAAAGAAACCGAGCGAAGAGCGCGGCCGAGAATTAAAGAGAACTAACGCGGAGCACTGCAGAAGATGAAAGTACGGTAATGGCGACGATAGTGCAAGGCGGAAAGCAAAAGAAGAGAGTAGTGTGATAGAATATAGAAAAGTCGAGGAGAAGTGTACGACGAAAGCATGACATGAAAAGCGGAAGACGAGGATACAGCGCCAGTAGCCGATAGTTGAAGCAAAAAAAAAAACAACAAATGAATGAATGAGGATAGGCCCAGTGGGGCGCAATCTGTCATGCTCCCCCTGCAGCCGCGGCTGTTGCGAAACGCTGCGGTCGAGGATAGCACACTGCCCATGCAGAAAGAAAATACAGCCCCCGTTTGACACTACGCATTCCGCATGTGGCCGCGTATGATTCACACGCCTCAATAACTGCGCACAAAGTTTGTGTTACCGAGTGCCATATAGATCACACATTTTTTGTCCGTTTTTGTGGTACGTACCTAGAGTTTGGTTGTAACGTGGGCGGCAGGGGAAGGGGAGGGGGGAATTGCTTATTCCAGAAAAGAAACATTTTATAAATTTAATATTTTGATTTCTCCTTTATTATTTTGGTTATAGTTTTTATTTGTAGAAGTTTCATAGCCTTTGTTATAAAATAATTATGTCAAACGACACGCATTTCACCAAATGCATCATTTGAATATTAACAGTTACGTGAGCGATATTTATTATAATCACTTTAAATTTATCGTACAATATTATAACTTGAATGTTAGTGCCAGTCATGAAGAGCAAGAGTAACTGTAAGGGAAAAATAAGTGTCATAGGTATTTCTTTTTTATATAGCTCTTGCTTCGAACAACTATGCTGGAAGTTGACCGAGCTGGCTGGGCCACTCCAGACCACCATACTATAGACCATGTCCAATCTTTGTCCTAACTGGTTATAACGAGCGTTCTCCTCCGGAGGTCTTGTCTATCTTGCCTTGATAAATGACCTGTGAGAAATTCCACGTGCTCTCTGCCACAGTTCCCTGCTTGCTGAAAGCACGTTCTTGCCGGAGTTCCGACCCGCTGAGCACCAGAGGTGCAAACTGCTGTAGGCCATAAAGCCTAGCCCAGAAGGCAGACAAAGAAAACGATGTCTTGGCGCAAACCCCCCTGTGAGACCTTGAAGCGTAGAGCCACACACTTACAAGAACATAACCAAGTACTAAAATACAACGAAAAACACTTCGACCACATCACAAAATCTGCCGGCGTCATGGACTCCTGGCACTAACGTATACAAACCTTTTTCAGAGTCCTCTTTTCTTTCCATCGCATTATGCCGAAAACTGTCCGCAGTTCAGAACTCTAAACCTAACACTCTGTCGTTCTTTAGGAGTGCACAACCCAACACCCGAAACTAAAGGCCCGCCTCCTATACATCGTTCTATTCCTGGGAGGCTGCCTTCTATAACTCGGACCAAACCACCAGTAATCGCTGATCGAGCGGGCGCGCCGTTTCACAAGGCCATCAGGGTCATGGAATGGTGACTATGCCCATCATGAACGGCTATAAAAAATTTGAAGTAAATATTTTTAACAGCACTAAACCTAGAGCTCTCATAATAGCGCTGTCGGGAGTCACACCATTACATGGCTCCAGACCACCACACTATAGACCATGTCCAATCTTTGTCCTAGCTGGTTATAACGAGCGTTCTCCTCCGGAAGTCTTGTCTATCTTGCTTTGATAAATGACCTGTGAGAAATTCCACGTCCTCTCTGTCGCAGTTCCCTGCTTGCTGAAAGCACATTCTTGCCGGAGTTCCGACCCGCTGAGCACCAGAGGTGCAAACGGCTATAAGTCATAAAGCAAATGTCTTGGCGCAATCCCCCCTGTGAGACCTTGAAGCGTAGAGCCACACACTTACAAGAACATAACCAAGTACTAAAATACAACGAAAAACACTTCGACCACATCACAAAATCTGCCGGCGTCATGGACTCCTGGCCCTAACGTATACAAACCTTTTTCAGAGTCATCTTTTCTTTCCATCGCATTATGCCGAAAACTGTCCGCAGTGCAGAACTCTAAACCTAACACTTTATCGTTCTTTAGGAGTGCCAAACCCAACATCCGAAACTAAAGACCCGCCTCCTATACATCGTTCTATTCCTGGGAGGCTGCCTTCTATAACTCGGACCAAACCACCAGTAATCGCTGATCGAGCGGGCGCGCCGTTTCACAAGGCCATCGGGGTCATGGAATGGTGATTATGCCCATCATGAACGGCTATAAAAGATTTGAAGTAAATATTTTACCACCACCGCCCCCACTAAACCTAGAGCTCTCATAATAGCGCTATCGGGAGTCACACCATTACACGGAAAGAGGGCATAGTCTGCGAAAATGATCTACTGGAACGAGAGCGTGGTTTTCGTTCACTTTCATTGGCTTTTGAGAACTGCTTTGTTATGTAGAGCTCTACAGGCTGTTTAGCGTTAACAGCTACTTTTGTGAGAAAAAGTGGCGGACGGGGCATTATCTCTGGCTATAGGAGAGGCTTGAGGGATAGGAGGAACGTTTTCGCGAACAGAGCGCTTCTTATTTTAATGTCTGGCTCCCCGACCAACATTTTCGGTACACTTAAGAATAGTATAGCTCTACAGAAAAGTGTACTCTGCCGCACATTCCTTCACACTTGTTTCTACATACTAACAAACAGCTTTCCTCCACAACTGCTTTGAGTATCGATAAAAGATTTTTGAAAGCATTATATAAATGTATTTCTATGAGCCGTGATCCGGCTGTGAAATGAGAAATATGTTAGATGTTGATGCAAGGCAACATTCTTGTACAAGGTACAGTAACCGTAGTATTTCATTACACTTCGTTATTGAGGCCACGTATACAGCAGTACAGTTGCTTTTGTGTTTATTTGTGTGAGCTAGTGAAAGCAACTGTCTTCTCTGGAGATTAGGGTCAAAGACGGGGTTTACGCTCACAGAGTAAATGCTCTTTCAGGACGTGCTGTCCATAGGCACCCATGCAATTCATGGAATATGACATCCCAGGAAATCCCGCGGTGTCATATGCACAGATTTTCTGTTTTCATCTATTTTCATGGAATAAGCATGGAATAAAATCACGTTGTTCTGTTCTTCTTCGCTTTTGCTTAACTTGTGCGTGTGTGATTCAATCATTTCCGGCACATCTGTGCGTGGAAAGAAATGTTTTTCTTTTTTTGCAGCAGCAGCATAGAAGCCTCCTTTGAAGCAGAATTCCGGCGCCGTAGAACCACGTGACGTCGTGGAACCACGTGACATGGCCGATTTGGCAGATTATCTCGCAATTGGCTGACACATTGGTTACGTGACATAGCTAAACGTGGTGGCGTACTCGGCGTCATGTTGGCAGCTGCGCTTGGTTGCGTGCCTACGCATTTGGACAGACTGCTCTGCATACCAGGTTGGAATGCCACTGGAATTAACGCCATGTGTGACAAGCGTAGTGGAACCTCCCATCGAGCGGAGAGTCCTAACTACGTAAGTAGGCTGCTAAAGTGACAGCACAGGTTACTGTACAGGCTGCACATATGCGGCTACCAGCAGTGAGAGAACGAGAAGCAGGCCTAACGACTTCATATTTTCATACTATCGTTTTACACAGTGACGACACCATGACTGAAGACCAGCCAGTGGACAGTAATGTCACCTGCCAACTACGATCTGCCAGAGGCGTGCACGTGATGTTTAGATCAGAACATGGACGTCGACACCGCGACGCTAATAAGACAACTGATAAAATGTAAGAGGGAGCTACAGATCGTGCATTATAGACAAGGACCACACGTCACCATATTAAGTTATCCTCCTTTCCAGGAAACTTGTTACGGACGATAGTTGGGTTTCCTTGATGGTAAGGGTAGCAAGTGTAATCTAAGAGAAGGTGAGCTTAGTAGACGGAGTGAAAAACATTGGATGGGCGGGTGTGATGAGGAACTTTGCAGGGATAACAGGGCTGCAGCTGACTTAAGACTACCCCAATTGAAGGTATATTGGAAAGGCCTTAGTCGTATGGTGGGTGCGGTGAGGCTGATGAAAATGATAGCTAAGCTCCCACTCATGATAAGATTGTGAGAGCAACCGCGTATATGCCGCACTGCACTGGATGACTACCCGAGTGCCAGGGATATCGACTAGTGCCTGTCATGGCGATCCAGTTACAGGAGGAGACACTGAGAGGTTGCAGGAAAACACAGGTCACGCACGCTCTCGCACCAAATAGGTATTCCTCTGTAGCTTACTGAAAATTCAGAAGAACGAAGTACAGAGAGCTCCTGAAGTGCCTCATTCACAAATTATCCAGGCCCACATGCTGAGGCAATGTCTTCATATGCATATCTCGGCGAAATCCCGAGTTCTCATTCACGTTTATTACAAAATTTTGAGCATCCTGCGGGCTCACTCAAAGAGACACAAACACTCGGGCTCTGCAAGCTCTTTAACTGCAACTCAAATAGACTCACAAATCACTTCGAGTCACGAATCCGGCACGACTTCTTCAAAGTCAACCGCTACTCACGACTCTTTTCGATTTCGCGACCCATCTGCGATCACTCATTTATTTCGACTCACAAGTCACAACTCATCTGCACTGAGGCATTTTCCCTCACGACTCCTTTGAACTCACTCACTCGTCTGAGCTCAGGACTCACCTGAGCTCACTCACTGATTTCCGTTCACGGCACATTTGGATTCACTCATCTGGGATCATTCATTTTGACTAGAGAGCCATTTGGAATCGCTCACTTACTGCCTTGGACAATTTTTTTTAGCCGAAGTGGTCTTGCAGACCAAAGTAATTATCTTTAAGCAGGAAGCTTCGCATTTTGTGCTTTAGTCTGGCGGATAATTTTTCTTGTGAGATGAAGTGCCACATGTAGTTTATAAATGATAAAACACAATCGTAGTTTATTACTATACGTTTTGAGCAGGCATAAACAAAAAGTCAGAAGGGGCTTGAAAAGACCTCTATCTAATGTTGGGTATCATTTGCAAAACTAACTGAATGCAAAATGCGCAAAATATTCCAAGGAGCGCACGGAGGAAAATGTTACACAGGTTTCATTCTTCGGATGACCGAGCGATATTGCTAAGTCACAGCGACCGAGAGTGTTACTTGTTGCGACAATCAATCTTTTTTTCCCTCCGCTGTGAGTCAACGACAAGAAAGGCCGAACACGGTCGTCACGAAAATGCAGATCAGTATGTCAGCCTACACTCAAGCCCACGCTGAGGTCATGATGTGAATTTGTGTCCGGAGTCACTACTCAGCAGCTTGATTTGAATACGAGCCTTGAATCACAACTCAGATCAGAATCTAAACTGAGTCCACACGTACTCACAACTTAGATTATGATCTGAAAGTGAGCCCACTCACTCATAACTCAGATCATGATCTGAATGAGAGTTCGTACTCCCTCATAATTTAAATCAAGATCTCATTGTGAGCGTCATTCAGCTCGATTGAGTCGACTCAGAAGTGATTCTTCTGACCTATTTTCATACGTCACTCCTAAAAAAACGCACATCGCCATTTAATGCTTTTTATTTGCCTGCTTTCCCTCTATCTCATCTGTGGCTGATATTAGAATGAAGACCTCCGTCTCCTATTTACTGTGCAGCCTACATAGCAGCCGTTTCTGGATTCTCGCTGGCATGCTTCTCCAATCGTACACAATAGCGAAATACCTTGCAAGCTGGAGCAAGGAACTCATCAGAGTGGAGGAGATTGAGTTTCGAAGGAAAAGCAAATGCTGCCACAGGTCTCAATCACAGGAGTAATAGACGCTTTCCCGCGTTCTTTCTATGGCATGCCTGAGTTTGTGTCCCTGGAAAGGGCACTTTCATTTCGGCCAGAGGTGTTGCGGCTCTCAGTTTTCCCCCACTGCATCTGCGTGAATAAACAAAGGGAATGTGAATGAGGCGATCTAGCCCTGAGAGCCAGGGGTAATGTGGTACTCGAAAAGCGGTGGCTATTTGATCTAAGGGGCCTTTCTTCGCTTTCACTAGGGCAGCCTAGCAAGCTATTATTTCAGCTTTTTCTTTTCATCGTTCTTGACGAAATGAGAATGCGACCTTGTCTTTGTTGGCTGCCTTTCGGACATCTATGGACTCTTCTCCCCGCGGATAAAATGTATACAATGATTCTAGCCGGGCGAGACAGGACTGAAACGAGATTCTTCACTGCTGCATTTGAACACTTCCGTGTGTCAATGGACACACTTTGCAACTTCCCAAAACTTTTCCATGCCACATCACGTGCGGATGAAAAAAATCGCAGAGGTGAATGCTGTTTTTCCAGCTGCACTTTCCCTCAGTAGTTTATAGCAGTGGTAGAGAGGTTCTGAGTCGGCCGGTGCCGTTGCCACGCCCCGTGGCGCTGGTTTAGTTTTGGCAACTAAATCCTTTGTAGCGGCAAGTTAACTATGCCAAAGTGATTCTTTAAATCCTAAAGGCCGTCATTTGCGCATTGCCCGTCAACGCTAAACGTCGGCCTCCCATAGTTCACAACTAGTATGTGACTGAACACAGACTACAATCACGATGTCCCAGCAGTTCTCACTGACAACCGTGGGTTAGCTGCTTCGACGCTCGGTTGCGGCGCCCACATATCAGTGAGGGTGGAACTGGAATTGGTGCGTGATTCCAATAGACGCTGAAGAACCCCAAATAATAAAATTACCTGGTGCCATTCAACGTGTAGTCATTCATAGCCAGTTTGCCGCTTTGAGATGTTAAGCTTCGCATGTCATGACATATTATGATAATCCACATGAAATGCAATGTAATATGCCAAACGGCAGGATATCGCATTGCCGGTCGAGGAATGTTACAGTATGATAAAGTATGATAAGGCGTTGTATCTAATGGCATGGTATGGTACGTTCCGCTTCGGCTCCTAATGTGGGATATAGTATCATATAGTATGGTGGAATGATGTGGTACAGTAACGTAAGGTGTTTCACCGAAGTATGGACATTTTAAAAACTTTGACAGAATCATTATCACAACTACGCAAGGAATATCATGGAGTAAAGCACTGAGTTAACTTTGGATCGTTGAATCCCGCCCTCAATGTCATCTCGATACTGCTATCTCGTCTTAGAGCACAGGATACTCGATCCGTGTCAGATAATTCAAATCAGCCGGCACTAGCCTCTACGGTATCCCAATAAAGCAGGTACAGCGTGTCTAAACATACGACTGCGCTATCACGCCAGCTTGTCCAAGACACCTATCAGTAGGGCAGGAAATCCAGAGCTACCTTGTGCGTGAGAGACCGACTTATGTCGTCTTTTTTATGCTAAAATGCCGCAGACTCCAGGTGTCGAAATACAGCCTCTCATTCAAAGTGAACACTATCCATTTGTGTTATTAGTACATTCTGGTCATATGAGTTGAAGAGAAAAAGGACGACAGAGACGACAACATCTGAAGCACTGCGTGCAAGACTGCCTACGCAATTCTTGGCCGACCCCCCCCCTCCGAGTGGGTATGTGCCATATGTCATTTGGTCAACAACAACAAGACTGCCTATTTAGCAAGTGAAGAAGCCGGCTGCCGGGCAAACAGGTCTCATTGAAAAAGTTTTTGTGTTGCGTGTGAATGAATATTTGGCTTGCCCTGTGACCGTTGCTGGCTGTACTCCATTTATGATATAGCAGAGAATTAATAAAAGACTGGTTTGGCGCAGTGGTGTAACGTAATGGCCGGTGAAGCTGACCTCTTTGTTTGAGCCTATATAGGTTGGAATGAACTTGTTTGGCAAGGAACGAATCTTTATTTATGGGTCAGGATGAAATGGGCTTTAGAGATAGGATTTTGATACGAATTCACCCATTCCATTCGAGTCCAATGTCCAAAATACTGCCTCATTTGACAGCTCTTGCCCATTCGCCGATGACATGAGGCCGCAGACACGGTGTCACTGCTGAACGATACTAGAGTTTTCAGGGATGCTTCCAGTGTGGCTAAGAATGGGGGTGGTAGGGCTACGACACTAGACCAAGCGCATTATTCAGCATGTATAGGGTGAATGCGAATTTGATGCGGTAGCATGTCGAGTTTCTCTTCTGATCAAGTGTTGTTCCGCGAGCCGTTTTTGAAAGTCAAAGATTGTCGAATCAGTCAAAAGGAAGGGAGACAGGCGGGGGGGGGGGGGGGGGGGGGACTTTAGTGGTAGCACACGGTGCCGTTTTGGAACCCTTTAACGCACCTTGGAAGGGCAATGCTATAATGATGCTTTCAGGATCCAAAGGGAGCAGTTGAAATTGATCAAGATGACGATACGCAACGCGCAGCACGAAAAACTGACTGTTAGGCATAAGGAATGTTCACCTGAGGAAATAATGTAACCTAATCTTGATTACCGTTTTGCCAATGTGATATGAGTGAGATCCCGTCCAAGTACACAGGCGTCGGGCTGAACGGTTACTGCCAAAATGAGCAATGATAAAAGGGTAGACGAAAGACCTAAGTGGAAGAACAAAGAAACGGAAAAGTACCAACTTAGATATTTTTTTGCCAGAACTACTGTATGTAATTTTTTTTTTCACCAGAAAGCTTGGGTACATAATGAAGGTGCTCTAATGTTCGCATAAAAACATACAGAAGCTGCATAGGGTGTTTGCCGCCTTCCGTTGGGCTTCGATATTGGAGCGGTGCGCCAAGACGAGCCTGTTCCGATGGGTTAAAGAAGGGTGGCCTGGGCCTCGAGCATGTTTTTTACCCAGGTGGTCAACAGATTTATTTATTTTTTGTTCACGACGTATCCGATCCATTCTTGCGCACCGTCTGCAAGTAATTTTGCGGCGCCCTTTGCCGGAGTTTGTTGTCTCTACAGAAGATGTATCGTGTGGGAGTTTCGGTTATTACTAGGAGGCTGTCTTAAGCGTTAATTTTTTTTTTAGTGCGTTTCTTTATGGCATATTTGGTCGCTGTAAATCGGATAAAACTTTATCGTAATCTCTGTGATACACTTTATCCAGAATCCTCGTACATATCGCCGAGCTCCAGGCAGGAACTTCTTTGAGAGAGTTAGGAAAATGCAGGTGCCACCAGGAGCTAGGGCCTTTTTCCTTAATTTGCATGCCGGAAAGTTATTACTAAAAAAAGTTTTTGGAGGGAATTGATTTTTTGTACCGTAGGAAACGCAATGTCTAATCTTCAAGAAACCGGGAAGAATAGACCTTTTTATTGTTTTACATTTTTGGAAAGTGGTTTATTTTTCGATGTACTGCAATAAAAATTAAATATTAATTTTCCACTACACACGCATCGAATTGGATATTGAAGCATAGATAATAAAGTTGAGTTTCCACTAGGTCCAATTATGTTCTTGGCCATTCACTGTATATAGCGCTCTGGACAGGCAGCTATCACTGTGGCAAGGACGCAAGACCTGATACAATTATTGTCGAGAGAGTATGAATTGGTTTATCACTATACACAAAGCGGCGGCAGAACCTTTCGAATCGCTCTCACCCTTTCTCACCCTTCCATATTGTCTCCGTTCTCTTTGCGGGAGTTCTAACAGAACGAAGACAGACGAACACGGCTGATCATAATATCCCTATATATACGTACTACATAGTCATGTGCTCTTACTGTTCTGATTGTGATTTATTTTTGTGCAATCGTGTGTGCGAAAACCAAGCAAAATAAAAAGTAGGAAATAAATTCTTTCTTTATGTCTTAGACTGTCTTTAGACTGTCCATGTCTTTAGACTTCTTTAAAAAAGAAGTCTAAAGACATGGAGGAATATAATACAGTGCCAGTCACGCGTTTCGTTCTCCAAACTCACTCTTTCTCTGCAATATTTACCCCTGCGTGTATTCTATCAAGTTTAAGTACACAAGACTACTTAGATTATTTTGAAGAAAGTGTGGCTGTAGGTCAAACAAGAGATAGTTTCATTCTCTGCATTCCGTTCACGCAGGGTGCCCGTGCCATGATGAAAAACAGAGCTCAAATTAAGAGAAGGGGTAAATGAAGTAAAACACATCCCTAGCGCTTGTGATGTGTGTTACTTCAACCATGCAACAATACCGACTAGCCCAATTTTCCAACCCCCTCGTCAAGGTGCCCGTAACACTGAAAATACTGGGCAGCGTGAAATTGTGACAGTGTTATGAATTATACTAGCCTTCCAAAAGATGAACCAAATCTAAAAGCGGAGTTCAGGGAAGCACAAGATCTTGCACTACTGATTCCGAGACCTGCTACCGTCTGTTGAGGTACCGATATCAAAGCATTCAACTTGGCCGTATCACATGCTCAGAGTTCCACGTTCAACTCGCAGACAACCAATAATTTCCAAAATTTAGCCCACTCTATCTAGAAATCCATCCAAAACTGCTCTATATTCTTTATATGCTATACGAGGGTTGAAGCATGGTAATGTTTTGGTTGATGGCTATCGAGAAGGCAGGTTTTTTATTCTTCATAAATATCACAGTTAACTTCGGAATGTTTAAGTAAAGAAAATTAGCGCAGAACTCCAACCTTCAGTAAAATTAAATATGACATCCCTGAGAAGCTTCATACAACGATATCGACATATGCAAATGACCCGTCCTTTAAGTATAAAGCAGGTGCTAGTCAGCTCGTCTAGATGTTCTCAGACTTGTTTCCTATTTGCAGTTAACCGCGGAGCAGCCGATGCCAAAGCAAGCAGACGTTCTGTTCGCGTTGCTAATCGGGCTCATCGTATTGATTCGAGTATCGCCTACTCAGAAACACCACGAAATGAGGTCGCAGAAGCTGCTCATTTTGTTGCGAGCAGCAACAAAGCTGTGACCCACACTTTGGGTTCTTACACGAATATTCCTTCCGTACAGTCACCTCATAGAACACCTAACCTCTCAGCATATGACGTATACAGCGAAAGGCAGATTATAACTACAATATATATGGGCCGCATTCCTGTGCAACTGCGGAGTGACCTGCATGAAGCCTATCAAACTAAGCAACCACATGTCACACTAGGGTCTATTCCTGGTCACACTAGAATTCCCGCAATTAGGTTGCGCACCGCATCATACGTAAATATACACCACCGAGCGCCTGGTATTGTGGTATTCATTTCCCTTATCTATACTCATGAGACGCCACTCTCCCCTACAACAAAAAAGAAACCTCTTACGAGAGTATTAGACAAACACTTTGTACACTTCCTGTTCTATAAAAATAAATCAAAACCGCCAACAATGCATTCTTCGACGCTTGCATCTAAACTCCCTCCTTGCGTTTACGTGTTCTGTCACTTTATACCGAATGCCCCAGCTCTCCCGCCACAATTGCTAGGTTAGAACCACTCTTCTGCTGCCCTGTTGCCGATTATTGCGCTCATTTGTCATACTCTTCTCCGCCAACGCCGTGGCCTGGGCTAGAATCGGAGTACGTGAGAGGCAAGCTCCCTTTAGGGACTCTCGCTGAAGATATATATGTGCTTAATACTGCGTTGACATAACATTTTCTCAAGCTGTCTCTCCTGTCATATATTCTCCTAAATTCTGTTACCACTTCCCTCCTCCTCGGATTGTTTGGCTTCTTTCGGACTCTGTAGGAGTACGTGGCCTTAAAGCTAATAGTGGCTTCTACTAGGCTTTAAATGCTAGCCTCGAATAAAGTTTTTCTCCTCGTATTTCTTCAGACGCTAATTCCTATTTATTTATTCGCAATCTGGGCACCAACGTGTTGGAAGGGCGCCAGCGTTTCGGGGTGCGTCGGCACGCTGCGTGCATCGGAGGCTTTTGTGTGGGTAATTTGGGCCCCGCACGCACACTGTTCAGCCGCTTGCTGCGCATACCAACAGATGGCAATCGACGCTTAGTTCTCAAGGGAATGAACAAAGACTGATTAGCACGTGGAGCTAAGGCAGTCCGCCTGCTGGGCCTCGAGCGGATCTATATCCAGAGGTACGGCGTAGACATTGACAGATGACTTGAAGATGCCTTCGGATATCACGCACGAGAGATCTTCGCGCAGGTCTACTCTGTCTCGTGCACGCGCCTATATTGATGCTGAAGTAAAAGCCGCACCCTCTGAGTTGTAAAATCACTGAGTTCTTTTTTGGGTATTTGCCTCTGGTGAAGTTTTCACTCTATAGAATTAAATGAATAGAATTAAATAGACGCCATATTCAATTGGCCTCTTTCACTTTTGTTAGATCCCCCCTTCCTTTTAACGACACCTTGTCGAATGGTCAATCCTATCATAGGTGAGGCGAGCATTAATATCTTGGGCTAATGGCCAAATGACATTAACCTGGTAAACAAAATAGGGTAATAGAAAAGGTTGTCACCTGAAATTTCGTGATATTTCTTTTTTCACGCTACAAGCCGACGCACGTGGTCTTACAACATTGTTTTAGGTCTGAAAGGTAGATTTATCTGGACTGGGAATGCCCCCTGTCACTACTACTACGAAGGCTTATATAGCCGTTGCTATGGTTTGCGCCTTTATGAAACTTTGTGAGTTTCGACGACTACAAAGCGCATTTGGCGATACTCTGCTGCTGAGTGGATCCTTGTTATAAACATTGTGTTAAATCGTTATTTAAGCCATTTCGCTTCTCTCTGTAGAACTGTGCGTCCTTTACAAGAATGCACAATCTTGGTTAAAACCCTTCAGCCACAGGCTGCCCTTTTTGTCCACATATCGAGGAACTCTTGAAGTATCCCCGAGAAGCAAATAATACTAAAGTTCTAGGGCAATTATTCTTTACTTACAGGAGCTTGCACATTGGTACCTGTAGTACAGTGCAAATATATATGTCAACTCACAGCTGTATACATCGCAACACACATGTGCAATACATGATGTGCACGCGATTGCTGTATATGTGTATACTATATATATTTATTTGGAAAATTATTCTACACTGACTATATCTATCAAGTACGTTGCTTTGCAAAGTTGTATATGACATCAGCACGAACAGCTGTTTTTTTTTTCTTCATATAAACACTGGGATGTATTTTTTGTTAGGATGTATGTTATGCGCACTTTCCTTTCTTTAATCAGGTACATTTTCCGTTTTTGGTCATTTGTCGCCGCTCATGTGAATGTATAATATCTAATCAATTTCTTTCTAAACACCTTCACGGCTGCCTTGAATGCTTAACCAAATGACTGAAAAAAAAAAAAAACATTACTTGCAGAGATTTGAATCTTTTTGTCAGAGCGGGGTTTAGTATAGCTTCGGTTCTCTTTGCATGGTAAATTTCAACATGTCATTTCCCTCTTCCTTTTCACTTTCTTCACGTTTTCTTAAACGAATATAATCGGTTACGAAACATAGCAACCAGAAACAAAATTAGCTGTGGTTTACCTCTGGTTAAATCTGAATGGGAGCGGAAGCATCGTTTGCCTGCTACATAATTCCCCTATCACGCCCTGTAAGTGTATTATTGCGGACACTTAAGCTCGTCATTTAAGGGTATGACGTGAGAGCTTAAGCTATCAGTTCACATATAAAGTCCCGCCTTAAGCAAACCGTATGGACGTGCCTACGTGTCCTAGGGGCAACATGAATGCAAAGGGTTCTGGAAAGCTGATTCTGATATCACCCTCCCATATGGAAGGAGCGATCCGTGTTGGCGCTCTTTCAGGCACCCACCGACACTGATGCTGAAGGCTCGAGTTGGCTTCCTTAGTGATGCTTCCGCTTCAAAAGCTACGCATTGGGCAGAAACTGCACTGACGGGAGCAAAAAAAAAAAAAGGCGCTGGCATAAAACCTGAAAGTAGAATTAATAAGCAGGTTGTGCATTTGTATATGTGCTTGCGTGTTTCTGTCGGTTTAAATCTCTTTTTAGCTCACAGACGCGACCGCCTGGTCCTACTTCATCTAGGCAGCATACAAATCAAAAGTTCAAGACAAGATTTGAGAATGTAGAATTTCGATATAGTGCTCCAGATTAAATTTGGAGTAAAAGGGGTCGGCTCAGGTTAAAGCAGCTACGCGAAAGAACAGTAGTTCTAACTTTAGGAATATGACCCGTAAGCTCTACATGAAATTCTACGATTTGCTTTAAATGCTACTTTTTTCACAACCTTTGATTTGGGAGTTGCAGATGTTGGCTTTGATATATGCGACAAACGACGGATGTGAATGCGCCCACAGATACATTTCTGAGTGCGCTTGGGATATGTGAATGGCCACAACATTGCAATATCCCTCGTACATCTTTCTTTGGGGCATTCATACAAACTCCACAGGTGAGAAATTGTCGGACCCTCAGAAGTGCGTGGGCTTATTCGCACATTGCATCCCCACTTTTGCACATAAATCCAGAGCAACCATCTCAAACACATTCTCCATGGCAACGGTCCGAGATGAAATTATTTCTAGCCGCTTTATATAGTTTGTCAGAATACTATGTAAAGTTTTCACACCTATCGCAAAGCTTCCTACCGTGTTTGTGTTCTAGTTGCGAAACAGATTGCTCTTGCAGTAGGCTACATCGTCCTGGAATCCGAAACACGTTTTCTGTATAAGCGGGCTGCCTTCAAGGGAATTCATTGCTGTCGCGGCCTGTCAGAACGAATTTCGCAAACGGGTCGCCAACGCTTGGTCGTGTCGCAGATTACGAAACGCAAGAGGTACGCACGATTGTGTTCCAATGGGCTACAAAATGATGCCACGTTATCACAGTCGGTTCGTGTTCGTGAAGCTTCTTCCACGCTTTTCGCAGCTTTGGCTGAGTGCCGACAGGGGTGAAGGGATTGCAGTCGGCCTGCACTTGAAATTAAAAATCGTCACACAAACACTCGCTGACAAAGATCCAACAGAGATATGTCGAACTTAACTTGGGAGAACTTTTCTGCGCCAAAAACGCGAGTGCAGATTTGTCTGGTTCATACGTGTTGATGCCTGTCGATTCATGAGCAACAAATTTATCGACACCGCAGCACAAAATGTTTCCAGGCGATGACTATAGCCAGTGTCTTAACAATTTAAGGAAGTTATTCGTTACACTGTTTTAGTGTATTTTATAAATGTCTCTAAGACATTAACGCACTGTACTTATAAATACTGTAGACGCCGTTTTACCCGTTAGACGTCTTCAAATGACGGCAGCTCGCGCCGCGCAATGTATTCGAACTGCGATGTTCTCGAAGCACTGATGGGCTGGTACACACCACTTCATAAGCTTTGTGTAGCAGTACGAAAGGTAAGGGCAATCTTGGCAACTCAACATGGCAGGCACTACAGGGTTTTGCTCTCAGGTGCCTGTCAACGGCAGAGTAAAAACGTGGTAGGAACCTAGTGGTCTAGAGCACGTCATCCTTATGGATACATGTCGCCCTTACCTTTCGTAGTTCTGTAAGCAGCTTTTTAAAAGGAATATACGCGCTGCTCGTCTTCGTAAGGCGTCACGCTGGCGTTAAAAGTTGGGAGTGCGCCGCGCCCAGGTCATTAGGCGAAGCTTGCGTGGTCATAGTATCCATTTTCTTCTCCAATCGACGCAAGCAGTAAAGTAATACAAAAGTTTAAAATAAAATAACTCCTGTCATGACTACTATGGGAATAAAAAAACCCATTGGATTTCCAGCAAGTGCCATTCCCTGGTATCTTATCAGAAAACAGCGCAAAAAGACAAGATACGTAAGACGTAGACACACAAATGTAAGGAGTAGGCACACACAAACGCTGAATAACAGCATATCGTATTTTTTTTTACAATGTTAAATCACCAACTCACCCAGCAACACACTTTGAAGCGCTTCCCTGGCTTTTCGCCCGGTCCGTCGCTTTTCTATGCGGAGAACGCCAAATGCACTTTAAATGGAACCTTTAGAAGAAGGGCAAAACCTTTCCTCCTTACGCCTAGATAGCGCAAAGCAATACCTAACAAACAGGTAGAGGAACACACACATAAAATGAGGCCGATGGCGAACACCACGCTGCGGCTTCTTTCTCAAAAGCAGTGAAGCAGTTAAGCTGGATAGGGAATGTACTTTTTATTTTATTTTCTACAGAACTTGCTCGTCTCCGTGGTTTGCCTCGCTCTTTAGAAAACAGTGCAGGGAACAGAAACGAGCAAGCCCTTCAAAGTCATCTGCATATTTTTCACATGAAAAATTCCATCTGTGCATAGATAGAGGAAGCCATGTTCGCATAAGCAACTTCACTTTCGAATACAGGAAATAAAATACGATGACAGTGAGTTTCTGCATGTGTTCAAAAGCTTCGAGAGATTGGTGATCGTCATCATTAAGAGAAAATATCCTGTCGGCTGAGAGCCCGTTTCTCTTGCGCAAACGCCTAGGATTAGTCCGGTGCGGCGCAGCATATTTCGCAATGCCGGTGAGGCCCTGCAACCAGCATCCATCGGCCATAGCCCTCCTCCTCCTTTCATCTTGACGCTCGTTGTGCTGGTATCGAAAACGACTCGCCAGCCTCTGAACTGCAGATTTCCCTCGAGGGAGGACGGTTGCGGCCCAGCAAATTATCAGTGGAAGAATTTGCGCATGCATCCGTCTTCCCAAACATGACTGTGGTTTATTTCTTTCTCGTGACCTTTTCCAAGGCGATAAGACCTGGGATTCAGGCGGGTGGTTATAAATGAGATGCTAATCGACTGGAGCGCAAACAACTAGAACTTTTTTCCGCGCGTTTCATTCGGTCGATAAAAGAGTAACGCACTACAGCCCTTCTGACTTTCTCTCTCACATTGTCACTGCTCTAGATCGGGTTAAGAAATAGAGTGAGCTTTTGCAAGGCTTCAAATGGATATCGTGTCTCGGGGGGCCTCACTGCGGGAAAGTTTCTAGTCGAAATCTAGCGTAATATATGCAGTATTTTCTCAAGTTAGCTAGCATCTGGAATTTATATCGGACGAGTGATGACATACGTTGAGAAGCGGCGAAAATATCGAAGCATAGCTCACAGGCGGTCGTATAAAATGTCCCTAATATTCAGACTCAAGAAGGGCATGAAATATTTCACTATGAACAAAAACGAAGTATAGTCAGAATATTGAGGCTTTGGTAGTCAATAGCGCTTGATACTCATAAGCATTTCCTTTTTAAAATAGACATGGAACGAACATTCTGCACAAGTTAGCGAGGCTAATGTATTTAGAATGTAACTGGCCAAATATAAAAAAATGAACTCCAAATATTAGTTTATTTTGTCACGGAGTTAAAGAAGAAAGATGGGGGGGAGGGGGGGGGGGGGGGGGTCCAACTTCAGCCACTCTTGCATCTGTTCGGCTCTGGCCATGGTCAATCAAAGGTTTTCATGAGCCCGTTATTGCACCTGAGCGTGTTACCTTGGCGACATATAGAGCTTTCTTTTGAGTTACTTGCAACCCTGCTTGTGTAATGCCTGCCCACAGCCGTTTGAGTTGTTGACCTTAAGAAGGTTTAAGTTTGTGGCTTATTTTGGTCTTGCGTTTCATGTGTTGCGTTTCCAGATTTTACGCAGTTCTCAACCCTTACTTTACTCTAAGTCTCCTCTTGAGGTCGGAATCTGATGATGAAACTCTAGCCCATCAGAGACAGGGGTTGTCTGAATCTGCTCAATAAAATATATATAGTTGTCCATCGAACTTACCTTCTTTGAACTACTTCGCCATATAATTCAACAAATCCTTAAAGACACTTAAGTTATATAGGGATGAACGTCTCAAAGCGGCATATAGGCTATAACAAAGCTGTAGTGGAAGGCCTCGCAGACTTTGGGTACTTGGGATTGTTTAATTGCCTGGAATTGTTCAGTGCATGTTAAAGAATCGCAGGTGGTCGAGAATACCGGACTCTTGTGATACTCTGCAACTCATAGCTCACGTCGCGTTGGATGTTAAACTCCGTTTGATATAATTCTCATCAAGGAATTTCTGACAACATATTGCGAGCTAGTACGAAGACGGGAGATCTCTAGAAACGTGGTCCTTGAACGTGTCGACAGTGCCTCTTCAACGCGCCGTAGCAACTGATTTGTTATCGCATACAGTTTTTTTTTCTCAGTGTTGCTGACTTCAATTCATTTTCCACGTTACTTAATGACTCAGAAGTTTTCATTACACCATTTCTTACTTATAGTGCGAATATCGAGGCGAAGCTAACACCAGTGAAGGCTTTAGAGCACTCATTTCGGCGTTATAATCGGTAAAATAACGGCAAGGGCAAATTTTTCTTGGTTTTGATTATAAATCTATCAAATGTATCTTTATACAACAAACGAACCAGTTACTCCTCCTAGAAGCGCTTTTTCCTCTAAAATAGCACTTAGAACAGATGGTATCATCACAATTCAAATTTATATAGGTTTGCATAGGAATTCTTATGCACACGAGGAGTATGGGTAATACTCAAAAGTGTGGAGGAGCAAGATACTTCTTTGGGCAGTTATAGAGCTTTAGCCTGAACAGGTAAGGAGCTGTGTGTGGGCCTAACATTTATAATATGTGATTAAATGTCAATATGAAAATCTCTTTGAATTCTGTTAGCGCCCACAAAGTAACTGAGCGGCGCAGGAAGCAGAAAAAAGAAAAGCTGTGTTACGAATCAGCTCACAAACAGGTGAATGTTAAAATTTTTGATGCCCTTAAGGCGCTGAAATCATAGGCGGAACCTCAACTTCGCGCTTATTTCAGTTCACAACGGTTGGATCAGAGAAAACGACGCAAAACGAGAGCAAGTTCAGGTCGAAACAAAGCTTCCGGATTTTAGAGGCGCGCACCACCGAGAAATACAAAACACCAGCGGACGCGTTACAGCGGTTCTTGCTTGGCATTCTAGGAGGGCCGCATTTCACACAACTTATGTTTACCTGTTCGAGGAGAATGGAGGGCACATACACGACGCACGTGCAACGTTCGCGGATACGTGGGCGATGCGTTCTGTTGTGTGCCGTTCCGATGGCACGTAGCTGCCTCGACACAAAACTTTAGAACATTCTCTCCAGCTTCGCAACAGATTGTCTTTGCGTGGTCACCATAGAGGGCCACCATGCGATGGGGTCACGCACAATTGCATTCTGTGACCGTCAAGCACGTCGGTAGGAGAGATGTGAAACCTAAGGCGACGTGAAAGTGCTTGCACCGTTCAGCATTATAGATAAGAGGACAGAGACCATTTCAATGATTTCCTTTCTTTTGATGCCTATTTTTTATTCATTGCAGTTTGTTTAAACAGTTGAAGCTCTAGAAAGATAACTAAATTTGTAGTGCTATAGAGGATAACATAGCTCCACTGGTGTCGACCAGGAATCACGCTCACCAAAGGGAATTTGTCCCTTTTATCTTTCTCTTCTGTCATTCTATGTTTCACCGAGTTTTGATAACGGGGAGTGGTTTGCATGTCAATTTAGGTAAAAGCTGTCACTATTGTAGTGTGGCGGACATTGCGGATTGGGGAGGTATAAGAATGGCTTGAGCGTCGGAGTTTGAGAGAAAAGGGCCATCGCAGCTTTGAGCTTTACTGTTGCACCGGTTCAGTCACTGAGTTTGGCTTTATAGGCTTCAACAGTGGAAGCAGGTGGCCCAATATGTGAGAAAGCCTTGTGCAGACACTCGATCTGCTCTAGTTTCTGTATTTTGTACCTTCAGTCGGTCGTAACTCTCGGTGGTATGTAGCTTGCAGAAGGGCAGTCAGGTGCAGTACGCTTGCCACATACGCACGATCAAGGACTGCTTCATCGCATTAGCGCATATTAAATTGCCCCAGTTTCTCACTCCAAAGTTGTGTTCTTACAAAAATATGAACGCACCTATGAAATGATAGTTACCTTATAATTCATTTCGATATAAAACAAATAGGGCAAAAGATGCCGACTTGAGGGCATTTGAATCGGAGAAGATTCGCCTGAATTCTATTGGCCATATCAATGTCATGGCGATTCTTCCATGACTGCCAGAACCAGACTGCTAAATATTCGCTTAGGTTAAATCACATGACAGCGATAAACGAGGCAGAAGAAAACACTTCTTGGACGTATGTTTCTTCCAAACGTCGATACCTTGTGCACGTCTATGGGAATCAAACAGGACGACCGTTATCAGTTTGAGGTGTGGGCCCAAACATAATGATGGCGCGAACTTCACAAGACGCACAAGCCAACCAGACGAGAACTGTATCCATAAAATAAGGCTGCTCTGTTCCGTGAGATACTGTCACTTACATATCCTGGTGCATATTAGTTTTCGAGAAAGGACAACTCCAGCGGTTTTAGACGTTCACAAGTTTGAAGGAAATTTGTGTCAGAAGTTCTCAACGTCAAGACTGTATGCCAAATAGCACAGTTGACACTTTAGTTTTCTCGCAAAGTAATTTTAAAGATATCGCACCTGCACTCACTACTCGTGCTGCCAAACCGAAGACTTTTACGGTCAGCATTATGCTCAATTACGTCACAGTCGTGGTGGGTCGCGGACGACGGCGACAATGCAGCAGCCATAGCTCCATTACCGTGGCCATACTGCGCGCTTCTTGTTCCTATAAATAGGTGTGGGTTCACCTGCGTACCCTTTTGTTCGCAGGTTGGTGTTTTCTTATCCTGACATGGACGAACTTGTCAATCTCTCTGGCACAGGGAACGCAGACCACGGTGCTACTCCGAAACAGCCTGGCATGGCACAGATACGAACGACAGGTTGCGTAAAACCAGGACCGATCGTGGAACCAACGTCTTGCGATATTTGTTGCTACTGGTGGTAGCTGGTGTTGTGTCGTTAGGTTTCGCGAATGATCATGGGAAAAAGAACAGAGTTGTTTACCACCAATTTTCCGATGACGAGCAGTTTCGCGATAAGCGGATTGTTGCTATGTGTCGCCCGAACTGGTCCCGAGCCCAATAATGCGTGTGTGCTCAGAACATTCCACGGGGGACTGCAACCAAGACGGGATGCTTCTGATGCAGAAGTGTGTCCTCGCGTGTACAGGCGGTTGTTGAAATCGGGTGTTGTGCCTCCGATCTCTCCGCAAGCGATGCCTGCTAAACTACGATCGTACCGAGGCGCAGCAGTGAAGTGGAAACTGGGAGAACTCAGTGAGTTAGAATGCGTTTTCCATAATCTACTGTAAGAAGCGAACTGCTACGAAAATAATTGCGGCTGTGTATCACAACTCTCATGCGCGGCAAAGCGGCTTTTTGAACCGATATTGAGACATGAATAGGAATTCGGACTAGCAACCATCCTGTCGCCTTCATAAGCGGCGCATAGATGTTTCACAAAATATATGCCGGCCACTCGCATCAAGCTGTGAAAGTGCGTAAATGGCCTAAAGATTCTAGTGAATGCTTCGTACGGCAGCAATTTAGGCGCCTTGAAGATCGCTCGTTCGTTCTGCCCTCATTGGCCAATAATAATGTTTTTATTGTACGACAGCACAGTCGTTCGTCCCTAAACACGGCTAGCATCCCTCGCACTCACATACGCATCTGTAACGGCAGTACCGAATTAAATCATATACTGGTTTGGAAGATTTGTTGCCCGGAATCGACGTTCATGCATACCCTCTGCAGCCCTGTCAAAGCACTTTGATGGTATCTGTGCGCCCAGCATCTCGATCGGGTACCTGCCGCAGCGGCAGGTCTGAGAGCGGGCAGTCATTCTCATTAAAGCTGAATGAGGCGTCCTAGTTGTCACAGACCGATGACACCTTGGCCGACTCAATAACATCAAATGGGGCAATTCACACGGTCCTGTGACAGCAACTGAGAATTTCACATGCCGCTCGACAGAACGACAGCGCGGGCGTGCGCCTCGTCTGCATGCCTGGGTCGTCATTATACGAAGTCATGCAAAGCGGCGCTCTCCGTGGACTTCGGGGGAGTCTCAGATTTCATTCGAGCGTTTGTTTATTTCAAGCAATTGCTCGCGAGCTGCAAAAATCAAAATTGCTCGCTGAGATAAACAAGCCTTGAGCTTTAAAAATTATCCATTACCTGGCTAAAGCCATACAATCGCCGGAGTTGCCGTTTAAAGTTTCAGCGCGGATGCCAGGAAAGTATTTCTTTCCCACATATTTATAACGCAAAATTAAAGACGTATTTCTGCAAAAGAGCGATCACAGCTGCCTCCTCTGGCAAATTCACACTTGTGTTAAGATCCTTTATTCGTGTCATTTCTTGATTACCTCCCACATTTGCGAATTCATAAATGGGTGTACTGGTGCAGAACGACATGAGGACACGCTCGCAAGACTGCAGAGTTCCTCACTTTTATGAACGTAAGCATATCATCGCTGCGTTGGCATGTTCTGCTCTTGTACTCGGGATGGAATTACACTATAACATAGTCATCTTTAATATTCTGATCGTTGAACTTCCATGCTTTAAACAAAAATATCTTGGGTGTTATAATGAACAGCAAGAAACTAACCAGCACGCGAGAGGAGCCTATAGCGTCTGCGCTGCCGCTGAACTGCAGACCATCCCAAGCTGGGACATACCTGGCGCGGCATAGAAGTTGTTGTTTGAGTGGCTGTCAGATGCACAAGGTTCTATAAAAAAAAATGCAGAAAAAAATATCTTCCAGTTTTTTTTGGGAACACGATAAAAAATGAGATGGCGCTGACCAATTTTACGCTCCGAAGCATTCTTAAAATAATTGAAGCATAACAAAACATTTTGCTAAAATCTCTTTACAATTCAGTACAAACACCACAAGTACATTTTTCCTGTCACGATTTCAGCATCAATGTAAATCCCAGTTGCTCCTTCCTAGCAGCTCGCTCACCACCTCGTGTGGAACCATATCGTAGGTAGCTCTCAGCGTGCGGTGAAACTAAAATGCTGTGTTAAACCCTCTTCTATCAGAAGACAGACCGTCTCGCAAAATAAAAAAAACTACGCATCCCTTCAGTATAATAATTCAAAGTTAAAGGCAAATGTTTTTCATATGTCTGAACATTTTGCCCTTCAGTGTAATATTATTGCAGATACCTTGTGCCAGACACTTATTTAGTGTCATCCGTGGAGTTCCTAGCGAAAGCCCAAGGAGGAAGAAAATAATTCTGAAGACAAAAAGCGCAATTTAGAAAAAGCCGAAACAAGGCCGCCTAAGCGCGACCAATGGAGCCGATCAAAGAGGTCTTCGGAAGATAAAAGGGCGGAGAGATTACAGGTCTCGTGCGTCTCTTCAGTCGTTCAGGCTCACCGGGAGCATCGTTCGTCGAGCTAAAATTTTCCGGGCAATTGACGCTACCGTCAATTCTGCGCAACACTCTCCTTTTCTTGCCTATGGCACATCCCAGAAGCATAAAATTGGTTCCTATAGACGGGCATGTTTGGTGAGGGCATTAAGAAGCGTAAAAACAACAGCTCGTTTCCGGACTCGCACCCAAACGAAAGGAACGAAAACTACAAAGAATGCAGTATCATAAAATAACAACAGAAACTGCTGGTAACAAATGGTATCTCAGGAGACTTCTCTCGAAGGAGGAAAGCCCGCTTCCCCTGCCTCATGCAGAAGACACTGATTGCCACTAGCAAAAAGGTTAGGTTATGAGAAGAATTCAAGCTTTCTTGGCGCCCTAGAAGATATTTATGTTTATCGCTTTATGTTTGTTAAAGTAGGGAGGGCGCGTCAAAGAGACGGAGATCACTGAGCGCTGTTGTGCCCTCTTGCTCTGATCCTACACCTCCACCTTTTTTCCGCTTAGTATAACGGGCCGTTCACTGTAGCCGGGATTTAAAGCTGTGTTTGAAAGGAGAGCAGAATGCGTAAAAAGAGGCCGATTAAACTTTCTTACTGGCAGTAAGCTTACCCGGAGCAGTCAAGCTGTTAGACTGTCCGGTTCTAAAAAGTTGAACAGCGACGGTAATTGGCTGAATTTGTTTGTCTTCGCTTCTGTTTTGTAATAAAATATTTTATGTATTAAATATTTACATTACTAGCTAACCCTTAAACGTCAAAGAAATTAATAAATTTACTATTAGATTATTTCTTTATGTTGACCTTCATCAGAAGGCCATTAAATGTCGCGTGAAAGTGCAGAAGGCACTGATTAAAATGGTATTTTTTCTTTTTCAGTCTGGTGATGATTGGGAGTGGCGCCTGAATTTGAATATTTTTTTTCGTGATATTGAGAATACCAAGAAAAAAGTTAAAAACCATTATCACGATGGCATAGATGAACTAATATGTCTACTAGCAATATACAAATGATCTTATAATGAATAAGTTATAAGGCGAAGCACACATAGGTATGACGGAAACGCCGTTTCGTGCTTTATGCTACAGCAAAACTTACGGTTGCATCAATCGAAACACACACACACACACATGAAAGCCCTGCCATGGTGGTGCGGTGGTTAGGGTGCTCGACTACTGTGCCCAAGGATGCGGGATGGAATCTCGGCCGCGGCGGGAGCTTTTCGATGGATGGGAAAAGCAAGGCGCCCGTGTGCTGTGCGATGCCAGTGGACGTTAAAGAACCCCAGGTGGTCGAAATTCCAGAGCCCTCCACTGCGGCGTCTTTCATAGCGTGAGTTGCTTTGGGAGGTTAAACCCCACAAGCCAACCAACTAACCAAGCAGGATTCGAACTTGGGTACTTCGGGTCCGCAACCCAGCGCCTTAGTCACTGAGCAATCGCGGCAGAGTGAAAAGTCTAGTTGGTTCGGTTTTGGCGGGGAAAAAAAAACCCCGCATTCTCAGTCTCATTTTTCTGTAGGCAATTACACTTAGATCGAATGACACACAGTTGGAGCTGCATTTGTCATCGGTTGGAGTTTCTATCTCCATCAGCCTGCGACTTGATTAGCAGGAGAATGCTAAGTGATAAGTGAAATGTTGCGACGCCCCCCTGAACGCTGCGCAAAAAGACGGTTTCATCACAGTTTTTGATGGAAATTCAAGTGCATAATTCTTCCAACTCGTTTTCTTAATTCTAGGATACCACGACGCCGAGGCGCTTTTGACCGCAAGGAGTGTATATTTTTCTTGTAAAATTAATGTCAATGTCATATTTACTGACGTTCTAAATTTTGTAGTGGATATTTTACACGTATCCAGTGGCGTTTGTCCTCAATGCATATAACAGTAACTTTGAGGTCGTAACACCTTCAGTAACAAGTGGGTTGAAAATTTAAACCAAGATTTGATGAAAGACCGCAATACCCATCCATTTTCGCGATGTCTAGACGCAAGCGCGTCAGTCACAGGTAAAGGCAGAAACAAGGCACTAACAAGCATTTTAACTAAAAGGAAATGTTCCATTGCGCTAACAAAGACGAATGCGCAAATAGACACGGGCCGGACAGGCGCTGAACTCCAACTGGTCACTATTCTTCGAAACGACAAAAAATAAAACTTTTTGTGCACATGCGCAAAACAAATGGCGACCAACGGCAACAAACGCCTCCCCTCCACCAGCAATGCCATGAATATCACGTTAGGCCATTCCTATCTAATAAAATTAAGAAGGCGACTTTCACCACTAAAAAGTAATATCGAGGTGCCATTGATTCAGTCTGATCCCAGCCTTTTGATATATCATTCATTTTTTAGTTTTATATTTTTTTCGTTTCGAAAAGAGTGACCAATTCGAGTTCAGTGCCTGTCCTGTCCCTATTTGTGCATTCGTGTTTGTTAGCGCTGTGTAACCTTTCTTTTTCGTTAAATGCACCAACAAGTCCAGCAATTGGTTTTACCTGACTAACATGCATAGCGCATTAAAGTTAACTGTGTATTTTTGACATGCAATATAATTCCGGTGTAGCCTTCCTTGCGCCTGCAATATTATGCGTTGAACATTGCTAAATGCCATGTGATGAAGCCAATGCCGTATTAGACTATCCAGAAAACAGGCGAGCCATTAAAATGAACGCTTCAGCAGCTGCAACTGCTGAGAAATGACCGCATTAGCGACGGTAGCTAATAGCAAGGAGCCTGCTCAGCGATCACCGAAAAACACGAGCCCCGCTACTGTCGGTTAGCTCCATTTAAATGGAACAAATAACTTTCGAGATAAGGCGTTGAATATATCTAGAGCTGTCTCTAACAACGTCGACTCGGCTGGGCAGAACTACAAACATTTCGATATACTTGCTCCCACATATCATCAAAAAAAAAAAAGAAGGAGGGAATGAAGGCCGCGTACCGGAAGCCTATACATGCGAGCACTAGAGGTATTCGCACCATTATTAGTGACGTGATGCGTACATCTCTCGTGACAAGCAAGATTCTCGGCCTCGATATTTATTCATTAATACTCAATTTATTTCACTTCCCCGAACTCTGTTCATAAGCACGGGTGAGGTAAACTAGGAGGCATGCAAAGAGACTGAAGCTGCTATTTTTACATTTCGGCAGCGCCCGCGGTAGACACCATCCTGCAATTGCACAAAAGTCTAGCTGTATGTGTCGCTCATTCATTCCCAAAGAAGAAATTATACAAATACATTACGCACCGACAGAACACTGCAGTCTGTTACAAAGCGACTAGTGCACTTTAAATCGAAAAGCTTTTTGGTTTCAAGGGAAAATTGCGCAGCAAATTCTTATTGCAAAGTGAATGATGATTAAGGCGGGTGTATATGTGAGAGGTTGAGAGGGCGGGGATTTGCGCAGGGGATTTTTAAATACGCAGTAGCAGCCGTCACGAATGACGCAGAAAGGCGTTATAGAAAATATCAAGACTGTTCTAAGTCTATACGCAGGCCAATGAAAAGCTTTCTAAGGAAAAATTCCCACAGTCTTGTCGAAGCTGATCGCATTGATTTTAACAAAATTAGTAAAAAGATGCTTCGAAATCACCTCCGAGCTAAAAACTGGGGTTAATCCGAAAGCGAACGTTAATCTTGTCTTCAAGGCTAAATACCAATACAGCCTTTTTTTTTTTCTTTTTTTTGCTGCATTCAACTCGAGCCCTTTGTGTCTTTGGGTCCCCATTCTGAAGTCGTTTTGCTTTTTAAATTTAGCGCAGCTGGATTTCCAAACATTATTGCAACAGTAATGTGAATGCCTGATTCAAACAGTGTTGTGAAAAATCACCCCGAATATTTTTACAACGCTGCCGTCGCACGTATTAGGTACTCCGGCAAGAAAAGATGTACAATTTCGCAACAGGTTCATCTGGCGCACTCGACCGGCACCACGCGTTGTGTATTTCCACAACCTGCGCTTTTTCGCAACATGTGTCTATTCTTAGTTCATAATGGCTGCTCCGAACTAGCCGTTGGTAGCAATCGATGTCAGCACGGTCATGAAATTGACTGCGTCATTTCCAAAAGCTTATCATTTAATGTTATTAATAGCACGAAGAATGACGCAGCACATGAAAAGACGAAATATGAAGTGCACGTATTTCGTCAACCTTCACGCTATTGATGGTGGCATCAACTCGTACATCAGGAAGCCAACTGTAGCGTCGATTTCTAAATGGGTTGTCGCATGAATAATGGCATAGCGTGCTTTTTACTAGTGCTTCTGCCGGGCCTGTCGACATCGATGGAGAGTGTCGCAAGCAAAGCGATCCACGTCACCATTCTATTAAAACACAATGCATTGACACGACATCTTTTTTCGTCCTCTTGTGTGCGCTTGGCGTATGCCCAAATGCAAAATCTGAGCTGACAGTCGAAACACTCAAGTCGATAACGTTAATAAGATGCTGTTTCATAGACCTTTTGCAGAGTTTTGTTTGTGGCAGTCCTTTTTCTTTTTTTGCAAGGCGCATATACGATTCGGGTGAAAGCATACATCTATTGATGGCATCCACTTTAACAGTTCTATTTCAAAACCTCATGTGTTGTTTACGTACATTATGCGACAACACATCGCTGTCGTTCAATGACCATGACCTTTTGCTTCAATTTCCTAAGCTCGTGGAGCGCAGTAAAAGCGGCGGCTGCCGCATCTTGATGCAGCTAAATGCAAAAAAAAAATTGGCAAACATGTCCTTCGCGTTTGCAGCGCAGTTGGTCAAAATTAATCTGAGCCCTTCGCTTACGGCATCCTTCAAAGGCTTTGTGTCGGTTCCTGACACTAAATTCTGCATATCAAATAATTCTCCATAATATGCTAGTTAATCGAAAAAAGAAAGGATAACTTTCGCATGGTTTCTAGCCTCGGGATGTTTTCTTGAATCAACTTTCGCTAAAGGTTAGCTCGCAAGTTTGTTTAACTCATCTTGTGTACTCACTTATCTCTATAAATGAGGTATTGTGTGAATGTGTACTCACTGATCTCTATTAAGGAGGTATTTAAAAACTGACAAGATGGTAACCACCTCAATGTGATATTCAACGCCACCATCAAGATTCCTTGGTAGCGATTCTGCATGTTTATGTCGCGTTGCCTTCACGTTTGCGGAGCATTGAATTCGACCTTGCGTGCTCGCTGGCTAACTTGCTTTCATCGCTGCTCTCGTACTCCTGACTCTTTATATCCTCAATGTGATGATGGTGGTGGTGGGGGAGGAAACCCTCGGAAATTTTGGAGAAGGGGTACTGGTGGCGTATTAAGGCGAAAGTCTAATGGCTCATGCTCGCGGCCACGAACGTGTCCGTCCGTGCGTAACGCTTTAGTTTGATGACGTCATCAGTAGTGTTGTATATCGTACCTTGAAATTAATGATGACGTCATCAGTGGTGTAGCATATCGTACCTTGAAATACATGACGACGTAATCAGTGGCGCAGTATGTCGTGGAATCCAAATTTGCAGTCAGGTTTTACTTTTAGCTCTATTTTGTAATTGTCAAAAATACTTTACTTTTCCACTTTCATACCTGCTTCTTGCGCGAATCATGCGCAAGTAATCATAATGAATAAGTATTAGAACAAAATGATCAAGTTTATGTGTTATTTCGAATGAGTACAAGTGGCAACGGCGTGTTAGGTTCGCCTTTGGATGAACTTTGCGAAGCGCACAGAAGTTTTATGTCATTGCTCTAAGGCCTTTGCCTACAATGTAATGTTACCTGCAATGTGAAAAATGGCGCGAGGCATTTCTTACGTCTAGCTTTTCGTTTATAAGATAACCTCGTCGAATTACACTGACCGCTTTAGATTCCATAAAGCTCCTCATAAAAATGCAATATGCATATGAGTTTGTTGCGTATAGCTTCCCTAGAATCTGAAGCACATAGAAAAATGTACAGAATAGAAAGTCACAAAAAGGCTTTTTTGGGTGGAGACGTTCGATTTCACTGATAATAAGCCGGCCTTCAGCCAGCTTAGGATGGGCTAGCCGGAGCTCGGGTGCAATTTTTCTCTGCATCCATCCCCAATTTAGGCTGCTTTTGACGTCAGACATGACCGCTTGGTTTTTGCACCGGGAGCTCGCCACAAAGTGAAAGCTGGTGAGGATTTAGGATAGTTTAAAGCTAAGAGGATTGCCAGGCGGGACAGTCCCTTCACTGACAAGGTAACATCAGTGGCTTGAATGCGTTTCGTCAGCGCATTTTAATGAGACACAGGACACAGTAACGAACCCAAAGGACAAAGCTGAACTTCATATTATGTTTGTTTTTAACTTAAGCTAAAATATTTGCGCGAAGAAGCGATGGGTAATCCCTCCAGAGAAAATACACAGGCATCAAGCTAACAAGAGTTGTATCGAAGGCTGGCGTCCATTTTTGATTAATTGAGGCACTGGACCAGCGTGCGTATTCAAATGCGATTATCTGCTGCACTTAAGCTATAACAACCGAACCAGGTCTATTACATGAACGAGGTAATACCAGTCCCTGCCAGGGCCGATGCCAGGGTCGAGAATTCTACTTAACTCTATTTATTCATCCTCCTTAATATGAGATAGAACAATAAATAAAGTGTAAATTTTGTGCGCTAATTGTAGGAAAATTATGTGTTTCATGCATGGCATAGGATTCGGCCTTTAAATGACCAGAGAAGTGAACGCCAAATACGAGCCTTAACCGTAGCATCGTGGTACTTCTAAAGCCGCATATAAAAGCCTGATACTCAGACTTCTTACACAACTAAACATAATATGTGTATTAATATGACCCGTCGCTTCAAAAAACGTGCATTGAGCGCATTTTTGAGAGCAAGAAGCGCATTACAATCGGCGTAAGTTAATTATTTACTATAAAAACGTCAGCTTTAGGTGTATATCACTTCTTGAAAATGTTGAAACTGTACTTACTGGCAGCGCAAACAATGCAGAGACGCTTATTATAAACACTTCACTCGAATTGCTGCTATCAGAAAAGTTGTGATTGAAAATAAGGCGTCCCAGAAAGCTTTAGTAACTCGGATGAGACACAAAATTGTTATGAATGCATTTTGTTTGGTTTAAAACCTTATAATGCAGTCAGGCATATTGTAATGTATATTTCATTTTTAAAGCCGCAATTTTCAGGATATACTCCTGCTTGCATGCTTTTGTCACAGTTATCTCACTTTTCTTATATTCGACCTCGAAGTTCTCTCTAGCAGTGGAACTTTGACCAACATTGGAATGTTTTGCTAGCTGTTCGCTTTTGTAGCGGTAGCTACAATGCGCTAGGTTTTGAAGCCGTCGGCGTGGCCCCGTGGCACCGTGTGCCGTAAGCCGTATGCTTTGCGCCGCACCGCGCCGTTGCCTAGTAGCTGTTACGTGGTATAGACAGAAAGCTGGACCAGGAGTTTGTGCCGGCGGCGTGGCACGGCGACCGTATGCTCCGTGGCGCGTCGCTCTGTTCGATAATCATGTAATGCGAGGAGGTATATAATATACGGGGCTGGCTGTATGGGGATGGCGCGGGAGGCTAGCAGAGCGGCCAAGTTACACCGCAGCTGCGCCGCGTGTTGCCCACAGCTGTCTGCGCTCGCTCCAGAAGAGGAGGAGGAGGACAGCGGCATCCCAGCAGAAGCGCGCGCTGGTGCGGAGATGAAGAGAAGGGTAGTTTACGCAGTGCGCATGCGCGCGCCGCTGTGGAGAGCTGACCGAGTGGAGCAGGAAAGCTTCTGCAGACATCGCGTGGATTCTGCCTAGAACACCGGTGAATTTTGATGCGTTCAACGGAACGCTTCTTGTGTTCTATTCAACGCTCGGTCTTCCGCGGCCAAAGCTTTCGCTGTACATTCGATTCAGCAGCGCTGAACCCCTCTGTTTTATTGCGAAAGCAATACTGCTAGCACTTCGAGCCTTTGGCGTGTCGTGGCGCCTCCATACATGACCTTTCACTTGATCGTGTGACGTCACGCCAGACCGAGAGACGGGGCCCCAGCTCGCGCCATCGGATGGTGGCGGTGAGTCCTTACAGGTGCCACAGCGGTGACGTCACGCCATTTTCACGTGACCGTATGACGTCCCCCTAGACCGAGAGACGGGGCCCCAGCTCGCGCCATCGGATGGTGGCGGCAAGTCCATACACGGCGCTGTGTCGCAGCCGAGAGAGGACGCTTGCTTTTTGTGACGTCACGGGAAGCTCAGAGTAAAATATTATATGAGGAACGCCTGAGGAAATTGGACAGTAACAGATGGGCAGCTAAAGTATTTAAATACCTGTACTTAAAAAGCGTTGACTCGCAATGGCGGAAAAGAACTAGGAAACTAACTAGTAAGTATGCTAGTCATAAGGACGGATAAATAAAGAGCAGTAAGCAACAGGTGAAAAACACGGAAGGTAAAAATTGGATAAATTCGATGGAAAAGAAACAGAGTGTGGAATTATACCGAAAGTGGAAAATGCAGATCAGGAAGGAAAATTTCTTTGATAACTCAAGAGGCAGTGCCCTACTTTTTGAAGCTAGATCAGGGTGCCTTAGAACACGCAGCTACAAAAAGAAATTTAACAATGAAGATGACGCATGTGCTGTATGTAGTAACTCCAGTGAAACAATTGACCATATTATACTCGAATGTAATGGTATCCATCCGGAAGTTGATGCAGGCGCAATCACTGTTCCTGAAGCTCTGGGGTTTAGAGATACCAGTGGCCGGGTGAATAAACCGGCGGGGGAAACTAGCAAAAAAGGACTGGAAGATTGGTGGCTTAAAAGCAGAGAAGTGACATAATGTTAGTAATGTAGAACCGAAAATTTAATAAATAGAATGATGGTTTAGTTAACCAATCTAAATCAATAATTAAGATATACGGGGAAAAATGAGCATGATAGCTACTGCTACCACCCTGCTTCAAAGGGGACGCTCCTATATTCCATCCATCCATCCATCCATCCGTCACGCTAGGAGGATAAAAGTGGCTGTTGCTCGGCTCCTCGCAGTAGTCGGGGCGCAGCCTTAAGGTATGTCGGATGATGCGTATAAGGCGAGGCTGGAACGATCTGCTGCAGCCAAGCGGCGGCACCGTGCTGAAGAAACAGAAGAAGTACCGCCTGGCTACGCTTGGCTCAACTAGGCGTAGCTTGAATATTTAGCTGAACTAGTTGGTCTATGTATAAGCACGACCAATTGTTTTCACAAGTCCCGGGGCTTAACCAAGTTGAGCTACAGCAATTTTTTTTTCTTGATATGATATTTTTATAAAATGCATGAGCCAATAGCGTTCTACTCTCTTCCGTCACTTATAACTACAATACCTATCCCACTTGTCATTAAAATACAGCGCGCTACACTTTAGTCTTTCACACACTCGTAACTGATCGTAAATTTGGCACGGTAATTTTCACGCACATTCTTCTTCCCAGTTAAGTCCTAGTTTCAAACAGGGCGTCAATTCGCGAAGACCGAAATATGTTTGGAATATTTCGTTTTGCTCTTTGGCACCGAACAGTTTAAGCTGGAACGGGACGCAACAACAACCTGACAAGCCTTCGTCAGTGGAAACATTTAGAAGGCATTTAAGCGGTAATAGCTGCAGTCTACTGACTCCCTTTGTGAATCCTCCTTCCTGTAGACGCACATTTCTACTCGCCGAATCCCCACTCCCTCAATCTCAGCCTCTGTTATCTCACACAACTGATTAGCATATATTGTAGGATAATACAATATAGAAAAGCACCGCTTTAATCAAGGCGCACAAAGGGCCTGCGTGGTCTAGGACTAGTGTGGCAGGGTCGGGACCCGACAGGGTCCATGGTTTTGATTCCAGTATCAAAGGAGGCTCCCAAATGGGCAAGGCCTGCCATATACTGTTCTGTTGTGACGCCACACAACCCGCTGACCAATCAGTTCTTGGTCCTGTAACCTAGCAGCGACCACGTGCTAGAGTCATGATGATGATTTGTTGCTCGCAGTGCCTGCAATGCCGATAACGCTGGGTTTTCTTCATTTTGAAGCCATTAACGCTACGGTTTGAAACTGTCACGAAGCTTTATCATTTAAAGCTCCTACTGCACGTGCACTTTTAATTTCGAACAACAGTCTGTTTTATCCAATGAGGTTATATAGAACATCTATAGAGACTCAATCGCTTCTGCATTGCATGCTTGCATTTAGGCCTCAGGAGAAATTTTGCAGAAGCACTCAGCAGAACGTGTACTACTTCTATATTAATGCTAAGTTGTAATACCGAAGTGGGAACTTGAGGCTAGATTTTCTAGTGCAAGCGAAGTGAATATGTTTTAGAAGTATTTTTCCTTGTCTTAAAATATTTGAAAGTTTCAAAACACAATATTTTGTGGGTTGAAGTTTCGTTTTCATTCTGCTGGAGAAGATATAGATTTTGGAAATCTATAATGAATAATTAGCTGTTTTTTTTTTTGAGTAAGTGAAGCGTAAGCTTAACACAATTTTGCATTTTGAGACTGCCTGTCGAGAAACATAATTTTCGCGAAGACACTGTGCAATCCGGTTTCTAATTACCTTTAACACGGGCGCTGCTTCAATCACAGATCAACCCAGCAAATGCATTTTTGTGGAAAAATGCAGGTAACTGTAAACTCGTCCAGGCTTTCTTTGCTCTACAGCTTTTTTGAATTTCAGGAAATGCCTTCTCACGGAAAGAAGCTGCCGGAATACCATTCTTTATCTCATTCAGATCCATTTTTCTCATACGTTTTCGACAAGATGAGAAATTTGAAGTCGCCTTCCAGGCGTCCACTAAACTCGCATATAATGGATTAGCGGAGAGGAGGACAGAAGGGATACGTAAGAGTAAAATGCTTGCACCAGTTTTGAGCGTTTGGATCTGACTACCGAGGACAGCAGCTTCGCCGTAGCAGAAGGCGCTATGGATAGAATAAGATGTTCTTTACGACAAAACGTCGCCGCAATCTTCATGCCCTATTAGTATTTCTTGTATACATTCCTGTGATTTAAATGATCTCGGCATGACAAGTATTGAATGTTTAAGAAGAGATTAGAGCGCTTTTCAACATTATAAAGAGAAACTTCGAGAGAGGTGTACCTGTCTGGGAAAGAACCTCAATGTAAGTTATAAAAGGACACCAACCTAAATTAAAAAAAAAAAAAAAAGAAAAATGTGACATTTCGACACCAACTCTGTTCCTTCAACAGTTCTCGCTATTGGAGAGCTGCAGCTTGCCTCTTTAAATCCTTATTTTGTCATCTTCCGGATCACTGACTGCCCCCTTCTATGCTGAATATGCCTCGAGCCTCTTGTGAGAAACTAAGCAGCATGGACGAACGGCCTTCAGCGGGCGCAAGTCCAGCTTAGCCCCAATTCTTTAGATTCCAAGCAACAGTCTAAGGTGAGGTAGTAGCTTCACAGCCAAGATAAGCTCTTATCAAGCATGAATAAACACACGAAGCGGGCAACCCTGACGTAGATTTCTAGTAACATCACAATCATTTACTAGGGCAGGGTTTTGGAGCATACCAATATCCTCTTTATGATGCATCAAATTCTAAGCACAAGAAAATAACAAATTCCTTAAGACTGTATTGATTAATGTTATAAACGGTCAATGAAGATTTCCTGTAAGTAAACATATATATTTCTGACGCTTCTAAATTGTGTTTTGGTGACCTGAAGTAAATAGGCCTCGTGTATAATGAAGCTTGTTTAGTTAGACAATCGTTCTCTTATCACCTCACTATAATTATTAGTGAAATATTGAAGTTTAAGACTACAACAGGAATATTCCAGCATGAAGCCGAGCCTTCTTTTAATTAAAAATGTCAGCGTTCACACCTAATGTTGCAAGTGTGCCATCTCCTTCAGTTTCCCCTCACGTCGAAATCTTGCTCATGCATCCTTCGCACATTCCTCCGTGCATTCAGGTAAGGAAGGCTGACACAAGACTTCACTCTAAGCAACCTCAGTCCGCTTCAGAAACCTAATAAGAAAAGCTCCACCGTGCTACCTGCATTCTGTTGTAAATCGACTGGCACACAGAGCTGGTGAAGTTGTAGTAAAGCGAGCTCAGCAAGAAAATTCGGAAAGAACCACTTTATCAATGGTGCTTGTTCTGAAAGGATGCTAGCAACCGCATTACGAACACCCTTTATGTTCCTTCGTCGAAACGCTAACGTCAGCCTCTACAAAACGTTGGGCATCGAACAAAGCCTTTCTTTCCAGCCTCCGTATAGGAAAAAAAAAAAAAAAAAGAAGGCAAGAAGCAAATACTGCCACTTTTTCGACCCGTCTAACTTTTTTCTGTATCCAGAAGGAAAGAATCTTGAGTGTTTTGCTATATATTCCTAAAAAAAGTAAAGAAATATTTTTTGATATGCTTATGATTGAATGACTTGGCTAAACCCTCCGTTGAGATGGAGGGATAGCGAAGTTAACTAGGCGATGCCCAGTAAGCTACCCTACAAGTGGGGAGAAGAGCAATGGGAGAAAAGGAAAAAAATATATTTAAGATACGCGCCTAAGGCCACTAAGTTAAAGGTACATAGGGCGCACACTTAAAGTTTATAGACGAGAATTCAACCCCCAGTGTTTAAACATTTAAACAGCCCCTTCATCGCTTTTCCTCGCGATGAAGGTATTCTCCAACGTCCCATAATCTCAGAATCTTTTCTTGTGTAAGAGGTCGAGAGTACAAGCGACTAAGTGTAGCAGCGAGAAGGACACGCTCTCGCTCAAACCGAGAGTAGTCACAAAGTATATGCTCGTTGGATTCACCACACTGCCACTGTTCATACGTTAGAGTGTCTGCCATTTGATCGGATGAGAGTAGACGTTAGTAAACGCCCCTCCCAGCCACAGGTGGGACAACAACGTAACATCACATCGGGGAGGCTGATTAGTATTTTTTGTTGACATAAGAGGTCAAAGTGATGCGAATATGACGTCCAGCCTCGGCGGTGGCAAAGTGTCGAAGCTTGAGGTGGGTTTTGAGGAATCCCGAGGGTGTAGAGGACTCCTAATTATTTTCTCAGCCTGGCGGTCTTGAGCCAGGCTGCCACATATCCTTCGCAAAAAGGAAACTTGTGTGTTTCAAGTGATTGGGAGTACGGTGTAATGCGGCCGGGGTTCCACCCAGTGACATTCGCTTTAGCAGCTCAATGCAAAAGTCCCTGGGCTATAATAGTTGGGTGTGCCATAGCAAGTTACAATAAAGAACAGCCTTCTGTCTGCGGCCAATCTATTTTTATTTTTGACAGCATGTTGTGTGTTCAAGTACTGCTGCTCCCGAAGCACAAATTACTATTGACGCACGTTTACAGTTCATTGTCACGTATGCTGCATCCATTTCAGCCACATCATGCCAATGCACATTTGCAATTTAGAAAGATGAGCAAGAAGGAAGGCAGTTCTAGAAGTAGGCAATAAAAGCCAGGCAATAAAAGCCAGGACAGAAAACCGTAATGACATCCCGTTAGGAATAATAATTGCGCCCATATCATTTTCAACTCGACGATGGCAGGCACGCACAGCGAAAGAAGAAATTAAAGCCGTTTCCATGCATGTCATAGATGGCGTGGTCGTTAACAACCAGTACTCGTTTTTACCCTCGCAACCATCCATTATTAAGCCTTCACGATCGCCACGGCAAACGCCGCTTTTCTCATGCAAATTCAAATTCAGATGAATGTTCCCAACTCTCTAAATGGTCGTGCTAAAACTTGAATCGCTACATTAAAGCTTTCATTGTTTTCAGACATGCTTCGCATTGTAGAGGGCGGAGCAGTGCTGAGACACACTTTCACCGGATTTTATTTTTGTAGATTTATACGCATCTGAGGTACATTTACCAGCCGGCATCCCAGAGATGCGTAAAATGAAGTGTCCTGTATGACCCTGTAGCCGCTTGTCTATTGTTTCGAACAGGAATCCAGGCAGTTGCCACGTACTTTTTTATTTATGTTTTCCCACTCTGCAAAAAAACCAGATCGGTGCTTCAAAGTGAAATATGACGTTCTCTGCATACATTACGAACGCAACAAGAACTACAGGTTCGCGTTCATAGATAAGTGGAGCCAGAAGTTTATGGATTCTGAAAATTCATGTCAAGCAGTTTAGTTCCAAACATGTTTCATCCTGTATTGCTGCGTCTGTTATCTCTATTATCACGTGCTTCCTAAGAAGCAGATCTGTAATCAGTGCGTGAGCATTATATGCACTATTGCGAAGAAACCAGGCGGCGTTTGTTTTTCATTCGTCGTGATTGGGACATGGCCACAGAAATCCCAGCGGTGGCGAGAAAACTACGTCCGCGTATGTACCATGGAATGTAGGTAGTTAAATACAAAAATTCTGGTTGCACTGGTGCAGACCGATAAAACAAATGGTATTCAGCTTGACTACTTTTGGTTAACGGGGTTAAACGTCCCAAAGCGACTCAGGTTGTAGAGAAGCCGTAAAGGAGGGTTCCGGATATTTTGACCAACTGGGGTTCTTTACCGTACACTGACATCGCACACTACACAGACGCCTTACTTTTCGCCTCTGTGAAAACCGGCCGCAGCGACCCAAATTCCATCCCGCGTAATTCAGTTCAGTAGTCCAACGCCCTAACCTCTGCGTCACCGCGGCGGAGGCAATGTTTGGTAAAAAGCTCCCATATTCGGTCGTACAGCGCTTGTAGATGGCATTTGGGACTCAGAGGCGCGGAGTGCGAGAGAGTGTGCGCTCTCACCGAGCGCTGCTTCCTCATACAGCGAGCGCAGCCCGGTCTCGGTGTGCGAACCCCTATTGGCAACTCAGATACAAAATATCGATCGGTTCCGTTCAGATGCAGCCTGCGACAGTTGCTTTCAACGGTGGGTGTACTGCTTCGCGCGTACAAATGTGTAGAAAGTGGCACTCACGACGTGTGCCTGGTACCGCAGAAGAACAGTTTTTGCAAAAACGCCAGCGCCCGGTGTCACCAGCCATTCTTGACATCAAGGCTTCCGTTCGTTTGAAAGAAGAAACGCAGACCACTCAGCGCGTGCGCTGGCCTTTGTGCAGTAACCACGGCAGCGCACACAGGACACAGTCGCCAACCTACCCCGCTTTTACGGCCACACTGAAAAAAAAATTCAACATCATCGGTCCGACTATACCCACTGCAGGGCGAAGGCCTCTCCCCTTTTTCTTCTGCTAACCCGGTCCTGTGATAGCTGCATTCATTTGAACCCTGCGAAATTCTTAACATGATCCGCTACGTAAATTATTGGCTTTAGTATATTGCCGTATTTGGCTCTAGCTCGTAGAAGTTCACACACTTGCAGTTCATCACCGCCGACTTCATTCTGATAGTTGTACTGGGACACATGTATAGCGGCATTCCCCACTGCTTCCCCTGCCCGCTTTTGGAACCAAAGTCCATTAAAAAGACAACCCAGTCTAAATACATCCGCAGAGATGTATGTGGAAACCTCCGATGTAATTGTGTGGACAGTTGTCGCGGCTTGTGCACTGCGTTTCGCCTCAGGTATCAACAAAAATATGTTCCGAACAACAAAAAGCAGAGGAAACCTGAATGTCGGATTCTTTCAGAAGAATTCCAGCAGTCATGCTGTGTCTTCCTTTGTTCCACGGTTCCGTCCTGTTACTGAAGGTTTCATTTCAAACCACGTAGGAGTTCCCGCCTTAGTAATATACCCAAGAACTTTGAAAGACTAGTGCTGACACGTCTAACCTTTAACTCAGTAGCCCAGGAAAACGCAAGCAACGCTAGTAGAATTGTTTTATTCTATTTTTTAGAATGGTTACCAAGGACACCGCAACAAACGCTGCTGCATGCGCCGTAGACGAGAAACGTGGGCTCAAAGAAATCCTTGATACACGTATATTCACTTGACATCATCATCGTCTAAAAACCAGAAGCCATGGAGGATAAAATTCACAAGAACACATTTGAAAAAAAAATGAAAATATACTGAATTTTTGCTTGACGTTTCCACTGAGGATATTTTGGCTGTAATTCAGCAACAAAATGGTAATCCGTGACCGCAGAAAACGCGTTAAGCTCTAGGTGAGGGTAGCAGCCTGGGCATCCACGCGAGAACCACGATAAATGTGTGCATCTTGTGCAGGCTTTTTAATCTTTTGACAAGGTTTCAGTACGAGCTAATATGAGCTCTTCTTCCAATTTCATGTTTCAAAGATCAAATATATGTGTTTGAGTGTGTGTGTTTTTATTTTTATGGGAAAACGTTTGTTTGCACCTCCCATGACTTCAAGCAGTGGTAATCTCGAAAGAAAACATAACATTGAGTTGTCGGTCAACGTTTTCTTTTTACTACTACTGCGATTTCGTTTAACTTATTTTTGAATATGTTTGCTCACTAATATTACTTATCATACGGATTAATACACATAACCACTAAACTATTATAACATATAAAAGGGATGTTATGATTCCGGGATGTTATGAACCGGTTTGCTACCCTGCATAAGAAAAATAAAAGATGAGGGATTATAAAGGTCACGGAATATGCACGACGAAGGACAACAGAAAGCGCACTGATTTACAAGGTCTTTCAGCGTCCAAAATGGAGTCTTGCACTAGCTAAGGCGTCAGCAAGTTGCCTGCCATATTTAGTACGCTAGAATAAATTTCCGACCATACTACAATATCGACGTGTTCTTTCCTTAAGGGTACTATGCCGTGACGACATCGCTGAAAGTGCAAATATTACTGCACGTTCCATTATGTGAAGCCGAGAACAAGACCAAACGCGTTAGCTCAAATAACTGTGCAGGGAAGAGAAAGGAAGGGAGGGGCTAAAAGTATCATGACAACGCTCTCTGCGATGCCTTATCCCAGGGTTTAAGAAAAGTGGCATTCGAGACACGTCCTAATGGCCGCCTCTACGCATTTCAGACTGAAGCGGCCGTTCGAAGCGCTTGCGACGAGAAATGTTTGTTGTCGTTCGCGCCAGGCTTTTCTCTCTCGCTACCAGCTTCGTCTTAGCAACGTGACATCGATGCTGAAGTCGGTGTCATGTGATGCTTTTAGGGATCAAAAGGGAAACAATAAATATTTGCAAGGACAAGAAAATGCAATCGTAATCATCATGGGAAGAATTGGAAGTGCACAAGGTAGTTCGCATGCCATTCCACAAGACATCGGTGAAGCTTTCATTCCAAACGGTATATAAAAATAAAAAAAGTATCGACTTGGAACCTCGAAGGCGATTTCAAAGCGCATACAAGGGTTTCTTTGCCTTGTTTGCTGTTTGCCGCTTCGTTTTTTTTTTTTTTTTCTGCTGTTCTAGAATAGTTTCGTACGTGAGAGGCGTGAGCTATGTAGAAGCATCCGCGGATTTATGTTCCATGCCAAAGTTAACGAAAAAGGTAAGCTTGGTAGAAGTGCTGCTAAGCCGTGACGCGATACGAGACGGGATTGACCCAAATACAGCTAGGCGTATTGCAAGAAAAAAATGTTCGGAGATCGGCGTGCTGAGCGCTATACATTGTTTTAAGCTGGGAACAAGAAGCCATGTATGGACAGGTTGTATTTGTTTTTAGAGGCAGCTTGGTAGTATGCAAGGCTTCGTATCAGAACGGTTTGCTCTGAAAAGACAATAGAACTAAGTTTAAAGCGTCGCTACTTAATAAGCCAGAGATACGAGAAATTAAGATGGTTATTTAAAACATGCATTATGAAATAGGCGAAATAACAATCAGTCGTTATTAGTGTTATTATTATTCTAGCGCGCATTCGTTACCTCTCATTTTTATAATAGCAAGTGGTTACTGTACTGAAAACGATGTTTTTTCTCCAGGAAGTAAGTTCATTACTTTATCTTCGGATTTGTAAGTTTGTATTCACATGTGTATTTCAGCCCCCCCCCCCCCCCAATACATATTGCAAAAAAAAATAATATTGTAATTGTCCATTGGAGTACAATGACAGAAAGCGAGTTGGTGCTTTTATATATTCAAAGCGTGCGCTATTGCGCTAATAGACGCGGACAGCAGAGGATAATGATAGCAAATGCAATTTAGGACCGCAGAAAGGTAGTCCTTCATCTCAATGATGCAGTTGTCATCCTGGGCGCGTCCCATTTATTTTTTTTTTCTTGTAGCAGCATCTGTTAGCGTAGTATACTCCCAGTTCCAATGATATATATCGAAGGCTACAATTTGGTTTAAAATATTGGCAGTGTCATGCACAGACATCTAAAACGGTTATAAAGTGTTCCAAAAAATCAGCCATGGGCGTTGTAGGCATTGGTAGCGTCGCCGGCATGAGCAAAAAAAAAATAAATAAAAAAAATACTGTGCATATCTCCAGCATGTGGTAGCCAGCAGGTGACATGACCAGGCACAAACTGATTGCCGGGTGGTGTGATATCACATGACAAACTTTCATGGCCGTGTTGGGAGACGCCTACAACCTACTCTTGACCTCTGTTATAGGAAGGTGAGATTGCAGTCTAGACTTCCAGGACCCCTTGATCCCGAGTTAGGCAAGTTCATACAGTTTTGTTAAAGCGGGGATTAAAAATAACGGAGGGTGATCTTTCTTATAAAGTAGCAGCCGATGACTGTATGATAGTGAGTATGTGTTAGATCACTGAGGCAGGAATTAAACATTATTAAATAAACAAGTCGAAATTACATATAGGATCCGCAGTGAGAGCCGGCAAACGGTAGTTATCAGAGCTGTCGCGTCATCGCCTTACAGGAGTGGTTTAAGTATCTCCTACCAATTTTTTCTTCACTCGACAAACCATTCGACAAACTGCAATACGACTTTGTGGTTTCTACGTTAACAGCGTAAAATTAGAACAATTTATAGAAGGCAAATTGGAAAGGCCAGTTATAGGATCATTGACTGTCGAATATCCCCCCCAAAAAACCCACCTCCAATGTTGAATGTTTTTAAACGCTATGCATTTAGTGCAGTACGGCGAAAACGACGCAGGACGGAATGCGACCGCAGTACCCGTACGGCAAAAACAGTCAAATGGTTAGGTTAAATACATCATACTTAGAGCCATGCGACAGTCAGAACAAAATCTATATTACTTATAGTATCTAAACCAATTCTCTCTCGTACTTTTTATACAATTGCAGCTGTTTGAGTAGTGACCGCATTTATGCTACGCGACAAGATTACTAAGCCAAAATCAGGTCTGGTTCATGAGCATCATCTTCACAAAAAAGTAAATGCGCGATTTGTGCCACTCATTTTATGATATCACTCCGGACCCAGTTGATACAGTTTTCAATCATATAAATACAAAATTATTTCGGTTAGCGCTACAAGTCATCAGCTTCGAAATCCCTTAGCTCCCTTCTGATTATGTATACAATACTGTCTATTACAAAACTTGCCAATTTTCAAGACAGTTGAGACTCCTTCAGCGGCTATATGCTGGTCCGCTAATTTATGCGACGCCGTATGAATTGAGTCGGCCTTTTAACTGAAGCTTATACGCAGCACCCTCGGACACCTACTTGTTTTCAAGGATAACCTAAAACCTGAAGGGTGCATCATTATTGCCTGCTAATCATTCATCTATGCTGCGCTCCGAGATTGGTTTTCGGTGTATTAAAATACCTCCTGAGGAGCCTTAGCTAAATTAGTATACCAGTAGAGCTACTGAAACATGCCGTTGCTTAATCCGCTTTGTAATCCTGTCGAAAATGAAGTTCTACTTTCTTCCCTATATATTTATTTCAAATACCATCAACAGTATCTCTTGCTGGGCTAGTTGGTGTGACATTGCGTTAAACCAAAGGAAATACAGCGCTAAGTTTTAGACGACCCACACAGAAAGACGTCTTTCTGTGTGGTTCGTCTAAAACTTAGCGCTGTATTTCCTTTGGTTTAACGCGAATACCATCAGGCACATTGAAACTCTATTGGAGAGTTTAAAATAAGTTTGGTAAGTGCCTTTCCAGGCTTCCCCTGTAAAAGCAAAAGCTGAAAAAGCAACGGTGTTTTTCAGTTTGTCTTGGTTTTGTAAAACCCTTAATGCACAGAAAACAACGGAGAATTTTATCAAAGGCTGCTTATTCGGTGCATTTTATCATTTTGCGCATTTCATGAATGATGATCTTTTTCCACTAGGTAAACAACAAAAAGCGCAAATTTTTATTAAACATGGAATGTGACCCATGGAATGGTAACAGAGATGTAGAAAGCACAGAATAACAAGCCAACACTGAAAGCGGTAAAAAGGGCATCTTTATAATGTTCTTTAATTCAAAATCTGAGTTGTTTTGCAACACTGGCGCAGAGTTCCTCACTTCTAGTTTTCAATATTGTTATCTTTTTCCTGTTTATTTCTTCTTAAGTTCTTAAAATCATGGTATCCGACATTAACCCCTTCGAGGAAAAAACTTCAGGCCTAGCATGCTGCAGTTCTGCAGGTAACTTTCGTCGAGATTGCAGTTCCCTGCAAATGTTATAGGGAGTTGTTCTGGAACGACGTCGGACTTGATCGAACAAAGGCCTTATGCGCTGACATAAGCCCAATCAACGTCCTATAGAACTAGTTTTTATTTACGTGATGTACTAAGCGAACCCTCGGGCTCAAAACAAAATAAAAATCAGAAGAATTAGGTGCGAGATGTTCTTTACACGAGAAGACTGAAAACATGGAAGTGAAAATTGATTAAAAGAAAACTGTCATACCAAGCGGCTAATCGCAATATAAATATATTGATTTCATAAGCGTCTGTTCAAGTTGTATGACTTTTGCTGCCATGATTTCATGTATCTATTCACGCCAAGCAGGGTGTCTGCTTCCGCTGATTTAGCGCCCCAGTTGGGATAATCAGTCTTCGCAAGTGAGTTAAGGGTGAATCGTTCTTCTCTAATCTCATGTTAGCGGATTCTAACCATAAATTTAATGAATATTTTCTTTGGTGCTGAAACGTCCATTTTTATCCATAACATTAGTCATAAATCTTCCACCAGGAGAGAGAGCGTGGATCCCTCAACCAAAGGGCGTTGGATAAAACAGCAACAAGTTTTGAAAAGACTGATTTTCTCTTGAAGTTCTAACTTGATGTTGCTTGTGGAATGTTTAGAATTCCATTAATTATCCTCGAGTACAGGACATATGATAACTCGTTCTGGATTCGTGCAAAGCTGTTCTCAGTTACTCGTCTTGTGTTACGGCTGCATGAAAGTGCCGCGGGCGATAAATTTAGTGTGGAGAATAAAAACATTTTCCGCTCCCATTTTTTGTTCTAGCAAAATAAATTGTGTAAAACAAAATTAGGTCGTGTATGACCCCTTAAGTAATATAAGTGTTTCACTGTACTGCTTCACAAAATGAACGCTTTTCTTTATCCCATAGTTATCAGCATATGCTACTTAGGGATGGCCGTTAGCTTATAAACTATAAGTTTTCAAAACTGCATTAGCTGTTCGAGATATTTTAATATTTATGTATTGAAACCTTAAGTACAGAACAAGTTTATATTTTACTCAGTTATTTAAACTAGTGCTTAGATTTTCATTCACCGCGCATCCATCTGTGATCGCAGCTGTTCAAGCATGAGTCTCAACACAAATTAAAAACTAGATTAGATTAGCGGCAGCTTGAATTACTTTCCGTCATACGTAATAGTGTCCCGAAGGAGCTTATATAATGGCAATTACGTGCTTTCCTTCTTTCGAAGACCCAGAGGGTAAAAACAAGGGCACGAAAAGCCCGCCCCGCTGCTCTGGAAATGGATAGAGATATAGACACCAAAATATATGTAAGAATGAAAGTTCATTTGAGAATCATAAAAGAAAAATTCTTTACCGGCTCTTCTCAAGCTAATATGAACAGACAAAATTCACAATGAGCCTACAAAAAGGTACTCAATCGGATTTTTAAATACATAACCAGGATTTTATTCGCACCCCGAGTTAGACAGAGTAGAAATTAAATCCCCGAATCCAGATCGGAGTAGACATTCTGGTGGACGCTTTCAAAGCTCACTCATCTGCGCAATGGTGGCATTGACAAAACACACGGCTGTTTTCTCTCGGCAACATGATCCAGTTAAAAGGGGATCAGTCATTTGAGTTGGATCGAAAATATAAGTTCCGCTCCTAGTCACATGCCGAAAATAACGCTTACTCTAACATACTGAGTAATGTATAAAACAAAATACGGTGTTCAGTAGACTACAATTCAAAATATCCCTAAAACAAATAAATGAAAAAGTCTAGTAGTTTCATGGAGGCCGACGACGCAGTCTGTGTGTTATAGGTGAAGATAAACAAGACAATGTAGCAACATAAGAAGCCTGTACTGTTGCAATACGATAAAAAATTATTTTTCTGCCTCTCACGCTAGCAAAATGAGCGGTAACGCTCGTCACATCCCGCCGGAGTTGATTTCCCTTCGACTGCTAGGGACTGGCACAAGTCGACGACGTTAGTTGGTGTAATTACAAAATATCAAGCCTTTGTTTATGAGCTACTCGTTGATGCGAGACGTTCAATGTCGGCTCGTCAGATTAATTGGTGGTAGTCAGAGAAGTGTGTCATGAACAGACAAAATGATAGTAGGCTCTATACGTTTTCGACCCAATACTAAAAAAAAAAAGAAAAAGAAAGAAACACTCGCTTCTTTTCACATAAAGCATAGCGAGGCACTGAAGTTTCGGCGTTGTTGCGAGATCACTGATGGTGGCGGACAGAGATGACGGTAGAAGCAGGCCCGGATGCAGCTATTTCTCGAGTACCACATAAATGCCGTGGGCAGATTGAAAGAGGAATCAACGACCGACGATGACGCGTTATTATGGCCGATGCAGTGACAAACTATATTGAGCAGACAGAGGACGGTTTTGTAGATGCTTGGTGGCCAGTGGGCTCTAGTAATACGCCAACTTGGCCCTGAGACATATTTTTCTGCCACTCCGTCTTTATAAATCCTTATTCACATGGCTCATCGGCTCTAAGTGGAATATGGCAATACAATGCGTCGTTTTATATATTTTTATAAGTACTCCTTGCCTTCGCGAAAAGCCTTAGGCAGAAGTGGTAAAAAAAGTGAGAACAAGAAGGCACAAAATATTCATAGCAAGATATATAAAACAATATCATTAATATTGTAGCCCCACTTGGACAGATTATTATAATTGTGAAGAGGTGAGGTTCAAGCTTATTTTTGCATTAGAATAAATAAATATTCCATTTTATAACCTCCAAGCTTTCACATTATTCAGAAAAGAAGAATATTGTTTTATTTTATAAGCACTATTTGTCCTGTTGAAATAAAACGAAATAGCACGAAAAGCCATCTTTTCAAGAGACACTCCAAACGCTCTGAGCTAGTAAAAAGGCATATGCACTATTATTTCGCTCAGAACATTTGAAGTGTCCTTTGAATACCTAACTGTTCGTGCTAGGATATAACGGTGCAACGCATTATTAAATAAAGCGACATAATAGACACTCAAAGGTTCAAGACACGGAGACTGTTTTCGTAGCAGTGACCGTATAAAACTAATGCGCGGCACTACTTTTTCAGTCGATGCTTATCGATCTAGCCACAAAGTTTCCGCTTTCCGAGCATTACATTTGGGCGCAATCTCATATTTCAGCTCATCGTATTTTGCACTGTTGCCTCGCAGTTCGACTCCTGTCGCAAACCTTCAAAACAAAGCTGTAGCTTCAAAACAAGCAGCCTTTTCACCTGTTTACTCTCAAATTACGAAATGCCTCTGACAAACTCTGTAAGAGCCGTGGATTTGAAAAACATGCTCCTATTACAACTGATGCTCAGCTAAATTTAGGAAGTTGTCGACCCTACGCAATCTGAACCGAAATGTACAACATAAATACCGTCATGGTTTGAACGCGCTGTCGGTTCTATTGAACGCCACGTAGCTCAGAACAGGGCGCTTTCCGGAATAGCCCGGAAGCGATTTTGCATCTCTAGCGTTCTACGGGCAAGTAAATCAGAAACAATTGAAGCATTCAAACCTCGTCCGCCTGCCTGCATTTTATTTATATATAGCTCGCTCAGATATTTAAGTCTAACCAGATAAAACTAAAGGGCGTATTAGTAAATGGAAATCGTGCACCAAACCTAGATTTTAATAAACGATAATTTAGTACCTTGTTTGAAATAAACAAACTAGATTGTTGTGCCGCCAGAAGGAAAATATGAAAAAATGATAGTAATCAATCAATCAATCATTACTTAATGTGCGCATTAACAATGATATGGTATTTGTGCTGCGCAGCACAAGAAAGAAAAAAATGGACACGCAAGTTTTACAAACACAGATAGAACACAAAGGAAGAAACAACACATGGAATAAAATTTCGACAAAAAGAGTAACAGAGTGAATGAAACCAGTCAGTAACATGTGTTGTAAACATGGATCGGTTGGAGACATTGAGGCCAACCTGCAGCAAGCGGCGCAGATCGTAGAGGCTTACGTCCGCCGCTGCGGCCTTCAATGCTCACCGTCCAAATCCGAATTTGTGCACATTCGCCCGTCGCCTAAGTGCACCACAAAAATGGAACTATCCCTGGCTAGCGGTCCAATACCCGAACACGATGAGATTAGAGTACTTGGTCTCCTTATCCACAAACATCGACGGGCTGATACAACACTAGCAAAACTGCGCAAGGTGGGGGACCAGGTGGGCCGGATGGTGCGCCGGGTTTCCAACAAACGCGGGGGGTTACGGTGCAGAGACGCTTTGCGGCTGGCGCATGCATTCGTGACCAGTCGAGTACTCTACTCGACTCCTTACCTCCACCTGCGCAGATTTGATGAGAACGCTCTCGAAGTGATTCTCAGAAAGATGTACAAGCGTGCCCTCGATCTCCCGATCAACACATCCAACCAGCGTCTTATGGGTCTGGGGATGATAAACACATTCGCGGAGCTCCAAGAGGCGCACTTGACTAATCAATACACAAGACTTTCAAAAACGCCGTCGGGACGCCGCCTATTAGCCCGACTACACATCCACCACCCAACATTTACGGAAGAGCGCGTACGCATTCCTGAAATCTGGAGATACGCCCTGCACGTACGCCCTCTTCCGGCCAACATGACACGTGACGACCACAGTGGCAGGCGCCTTGCGCGGGCGGAGGCACTGGCCCGTCACTATGGGAACAAACACGGAATTTTCTACGTGGACGCCTCCGGCCCTCACCATGGGGGTTGGTACACAGCCGCAGTCGTCCATCAAAAAATCACGGTGAATGGCCTAACGTTCCGAGCTCAAGACATAACACATGCGGAAGAAGTTGCCATCGCGTTAGCCGCCGCAGACAAGGACTCACGAGTCATCATCACCGACTCGAGAGGGGCCTGCAGAAATATTAAACAGGGGTACATTCCTCTCTTTGCGCACCGCATCCTTCAAAACAGTGACTACCTCGGGGCCCCCGCGTCTCGAACGATTGTATGGGCTCCAGCTCACATGGGCCTCGAAGGCAATGAAACGGCCGACGCCGCCGCCCGCGCGCTCACTCTCCGGGCAACGCCTCCAGACCCTTATGATACGGATCTCGAACCCAATCCGGCTCTCACTTTTCGAGAAATTATTGAATTATTTCAATTCGGCCATGCAATTTATCCTAAGCCTTGTAAGGGTCTTACAAAGGTGGAGGAACGCACACTCCTCCGCCTTTACACCAAAACGCTGCTGTGCCCGGCAGTTTTAAAACATTTTGATCCTGCCTGTACAGGAAAGTGCCCGCACTGTGCGGAGAAGTCTTCGGACATCTTCCATATGGTGTGGGCATGTCAGTCAACCCCGAACCTCACCCCCAAACCCAACCCCACCCGGGAGGACTGGGAGGCAGCCCTGCTCGGCTGCTCCGATCTGGCAAGCCAGAAGGCCCTGGTTCACCGAGCCCTAGCCGCAGTGGTCGTCAATGGGCTCCTGTAATGAGGAGCCCACCTAGTGTTTGCGTGAGGTTGCTCCGGCTACCTCAAGCTTCCTCGCAATAAAGGTTTTACACACACACACACAGAGAGCATCACAAAAAAAAAACGATAAATTGAGAAAAAAAAGAACAAATAACAGTTTTTGACTATAGTAATATACAGATACACAAAAAATAAACCATTCCAGGCGCAACAAATGTGTGGTACCCAAAACACAAGCTAGAGATACAGGAAATTACAATTAAGAAATACAATTGAATCCGGGACAGAATAATTCTAATATAAAATTTTTAAATTAACATATACATAAGAAACGAATAAAGAGCAGTTAAAGATAGAAACAACATTGACGAGGAGAAACGAATTTTTTGCGCTCATTCTGGTCATGTGTATAAATTAGGGCGAAAACCTTTATAGGCTCATCAGTGTACATAGGACGATACCCGTGGAGGGTATCGCACCGTCGTTGTCGAGATGTATTTGATTGATGAGTAAAATGATGGTTGTATGAGATAGAGAGTGAAGCATTGTGTGCGCGAAATTGCGTTGATGTTGCGTAATTAGTTAATAAATTAGAGTCTGGAGTCAATTCGACATTGAAATAGCCAAGGACATCAATATAGGACTACAACTTTAAGGGCAGTCACCCTTTTACTTCTTCTAGCGCCAGCCCCAGGTTCTGCATTCTTCAGCCCTAGTCACAACCTGTTTTCACGGTAGCCACCTTACTCTTTATTCCATTGGTAGCCCCATACCCGTTGCGTATTGCTTCGCTCTCGCCGCACAGCGCAAGCTACTAAACCACCCGTTGTCTATCGTCATTTCTCCTTTCACTTCTCGCCTAAATGCGTGTAGTAGACTTCCATTTCCCCATGCTACCACCTGCCAGCTTTTGAAGGTGGCGTTTTGCTCTTATAATGCCTGCCACGGCTGGTAGGTGGCGTGTTACACCGACGACTACCCTGAGTGCGATTATGAGGACAATGAGTACAACGTCCAATCCAGGAGCAGGCGCCAAACAGCTGCACTCAAAAACTGCCTAAATGCCTATAAAACCCATCGAGTAGGAAAGCACGCATTGAATCTCTGCGCTGGGAATTCAATATTTGCTATAATTTTGTGGCAGTCACCCTAGAAGCACTATTGTTGTAATCTGCATCGTGTAAGAGTGTCACCTTGGCCTTCCGAACTTGCTGCGGTTGCTGTAAAAGTTTACCATTTCACATTTATGTAACCGTATGCAAAAAACCATGCCGACATTTCCAACGAGTTCTCAAAAGCATCAAATAACTACAATCCCTGCGACTTTGCCACGTTTGCAGCAGGTATTCATGGGATTTCAAAAAAACGATGACTTTTTTCCCAGCTTGTCTATAGCATGTGGACGACACTTCCTTTATTATGGGTATCTATACAGCGCCAGATACAGTTGCCTTTTGTTTTGAAAATAAAATATATTACGAAACTATTTTAAAATTTTGAGGAATATGGTTAGTTCATAGGTCATATAAAATACATCTACCTGCCTGTTTAAATCAGCCGCACCTCCAATTACCAGGGTTAGCTTCTGAAGACACACCACCATGGGCTGGCATTAAAGGATGATTTGGAAAAACATTTTCTACAAAGCTGACGAACCTTCTTAAACCAGAAATAGGGAATCACTAGATTTAACTGCGTGATAGGGAAGTAAAATTTATTTCTGGATTGCTGCAGTGAAAACAAAGGAATGATTCTTAGCACATTGCTGCAAGATGAGAAATAACCAGATATTTATCCTAGACTTGTGAATAAATATGTTTTCGCTATTCCACATTCTCACCACAAAAATAGTGCATTGGAAGTTGCGACCATTTGTGCAGTGAATCTGAAAAACCTATCCGATATATAGGTTGACGCATTAGGTACATAAAATTGACTTCTACGAGATCATTGCTCCACCTTTACAAGCATGTTCCTGAATTGAGCGTGTTTGGCTTGACGAATGGCACTGGCGGTATTCATTTGGGTAAGCTGTAATCCCTGCGCGGTACGAATGGGGGGCAGAAAGAAATATAATGGCGTTGGTATGTGCGACATGAATTCGATGTACTCTTTATTCTGCTGAAAACATTATCACTTCGCGGCTGCTACTGTGCATCACGATTCCAAGTAGTTTTTCTAAGCACATGTCGCGAAATTTTCGAAGTACCCACCCTCTTTTACTAAGTATCATGAACACGTCCTCTGTCAATGCTTACCCTAAACGCCTCTGCTCAGAAGAAAGGCGACACCTTCAGTTCAATAAAACGGAGAGTTGAGCTAGTTGGTATATTTTTAAGGAATAACAGCGCGGAATGAAGGACAAGGGACAAGGAAGAAGACAACACCTGCGCTGACAATCAACTGCAGTTTATTAGAAAGAAACACGCAAAATATGCTCTTTTCACAACCAGGAGCGCATGTGCAACCCCAACCGCCAAACAGATAACTTTGTCTTTTGAATCAATATATATATTAATTCACAATCATAAACAGTTACAGAAGGGGTACTTACACACGAGTCATGATTTTTATGAATATGAAACGCTTCACTGATTTCTCTCGTTAGTTTATCTATGTGCTTATAAAGAATTTCGGTTTCATTCAAATGGGGAACACGTGACTTTTCAGAAGAGTTCAGTTGGTTGTTAAGCGGACGGTTCCTGTAATGCAGAGCAAGATTTGAGGATGGTGCTCCCTTCAGTTAAGTGTTATGGTCACGTAAGCGGGTATTTAGGCACTTTCCCGTTTGACCAATGTAGGTCTTCCCGCATGTCTTCCCTCAGATGAATTTTGCTTTATCAAACACGGCGTGACTGAACCTGTAACTCTGCTCGGCATAGAGGAGAAACGAAAAAGCATGTTGTTCGTTTCGCCTCATAATTCTGGGTTCTCATAGCAGCAAGGCACAGATACAGAAGCCGGAAGGAGATCATCCTGCAAGTAAACCTTGCTTTGGCCATTATGACATAAGAATATGCCTTGAATTATTCTATCAAATTGGCGAGTACTGGTAGAGCAGCTAATGAGAATAAATATATACTCATCAAACTGCTCATTTTAAGCGCAAAGCACCCAAAGATTTTCCGGTGCCTGAATAAAGGCGAGCATATATGAGAAATTCAGGAAATGAAGTGGAAAAGGACGTAAGCAAAAAAAAAAAAAAAAAAAAAAAAACAGAAAAGAAGAGCAAGATTGAACTCACATGCCGAATAAATCGGGTCCATTATTTATGCTACAATGTAGATAGTCTGTATTTAGAGCTGCGCTAGTTAGATCTTGCAGGAGTTCATGCTGATTATTTCGGATGTCAAACAATTGTATCCATGGTGTGTTTTTTCCCAGTCATAGCTAATGCCCCGTCGTTCCTGCTGTACAGACCTGGTCTTCGGCACCTCATCTTTTCATGTTCACTGCATTGGACGCAGCGAGTTACCGATGGCTAGCCGGAACACTCGAGCGGCGCACTGAGCGCAAGAACGGATGCGTTTAGAAGGTTTCTTTGCGTACCTCTTCACGGCCAACAAGATGATTCATTTAAGGGCATCTAATGACTGTACTTAATGTTCGCTATTTGCTCTGGTTTTCAAAAAGGAAAAGGAAAGACCCCAAGCATCGATTGTCGGGGAAGTCGCTCAATGTCGAGACCTCTTGACGACACTCAAAAATGAGGCTTATTGAAGCATGTGAATGCAATGATATGCTGCAGTCCTTTTTAAACTGGGGACATTTCTCAATGCGACTATTTCCAGAAACCAGTTTTAGAACTGAGGTAAATAAAAAAAACACTAGTTTCCGGACTGAATGGATAGTGCAATGAATTTGCTGAAAAGAGCCAGCGCGTATTGACTCGGTCAGGCGCCATTTGATTACGTTACATTGTATCTCGCGTCTTCTTTCCTTCCTGTTTATTATATGATTCCACCTTGATAAAGGGGTCATTCAATTACGTTGCCTACCATCGATCGAATCATGAGGGCAACTAGGCAGTAGAAAAAGGAGAGGGAGAAAATAAAATGGAATAGGAATAGAAAAGGACACAGCTTCACACATTTTGCGTCAACAGCTATGTATATATGGTGGACATATTTGAATGTAGCAGCCTTTGCGGCAATCTTTTCGTAGCGTCCAGTAAACATCAAACTGAAATGAGCCTACTGATACGACGGATGACCTTACATGCACTATTTATTTCTAAAAACATCCCCCCCCCCCCCCCGCCCAGCCAACTTCTCAGAAAATATTCAATTATGTCGCATAAATGGTAAATACTTGAACGAATACCATCTAACATTTTGTACGCACTCCAGCTGCCCTGTGGGAACTCATTAAGACGTATCGCTTTCTCACTTTTGCGTCTCATCAATTTACAAGATGTAACTTCCGTGCGCTGTCTTCGCTTTTGCTATTCGGTATGCTTTTATTTGTATTTTCAACAGCGATATTAGCTTCAGAGATGGGCCGTAGCTGAGATGAGCATTTACCTCGCCATGACATAGTAGATTGACATTTTTGCGTCTTTTTTTCTCTCTTTCAAATATAAGTAAATATAACTGACGTGAAACATGGGTAGTCATTTCAAATCGTCAGGTTTAGGTTTCTGGTGTAGAAAATTATTCGCAGAAAGTGCGTACACAAAGTGACCGTCTATACTCTAAGAACTTGTCGCTTTGAGCCCCGAAAGTTCTTGTCCGAATTTGACAAAAATTGGTGTTATTAACATAACTATATCCAACACTGGCAACTTAAAGATGGAATTTCAATTGCACCGATTTCAGACTGTATAATGAAAGACTTGTTAATTTATAGAGGTCTGCAGCATGAACAATGCGCTGCCCATATTAGACGCTGCATGGCCAAATAGGTAGCAACACCTCACAGTATATCTTATAGAAATGTACAGGTCAATTTTGGAGCCTTTTGTTGATTCTCCACCATTCACAAAATTGACGCTCACATTTCATTTCATTTCATTAATTTTACCCTCAAGGCCCGAGGGCATTTAAGAGGGGAGGGATAGAATACAACAGATACATATACAGTGCAGTAGATATGCAGTTATGTACAGGGTGTTACAATTCTAATCATACAATATTCGCTACCGCGGAACAAAAACGCTGATGATCAATGACGGAAGCAGTAGTTCCGGGAAGGTGGTTCCAGTCCTTTGCTTACGATAAGACGACAAGAAGGAGTGTGAAGTCCTATAAAAATGGTTATGCTTCTATTATATCGTTTCCTTCGTCACCTCCCACTCACTTACCACCTTTTTCCTTTGCCCTGAGAAAGACCTTTTCTTTCTCCACTGCCGAATCCGATTGCGCTAATTTCAGCGCGAGAGCAGATAAATATATACTCTAAAAATTATATCTCGAAAATTGTAATTTCTTGTTTTCTAGTAGAACAGAATGTCGATAAACCTAGTGACCGATGTTTAAGAGACATTAGAAAGGCACAAAGCGGTCTCTCCTGAAAACCCCTCGTGATATTTTCGCAGACTACGTCTTCAAGAAGTGGATTGCTTAAAGAGTTTGCTGAAGAAGTAAACAGGAGCTAAAAACATGTCGTGGCTAGTTGGCGCAAACTTGACGTTATAAACATTTTTCTCACCGCACGAAATTCGGAAGGTTAGTGAATGAAGCGATAAAGGTTATAATGGTCACAAAGGCGATAGTTCAGGGTAAACAGTCAGTAAATCATAGCATTCTTCAAAACAAGCTATAGAGCAGTCTCTGCTGCCTATAATATTTGAGTGCCGTTCAATTAGACGCAGAACCCGGAAATAATGTTCCCCGAGATCTAAGCCTTCATTAGCACACTCTAGTTTACACCAGCCCCTAGATATTAAAATTTCAGCGCACCGCACGCCTCGCGGCACTTGTGAATTTCTTGAGGGCTGTGCTGATCAGGACGTGGTTGGCTTGATATTTATGGAAGCGTGCAATCTAGCTAAGCAAAACGAGGGAACGATGAACATATCATAAAATGTAAAAATTACACAGATCTTCAGCTTTCCTTCGTAGGAAAGAAGGCAATTGTTTGGCAGCAAATCTTGCCTTGTATTGAGAGAATTTAAATAGATAAAGGACTGAGACTCGGAAGAGGCATTGTTCAACGGAATAATTTATGAACAATTAAAACAAACACAAGCCGATATTTATTTTGCTGCGGTACTCCTTTATTGAGGACACAAAAAAATGTTTTTGCGCGAGAATAGTATTGTGTCCTACATTTGCTAGCTGCGAACTAATTGGACGAAGCTCGGCGAAGCTTCTTCGCCCAAACACAGGCAGAATACAGTTTCTGCAGCGCACCTTGCGTGAATATAATTTCACGCACTGCAGGATGGCAGGCAGCAAATTCCCGCGCACCTGCGCATGGAAAAAAATAACGAGGCATTAGCGCACCTGTCGACGGCGCACATAAAAGAAGTGGCACTAATGAATGCACATTTGAGATTAGACGGATGAAAGTGCGTGCCAGAATCGTTGGTGCTTCTTCAAACTTTTTGTCTTTCGTGCAATGAATACCGCATGACCCAGGACTCCGCCTCCTCCCCTCCCCCTTCCCCTGTCTGTCCATGTCTTCTTCGGAGATTATTCGCATTACCGCTGGCACCACCAGCGTCCCTGCAGCTCTTGCGCGATTGTCTTCTGGCGGAAAATCTCTTCCGAAGATGCCCGCGCAGCCGGAAGAGGAGTGGATCAAGCAGATTTGCGAGATGGAAGCAGTCAAGCATTGAGCGCGCTTACTAATGTTGCATATATTGCGGTGGGAAGTGGGAATTTCAGCCTCATGCGATGCGCGACTCGCATGTATTGCTTAGGAAAGCGGCCCGTCTCGTCTTCGCTGCGAATTCAAATTTAAAAGAATCGCTCAGAAGCAAAAATATTACGCCGCCTTAGCAATTGCGACTGCTATGCATTGTAGCCCAACCGCAAGGCGAATTTTTGCCTGATGCCCTGAGACAGAAGCCGTAATTTTATAAGGCACATTAAGAAGTTGTTCAACGGGTCCTTTAAGAATTTTATAGAGCCCCGGTAGAAACGCCATATGCCATTCTTCACCAACTAATCTCACAAAAAAAAAAAGTTCTTGCGTCGCATCTAAAACTCGCTTACAGCAAGTCTTCGGGCACTATATGTTTCAGAGAACTTAAAATAGTTAGTGTCCATGTTGGATAAAAGTGCTAGAGCATTTAATTCGCAGTTTTGCTTAACACCGCTAAATGATCAGAACTGTTAAGAGATCGAATCAGGACTCCGTGTCGTAGAAAAGCCGGCGTCGGCGCTGTTACCGTAAAACGAAATTGTGGATGAAATTGTGTACCAAAATTACGACGCAACCCTCTGCGTACAGCGTTCAGGTTGATGTCATACCATATTGCTTCCAGTTAGCTTCCATCTGCCAGCAATGTTGGTTGCCAGTTTGCGAAATACATTTGAGACTACAACCTGTATACTTTCGCGATCAAACGTTACTAAAAGAGAGAGCACAGAAAAAACGATTACTGCGATGCGCTTACACACCATAGTCGGCTTATATTTGTTCAGGTAAGAAGGGACGCGCCTTCTCTATCGGCAGGAGGGAATACCCCGCGGCTGGGTCGCGAGCGAGGACTACAATAAGCCTTTTTCAGAGAATACGTGCCGATCAAAAGTTTGATCAAGATAGACCCTCAGAATAGCTGCCGTTAATTACAAGTGTACATGCATCTCACCGAGAAATGACACAGATATTGCGCCTCCGATTCCCAAGAACCAACTAAAAAATTTTTAAGAAATTGTGGAATAAAAGTATGTTAAAGGCGGTGCATTAGGCGAAAATTCAGTCTCCCCATAAATTTTTTTGCTGCTTTTTTTTGTTTTTGTGTTGTTGTTTTTTTTCTTTCAAGTTACGGTATGCTCAGGATTGAACTCAGCAACTGTGGATTGTCCTTCCACAATAATAGACACAGGCGATGTTTGTTGTGGCTTCATTATATCCTGATGCGCGGAGGTATCTAGAGATGTCTTCTCCCGGCCAGGAGCAGCTGTTAACTTCAGCCGAGGCCCCAAAGCCATACAACGTGACAAAACAATCTGCCACTGCTAGAACACCTGATAGTTCAGGCATGGCCTCAAGGCGTCCCTCGTTCCGGCGACCTATCACCGCTCATCTATGTCTCCGGCCGGTAGCCAGCAGCCAAAGCACCTGCGAATTCAGGCATGCCATGGGGTCTCATGTTATCACATACTGCGCTAAACAATCAGTCGTCTATTGCTTCACTTCAAATCACCGCGCGTCGCCATCAACGTCACGACCAATCGCACAATCTCCTGACATCTGCGGAGTTTTCTGCTCTGTGTACTTATGCTATCGCAAAAAAAAAAAATAATATCACATTGAAGCAGTTTTCATTGATAAGAATCTATTCAACCTACTTTAGAAATTAATTTTGAGAAAAACTGAAAGGTATGTTGCAAAATTTTTAGTGTGTCTCTAGAAGATTTTCTGATTCTTCGTTTGTTGATGCACCATATGAATATTCTTTCATATGTGATTGGCACCGAGTAATAGTGTAAAATGACTCAGATTATTGTAAATAAAAGTATTTCATTTTCATAATGAAGCGACCTCCCACTATGTTTGATTTATAAATATAGGTTACTTCGACATCTTGAACTCATATAGCTCAACTATGCACCTTGGAACCTAGTTGCAATGGCTAGAGTGCGGGAATAATTTTTCTGGTCAATATCAATTACTATAACAATTTACCCGACAATTTTAAGAAACAGCGGGTTGCGGCTTTGAAATACAAAAAATTTTCAAAACCAATTCCAGGTACCGATTATACAACTGCTGATGATGCTACATTTATGGACGCAAGGGTACCTTGGGTACATACCAAGAGATTCTGGAGAGGGATAAGGCTCTATAGCGGTAAATAATTAATGGACACACTTTTTGACGTACCTTTATATTGCCCCATACCAATGAATACATTCTCAAGCACTTCAATGGATACTTGTAGCTTTCTACTATTTCTTTCCAATTACACACGCCACCTGTAATCTAAGGCACCAATTTTTACTTGATGCGAGTACAGAAAAATCTTAAAGATCAGGATGTTGCTATGCATCGCAGGACTATACCAGTCTAATACTAATGTTCAAATATGTGACTTACCATTCCACTGTTACCTTACAATTATTAAAGCAATATCCTTATTAGCCTATGTTGTATCCGCAAAATGTGTCGCCGAATGTGACGTCCTCACTTTGTGATATCGACAGTCAGAACCGGAAGTGAGTTGTGAATCAGAGTATAGTGAGCTGAATTAATAATAATCCATTAATAATGATTATATTAAATGATAGAGATAAATTGCTTTGACAGTTAAAGTAAAAATAGCAATGTAAAAAGCAAATTAAAATAAAACGCAGAAAAGTAAAATAAACGTCACGGCAGCGCTACTGCTCTCACATTCTCCCAACGCAGTTGACGCAGTCGCTTCTAAGTTTTTGTTAAAAGCGCATTCCACTGGTTATCTAAGACACTACCAGCAGCGATCGCAGTACTACATAGCTTAAAAAGCAAGAAGTTACTACGCAAGAATGGTTAGATGACTTCCGACAACATCAGCAACAAAGAACGTTACTCTTACACTGTATTCTCAAATAAAAGCAACGTCCTGGAAAGCTGTACTTGAAAACGCCATAAGGCCAAGTTTTTTTTTTTTTCTTGTGTCCTGAGCACACGGAATCCCCAGGGACTTTGACCTCCAAAACATCACTTCAGCAACGCCAAGCACCAGACAAAAGGAAGCTTTTATTCCTTTGTGTACCCAATGGCACCCTGCGACACTAGGGATCGAACCCAGCAGCTCACTCATACGCGATTAATGCCCAAAGCAATACGACCGCTTGGTTAGGGCCTAAATAATTGGTGCGACCTTCACCTAAGGAAATACGGAGTCGCCTGTTTTTACTAATACCGTTCCTGTATTTTGTTCTGCAAGCAAGCCCTGGCTACGTTTGCTTTACTTGGCTGACCTGAAATTTTCCGACTACTACGGACTCTATCCCTGTTCTCAGTTCAGTTCAGTCGTTCAGTCGTGTCCGACTCTTCGTGACCCTATGGACCATGTCACGCCACGCTTTCCGGTCTCTCACTATCTTCCTAACTTCACATAACTTCATCTGCAGTGCCTCGAGGATGCCATCTAACCATCCCGTTCGCTGCCTACCCCTTCTCCGGCGACCCTCAACCTTTCCCAACATCAAATCTTTTTCCAGCGACTCCTCTCTTCTCATCAGATGACCAAAGTAGCTGAGCTTTAACTTTAGAATTTGACCCTCCAACGAGCAGTCAGGGTTTATGGTCGACAATATTGACTGAGTTGATCTTCTGGCACTCCAAGGAACTCTCAAGAGTCTTCGCCAGCACCACAATTCGAACGCGTCAATTCTTCAGCGGTCAGCCTTTTTCACAGTCCAACTCTCACATCCATACATCACAACTGGAAAGACCATAGCACGAGTTATACGGATCTTGGTTGGCAGACTAATGTCTCTGCTCTTTACTAGGCGGTCAAGGCTAACCATTGCTCTCTTTCCCAGAAGCAGGCGCCTCCTAATTTCATGGCTGCAGTCTCCTTCCGAGGCAATCTTGGAGCCCAAGAAGAGAAAATCTGTCACAGCTTCCACTTCTTGTCCCTTAATGCTCCAGGACTTGATAGGGCAAGACGCCATGATCTTTAACTTTTTAATGTTCAGTTTAAGCCCAAACTTCTCACTCTCTTCTTGTACGCGCATCAAAAGTCTCTTGAGTTCCACTTCACTTTCTGCCATTAAAGTGGTATCATCCGCATATCTAAGGTTGTTGATACGTTTTCCAGCAATCTTCACTCCAGCTGAAGACTCGTCCAGACCGGCGTATCTCATGATGCACTCTGCATATAGGTTAAATAGGCAGGGCGACAGTATGCAGCCTTGCCTCACTCCTCTCTCAAAAGGAAACCAATCAGTAAGACCATGCCCAGTTCTGACTGTGGCCTCTTGCCCTTCATACAGGTTCCTGAGGAGACAGATGAGGTGAATTGGAACTCCCATCTCTTCGAGAGCTTGCCACAATCTGCTGTGATCTACGCAGTCAAACGCTTTCGCATAATCAATAAAGCAGAAGTAGATGGGTTTCTGGAACTCTCTTGCTTTTTCCATGATCCAGCGAAGGTTGGCAACTTGGTCTCTAGTTCCTCTGCCCTTGCGAAACCCAGCTTGCACGTCCGGAAGCTCCCGATCCACATACTGCTGCAGCCTACCTTAGAGGATTTTCAACATCACCTTGCTAGCATGCGAAATAAGCGCGATCGTGCGGTAGTTGCAACAATCTTTGGCACTGCCTTTCTTTGGAATGGGGATGTACACTGACCTCCTCCAATCCTGTGGCCACTGCAGGGTTGTCCAAATCTTCTGACATAATGTATGCAGAATGTTAACAGCGTCATGGTTGAGGTTTTGAAGCAACTCAGCTGGAATGCCATCAATTCCGCTAGCTTTGTTCTTAGCAAGGCTGGCTAAGGCCCATTCAACTTCACTCTTCAGGATACCCGGCTCGAGATCAGTGATCACAACCATCTTATGTTGGGTTTGCACATTCGGGTCCTTCTTGTACAGTTCTTCTGTGTATTCCTGCCACCTTTTCTTTATCTCTGCTGCTTCAGTGAGGTCCTTGCCTCGTTTGTCCTTTATAACGCCCAGCTTAGCACAGAAGCTTCCTTTGATATCTTTGATTGTCTTATACAGAGCTCTTCTGTTCCTTTGTGGCTGTTGTCCTCAACTGCTTGGCACTGTATGTTCAGAAAGGCATTCTTATCTCTCCTTGATATTTTCTGAAAATCCGCATTGCATCTTGTATCTTTCTCTTTACCCCATAACTTTTGCCATCCTCCTTTCCTCAGCTATTTGCAAAGCCTCTTCAGATAACCAGTTTGCTTTCTTGCATTTCTTTTGCTTTGGAACTACCTTAGTAGCAACTTCTTGTATTATATCACGAACATCAGTCCACATCTCTTCGGGCTCTTTGTCTTCTAGATCTAATTCTTGAAATCAATTCCTGACTTCCACAGCATATTCTAATGGAATTTGATCCAGATTATACCTGAAAGGCCTTCTAGTTTTCTGCGTTTTCCTCAATCGAAGCTTAATCTTGGCAACAAGAAGCTGATGATCGGTGCCACAATCGGCCCCAGGCCTTGTTTTTACTGCTTGTATAGTGCTTCTCCATCTCTGCCGGCAAATAATATAATCGATCTGATTCCTGTACAGACCGTCTGGTGAAGTCCATGTGTACAGGCGCCTCTTGTGCAGTTGAAAATGAGTATTCGCTATGGTCAGGTTGTTTTCTTGACAAAACTCTACTAGCCTCTGCCCAGCTTCATTTGGCTCACCAAGACCGAACTTGCCTGTAATTCCGGATATTTCTTCACTCCCGACCTTAGCATTCCAGTCTCCTATGAGAAAAACGACGTCTGATGATGGGGTGCGGTCTAAAAGGCATTGTAGGTCCGCATAAAATCTCTCAACGTCAGCTTCTTCAGCAGTAGTGGTCGGTGCATAGACTTGGATAACTGTTATGTTGAAAGGCTGACCTTGGATCCGAAGTGAAATCATTCGGTCGTTTTTGGGGTTGTACCCTAGCGCTGCTTTGCCCATTCTTCTGTTTACTATGAGAGCGACCCCATTCCTTCTCTTGGATTCGTGCCCACAATAAAAGACATAATGGTCGCCGGAGTTAAATTCTCCCATTTCGGTCCACTTGAGCTCGCTGATACCCAAGATATCAATGTTCAATCTGTCCATTTCTCGCTTGACGATATCCAGTTTACCTTGCGTCATAGATCTTACATTCCATGTTACTATGTGATACATCTCCTTGCAACATCGGACTTTCCGGTCGCTTTCCGGCACATCCACAACTGAGCGTCCTTTTGGCTTTAGCCCAGCCGCTTCATTCGTCCTGGAGCTACTAGGAATCGCCCTTTGTTCATCCCCAGTAACATGTGGGACGCCTTCCAACCTGGGGGGCTCATCTTCCGGCGCAATATCATCAATAGTATTGTGACTGGCCATAGGGTTTTCTTGGCAGGAAATACTGGAGTGGGTTGCCATTACCTTCTCCAGTGAATCACATTTTGTCAGAACTCTCTACCGTGACCTGTCTATCTTGGGTGGCCCTACACAGCAGAGCTCACGACTTCATCGAGTTTCGCAAGCCCCTCCGCCACGACAAGGCAGTGATTCATGAAGGGGATCCCTGTTCTACCATAACGTAAATATTCAAACCAATTCCACGTGGCTTCTGAAGTTTTCCTCTCCACTTGGTTATTCATTTTGCGAGAAACGCGCCTACATAACGAGGCTTTTGGGCTCGAGTGATCTGGCACCTTCTCTCTGTCGGTAGTCATTCGCCGTGCTTTCGTTCCGAAAGCTGCGCGCGCGCGCTATACGCTTGAACAAATACTGAGAGCGACCTGCGGCAGCAAAAAGTATACTCTCTGCACTGAAACTCGACCAGAAAATCTAGGAAAATAAAACTTGACATAACCATCAAAATAAAAAGTTGCCACTAAAACAAACATTTCCGATGCCATTTTAAGATATTTGAGTAATTATTGCCGTAATACCGTATAGCTAAATTACATTGTCAGCAACCACAAAGCGGTCTTTATGTGCATTTTTTTCTAAGGCATTTTAATGACTTTGTGAGCACTCTCACTTGTGCATTTGGTGAACCCCCTACCTCCGCCTGAGCATCACTCTACCGAGTAAATGTTATACCTATAGGAGCGGCTCGGGAAATCCACTCGGAATCGTATCAAATCAGCATCTGTTCCGCGAGAATTTCCGCCAGATTTTGTTTTTTTACCTTTTTGGAAACTGTTTCGAAAGAAGGCGCCTGCCGTTCATACTGCCTGTCGAGGGCGAACCATAATTCACAGCTGTGAAAACCTAAACCGGTAGCTAAGGAAGTGAAACAACGCAAAAAGGGAAGTAGAATAATCACTCGCTGTCACCAGCTGTTTACCGGGGTATTTTTCAAAACTGTGAGAATCTGATATTTCATGACAGATACAAGTATAAATTCATTTACGTGTCGTGCTTGCCATGAACTGCACGTCTACTTTGATAAAGGCGATGACTGAGCGGCCAGAATCGAAATGAAAATGCAAAACACTTTCTGACATTGTTTTGAATCATAATAAATGAATTAAAGAGCATAACACAACTACAACCGTGATCTACTGATGGAAACATGATATTTTAAATATCCCTGCATTTCAGTGTGCTGAAGTTCCTTAAGGAGCGCGTACGTTCAATACGTTATCGCTTCTGCCGACTAGCATAATATTTTTTTTTTTCAGTTGTTTTGTTCGTGCACAGTCTTTCTGAACAAAGGAAGGCGATGTGTGGCACAAAACTAATTTACAGATAAGTGTCGGAACACGTAACCTGTTTCTTCCGACACGTCTTAGAAATGCGTCGACGTTGTTCAACACGATTCTTCAAGAAAAGATACGCTACAGTGAGTCACTGTTCGCATCTAGAGTCAGGCATTTCTCGATTTCTCCATGACCGGACACCCGGCGAATTGAAGAGAAAGCAACGTTTGCCTATGACCGAAACGTCGACGGTCACGGCACGACGCGATGGCGCTAACGGCTCCCGTCCAGTATGCCCTTATTAATCTTTTTTCGGGCATATGCGTTTTGCTACTCACTTACTTACTAGCTTCTTATTTCCAATCCCTCCTATCTCCAACGTATTCCTCAAAACACGATTGTAAGCTACCCATTATGCGAAGACGCTCACCCCCCCCCCCCCTCCCCTCCTTCCCTGAAACAGACACAAAGCACCGCTATATAAACGCAGTACAGAGGTGTACACATTGCCTAGGAGTAGCAAGTCTGACTCGACATTTAAGAATATCGGCGCGCTTGATTCCAATGTCAGCCTTTATTGACCGCTCCTCCCATCCAATCCGCCTTACGGGGTCGCGGGGCGTCATACAATACCGCCCTCAGTCAGTGGCCGACCATACACGAGGAGGATACACGAGGACGCTGCGCAACTTCACGTATAAATGCAGTGGCATCACTTGTGGCGCCGTCGACAGATGCTGTACTTGGTGTTTGGGTGATTTTAATGCAATCACTCCGATGGTTAAACGACGCCCCAAATCAGTGATAGAAATATCGCTAGAAATACCTCGACACCGGGAACGAACAGATATTTGTCTGTAATGATAAAGTACGAGTTTGCGTCTCCAAAACAAAACAAAAAAGCTTCTCAAGGCTAGCACGAGTAAAACAGCAATACCTGTTTCGCCAAAACCGTGAGTAAAATACACACCTGAAATCAAGTTGACCAGTTTTTGTTTTAATTAAGGGCGTTACAAACTAGAATTGTTTCTCTAACAAGACAACTTCTAAAAACACTTTTCTCGAAATCAGATACGTCTTTTGCTACCAGAAAACCGACAAGGTGCCACAAAGAGACTTTTGATAATTTCTTTACCAGAAAACTAATTCAGTCACGGTCTTCGCAGTGTCCTTATGAATATTTTTGGGCCAAGCCCCGTGAATAGAGAACAATCTAACTGGAGTCATTAAAAGTATAATGGAATTCAGGCAATACACGCTGTGAAAGATGCTTCCCAGATATTAAAGAATAATGCCCGAAGTCCAAACAAGTCAGCAGAGATTACATCACGTTGATAGTTCAGGATAGACTGCCAAAAATGCCGCGACTGAAAATAATATACGTAAGCAGAGTTCTGGGAGGAGCTCGAATACCTAAGATAACGGGCTGCCACTCAAACAAGAAAAAAAAAACATGTTGCCTTCGTTTTATTACATTCAACTGCCTCCACTGCAACGCGATATATTGCGTAAGTGGACTATGTGTCGCGCTCGTATTGAGACTGGCCCACCCAATAAGTAATACTGATTCGGACACTGCATAAAACTAAAGAATAGTCTTACATCTTAATGTGGCAACACAGCGGACGCTCTGGGCCTTTATTGTCTGTTTTAACCCACATTAGCAAGCTCTAGAGTCAATCATCATTCCCGGCTTCTCTTGATTACGACACCACAATTCACAAACACTTCCGATTCTGAAAGCTCATTTTCCACTTTCCAAAATAGTTGTTAAAGCATTAATCTGCAACTAAATGTCATTACAAAAGTGATGAAAGAACATAAAATTAACAAGTAGGATATTGCATTGATGCAAGGCCCTTGATAATAAATATCACAGCATTATAGCGCTAAAGCCTGAAAGAAAAAAACATTTACCTTCATTCAAGACAAAACTAAAGCGAGATTTGAGGGCAGCTCTTCCCCTATTCTAGCTTTTTGATATGTTGAGGTAAAGAATTTGAAAGAGGCATTTAAAGAATTTGAAAGAGGCATGTCTCTACATCTAAGCGCTTAGACTCTACTCTGTATTTTTCTCAATAATTATTATTAAAACGAAATTGAATTATTTTCTAGTTATTGATTTGTTGTAAAGGAGGTAATGTCGTTGCAGCTGCCGTTGCCCCCCCTCCCCCCCCCCCCCCCCATTTTTCCCGACCATGCCTGGAGAAACGCAGTCAAGTTTAGAACGTGGACGCGTTTCTTTCCTCTCGAAACGTATTTCACCGTGGACGATTTGCACAATATTTAAGGTTTGCTTTTAAAGATGTGACGTGGCCGCGTTAATGACTCTTTTCTGCGGGGCTCATTTGTAAATTTATGTTCACGTTTGTTAACTTGTCTTCTCGATTGATCACCGCCGCCTTAATTTGTGTTGCTATTAGCTCACAAATACTCACCTCATATATCATCTCAAACATGGATAAACACACATTCGCTGGCTACAATCTAATATGATGCTCCGCTTTAACCAATCTGTCCGAACTTCCCTGTTTGGCGTAGAGATTGCAGGCCTAACTCGATGTCCAAAACTCTAGTTTCGGTTAACCAGCTCACCATTTTATTTTGCAGCTACAAAGTTGGCAGCCGCTAACTCGGGTAGCAGTCTAGGTAACTTCCATGCCTATAATCTATGTGGCCTGCGAACTACAACATCCCAGTGGAATGCTCGTGATTTCTTGCTTACAGCACCGACAGCCGCCGTCGCCACCTGTAGAGGTACTCGATCTTCCTCTGTTTTCCACCTTACACCTACCTATTTGTATTACCTATTTCTCCTCTGCCACTGTTTTCCTCTATTTCCAGTCGTATCTCCCTGCCTTTCATTCTGGCCCTTATCTGGGGTGCATTCCGCCCGAGCCATTAAGGCACCAGTCACCTCCGGAAATTCCTCTATTCGCTCCAAATCGGAGAGTGGATTTCCATCTCTCCACTCTACCACCTGTTAGACGGGGCAGGTGGCGTTTCGCTCTGCTACTACCTGCCACGGGTGGCACGCTGAGTGTTAAGCTATAGGATGATGTCGACGACGACTACGCTGGCAACGAAGAGCTGCGCTCTAAAATAGCGGTGTAGCGACACGCTTTGTTTTGAGCAACCAGTAATTTCTCACGGCTCATTTCTGTGACGGCAATAATTTGTCTTTCATTTCGCGGTTATAATAGCGCAGCTACAATTACGATAAGAAGAAACCATGTGAACATCCCACAAATATGATATGAGAAGACAGGTGGGAAAGAAAACCGCACAGCAGGCAAACAAATACTGAATGAGGAAAAATAGCTCTGCAAACCAAGTACCAAGAACCGCAACAGGAGTTTGACAACAATAATACCATCTACTAAAGTGGGTGACAGCTGAAGGCGCTGAGAGAGATATCGCTCAGCGCGCGGTCATTGTTCTCTCATTAGGCGCACGTCAATGCGAGCAAGACTGTGTCCCACATTGCCATCTGACGTGCCGTGGAAGAGTGACCGGGAAACAGCGACATGCGAGAGAAAGTCACCGATCACTGCAGCCTCGTAAGCCTCGCGATAACGCCAGCCTGTTCGGCTGCTGCCGGGATCATGAGACAATGTCCAACCGTCTTACTTATCCGAGTGTTCGGGAACACTCCTATTTATAAGGAAATCCGCGAAACTGATGACTTGATATACGGTCTGGAAAAGACGATACGGCATCTCACACACCGGTTGCATTCGAGCAAAATATTTTTTTTAAGTGAAATAAATTGCTTTTGCACATACTGCTCCCCATTCTGTACTACTGTATAGTGCAACTACCAAAATAAAAATCATGGAACAGCTGAAACATTCCACTAGAATTTGGTTGTTGCAGAAAACGAATACAGTGTCCTACGTCTAAGGCACTTTTTGCTAAATAATTAGATATCTAGACACTTTGGACTTGTTACAGACGTGCAAATGGGCGTTTTTGTCCGGTTTGGTTCGGTCTGATTTTGTTCATATATGGTTAACATTCGAAAGTGTGTCAGGTTGTGAGGGACGCCACAGAGGAAGCAACCAGAAATCTCAACTACTTTCTTTAATATCTAATGACGTCGGTCAGTGCGCAGCCGTCTTGCTTATAGACTTTATCAAATAGCTGCAGCCGCAGCTGGAATTGCACCTGCGCTTTGTGGTAAAAATGCGGCGGCCGCTTTATGCGATAACGTAGTTGCTTGTTTCATAATGGAAATTTTTGAGTACGCTGTGCGGCGATGACTGGAAAAGTTATTGTGATGGGAACATTTGTAGCGAGAATAGGATGACACCTTTATGGCTTTCAATTTATTTGACTAAGTACTGAGAATTTGCTGTGCGTCTAGTCGACAGCACGACGAATCAAGGTGTACATAACATATTATTAAGTTAATTTGTTTGAAAATAAAATAATAAGGAATTGGAAAGTTACACAACTGCTTACTTCATGAAACCAAAAATCGCATACCTTCGCAAGCACCGGAAAACAAAAACAGCTTAATTCCATGTCAGTTCGATCTGTTATCTGCATCACAGGGAGGTTAGAAGTTGAAATGCTTGCCTTTACTAGATACGCAGCATGTGATGACGCCACTTACCCCATTCGCATTAGTACTCTCTATAATGTTGCTCAAAAATAAAACAAATCTTATGAAAAAAATTGTTAAAAAGTGCCATATCACGGTAGCGTTTTAGTTTAGCCTCATCGCTGTTCTAGAATACTCGCTGCTGCTTGTTGTGTGTTCGCCAAAGTTTGAATCATTAAGTAAACTATTTTTGAGCAACCGGAGCAACTGAATGCAACTGCTAGCTGAGAGGTACGTGGCGATTTCATGGCGAAAGCGTGCGCTTCCTAGCAACACCTCCAAACGACACGTTCTCGTGTTACACAACTTTCACTGTGCCTCCCTTGGTGGGAAATTTATGTCTTCCCTCCGAGCTTGGCAAAGTTCGCGGGTCCACTCCGACAGCAACGTTAGCGGAATTAAACAGGCCCATTTCTGAACAACATGCTGGGAATAGCTTCTGTTTTTTTTTGTCTTGCAGTTTTTACTAGATTCGTAGAGGGCATCCATGCTCACTCGTGCACGTCGTTAATTTCTAATGTGGTTGCAATGCTTTGCAATTAGGTGTTTTCCCGGCGAGCCCACTTTAGCCGTATAAAGTGATATGCACGCAAAGGCTACTTTTTTTTTATTCCTTTGATTCTATAAAAAGGCCACGTTACGAAGTAGAACTAAACTAATCTAAACACATACATGCACAAAATAAAACACAATAACGCATGGAGGAAGCTTTTGTGTTCGGACTTTCAAGGTCCTCTACTTTGCGGCGTGTCGTCTTACACGATTTTATTACTAAACTGCGCCGAGCAGTTATCATCCCGGCTTCATGAACTAACGTAACTAGAGGCTATCTTTATGTCTAATAGAGAGCAGTCATGCAAAACTGAGAGGCGCACAAGAACAACGTAGCATGTAGAGTCACGTCTAACCTCGTACGTGTCCGAATTATCTTTTGTCACCGGATGAAGAGAAAAAGACAACCAATTCGGTAATTAACTAAGCATCTGACAAAATCCCTGCATACTGCTCTGCCAAGCCTTGCTCAAAAATTTAATTATCGATATGTTTCAAAGCAGGTAACTTTTTTCAAAATAAATATTAAATGCCGACTTAACGGCCATCGCGTAACACCTAGCAGTGGCATAAGTTACGTTAAGGAAAACTAAGTCGAATATTTATGCACGCGCTGACTCGATTTCTGTTTTATTCTTTTGGCGTCAACCCACGCAGTTTTCTACGCAGACACAACCCAAAAGGTGTGTAAAGGTGCGCTGTATACAATGCCAATGCAAGTGAAGAAACCCTCTGGAGGTCTAAATTAGTCCGGTCATCTCCATAAGGGGCCTCCATATCCCGAATTCATTTGAATCACTAGATTCCACATATCATACCATATTTCGTTATCCCTACACCCCCATCAGTATATGAAACTATTAAACGGCGACGACGCCTTTAATGATGACAAACAGAAAAAAGACACCTGCTTTGTAATTTTACAAGCCTAGCACTTGCGTTTAGAGTGTCAGCTTCAGTAATGCGAAACAACCACGCCGGCTGTTCCACTTTGGATTTATGCTGCGTTTCATTTGATTTCAATGCTCCCATCACACATGAGTCTGCGATAGTTGTGTTTTTCTGGTTTCGCAGGGTAGTGACAAACGCCTTACACTGTGAACAGCGTGTTGACAAGGACTTCCGCATTATCGAGCAGTACTCTTCTAAGTATTATATCATCTGCGTTCGTCTATTTCTGCACCATGTCGAGTGTCTTTGGCTCCTCCCGAATACCAGATCAAGATGCTTCGTCTTGGCAGAATCCATGACCGTACTTCAAAGCACGTGATGAGCAGCGCCGTTGCTAATTGCTTCACCCCGACGTCCTGTCATCGTATCCCTTGTCCTATCAAAACGTTACGTTTTTTGTTGGACTAATGTCTGACCAACTGGCCCCCAGTCATCATCATCATCATCAACCTGACTATACCCACTGCAGGGCGAAGACCTCTCCCATATTCCTCCACTTAACCCGGTTCTGTGCTAGCTGCATCCACTTGACCCCTGCGAACTTCTTAACCTCATCCGCCCACCTAACTTTCTGCCGCCCCCTGCTACGCTTTCCTTCCCTTTGAATCCAGTTTGTTACCCTAAGCGACCATCGGTTATCCTCTCCTCGCCCTACTTGTCCTGCCCATGCCCATTTCTTCTTCTTAATTTCCACTAGAATGTCGGTAACTTGAGTTATTTCTCTGACCCACTCTGCACGCTTCCTATCTCTTAAAGGGGCCCACAAACACCTCCCGAGCACTCCTCACAAACTATATCAGTCGCTAGATTATGCTGCGATACACATTTGAACGCAATAATACACGTCTACGCGCAGTGCAGGTCCCACAATCCCATTCGAAAGTTGGCGCGTTCTTTCCTTTGACTTTTGCCAGTCCTCCTTCTCCTCTGTGCAACGCTGCTACGTGCATGCGTTTTCGAATGACTATTGGTCTGCTTCTTTGCGACGTCACACAGCCATTAAACTATCGCTTATGCCAGAAAAATTGAAATACGCTTAACTTTTAATTATGAGGAAAGAAAATTAGGATGTTCTGTAGACAGAAAAATTTTTTCAAAGCTTTTTTTTCCTGCACTTCCGGTCTCGCGCGCACACGCGCGCATCTTTGCCCTTCGCTCAGGCACCACGGCAATCGCGGCGCGTTCGCAAGCGGCGGTCTCGTTTCAGTTCCTTGCAGTGTACTTGCGGGGCACTTTCCGCCTGTGAATGTTCTCGTTTCTTGTGTCGCCCATGCGAAATGACCTTCGAAGTCGGCTTACAGGTTTACAGCATTAAGTCGGTGCTTTAAATGTCGGGCCCCAATCCACTGCGCCTTACGTAGTGCAGCAAAATTTCGGAGGCAACCGCTGCTCCGTTCCTGTGTCCACCAAACCAAAATACGCACCTCGGATCAGTCAAGGCGACAACATACGCTGGTAAGTAATGTGTTTACTAGCTTGAACATAGCGCACAGATAAGCGACGGTTTCACAGGTGCAATGAGTTAGTCATTGTTGTGATGCATCATTACTGTGGCGGCTATTAAAATCCTACCGTCTTAACCGTTGACTTGATTGCGTGAAACTACTCACGGAGGTTGCATTTTGTCTCGTAGTAGGTTATAAACTTTTGCCTTATAGTAAATTACCTAAGACAACTGCGCCTACCTGGCTCGGCCGTGCGCGAACTCGCGGAATCGTGCGCCGGCGTTGGCGGCTTTCGGCCCCGATCCCGGTACAGACTGCGGGTTTGCATTGTGCGCAGCAGCAACGAATTAAGCACCCTTACCTAACTTCCTACGAGCAAATAAAGTTTACCGTAGTATCGAAGCTCCGTGCGCAGTTTCACCACAAACGACTGAGCGGTAGAGCCGGAGAGGTACTACAAGCCGCCGCGGTAAACATGTAGTATTAGGATACGCATGCTGTATCTGGCCCTTGCAAGGTTTCAATATGACGTGCAGTGATGAGGACACACCGAAGAAACAAAGTAAACGACTTTATTTCGAGATTATTCCTAGAGAATTGCTCTCCTCGGCGAAAAACTGTGCTTTCTTAGTTTTATAACTGACCACCTTGTTGTCTCTGATGCTTGAGCCGGTGTACATTCGAAGGTATGTGACACTTTAATATTTTTTTTGTCACCATGTCTTTCTTTTATGTTCTGCGCGTTAAAGATACTCAAAGTGTGTACAAGAGTCAGTGGCAAGTGAATGTAAATACATGTACATTTCTCACACTTTGTTTCCGACACAGCACCTGTCCATATTGCACATTTCTTTTACTTGCTGATGTTTTCTTTTTTTCGCTAGCAGATCACTGTAAAAATATGACTGTCTGTCGTCCATGTCAAACAGGGGTAAAAACCTCGTCAAGCTACTGTATTAGTAGCCTTTTGTTCCTACCTTAGCATTTGTTTTTCTGTCGACAGGAGGAAAAAAATCTGAATGAAGTTGATTGAGTCGCTCAGCAGTTTAAATTGCCGCTAAGAACACTGTATTATTTCGCGCACATAATAATAATCAGCATAATTACACTGTTGTCTTGTAAACTGTGTAGCTTAACGGATGGGGAACAGCAAGCCCATGAAAAGGGAGATGTTACATGGTCACTTGTGAAGCCGGCTCACTTGAAATTTCCATTTACTTCTAGTTTGGCCTCAAGAAGCTGAAAACCTCTGACTGGCATAATTATTTGCAATCCAGCCTTACACACATTGAACCCACAGTTGATCTGCCTTTTTGCTTTTGTTTCAAGCGGCAGCTTTGATATAATACTTGAAAGGCCTGCGAGCGGTCGCACACCATGTGTAGTTGCCGCGATAAGCAAACAGCAACATGTTTTGTGTGCAATTTTGCTTAGCCGCAGCCACAAGGAAAACGCAAAGATATGGGTACAAGATTGCACTCACTCAGACAACAAAAGTCATATGAAACTGCTCTCCAGCTATTGTCAGCCGCAGCAAACATATTGAAACAATTTTCTTGGCTCCAGTGGCCAATGCTTTGCGGCGCTGATGCCGGTCTCAAAAGAACTGTGAGTTGAGCTAGTTGGTGCATCATTTTTTAAAAATACACAGTGCAACAAACATAGGACAAGCGAGTAGACGGGAACAGCGCTGACTATCAACTGCATGATTTATTGAAAGAACACAAATATATACAAAAATGCTCTGACAACCAAGTGTGCATGTTCGCAAATAAAACTTGAAATGTTGTTTTATCTGCGAACATGCGCACTTGGTTGTCAGAGCATTTTTGTATATATTAGTGTTCTTTCAATAAATCATGCAGTTGATAGTCAGCGCTGTTCCCGTCTACTCGCTTGTCCTATGTTTGTTGCGCTGTGTATTTTTAAAAAATGATGCCAGTCTGTTTAGCATTTAGGTTAAGCACATTGACAGTTGTACTGTGTAATTGACTAGTCATTGTGAAGAGCAAATCTGTGTCTGTGAGCAGCAATCAGTTCTTCTTTTGACGGTCTTTCATAGGCATCCGTCATAAAGTGACGCTCTGAAGCTGTGCTTGCAGCTGTCTCTCTGTGCGAAGAGCCCTCAGACCGTTTCTCCACATCTTGGAGGAGCTTGTGGACGTACGCTGCATGAAATAGTCATCGAGATTACAACAGTGCACTTAGTTTTTCGTGTAATATTATAAGTAGAACAAAATTTGAACTTACAAAATGTAGGCTGCGTTTTCACTGGAGCGACACTGAAATGTCCTTTCCTTGCTTTTGCCATCTTTACTTTCCAGCGGTCATCTCCTTTTTTTTGTCTGTGCCTGGAGCCTTGAGGAATTTTCATTAAAGTGAATTACAGCCAGATGTGACCTATAAAGAAGGTAAATATGAATTAATTTTTCATACTTTGGAAAAAAATGTGTTTCTTTTACCTACCAGCAAAATTATACAGACGAGGCTACCATAAGGAACCATTATGCATTATATTCACAACACTGCAGCAGAAATTGCTTCTGATTTAGCTACTATGTTCAGCGCCTTTAGAAATAAGAATGTGATGCAATGATCTCCATGCAGCAAAATGAATGTATGACATGGGCTATACAACATCATATCGTGAATCACATGTGTTCTCCCTGCTGTTGTATTCTAGCGATCATCATTAGTTCAAGTGGTCAAGTGAACCTTGAGCATTCTTGCAGCTTCAATACAGTAGCCTCGGGACATTCGAGATGGTTCTAGAGGGGTCGGAAACTTGCGTTGATAACTTCCAGTTCTTTAAAAACTGCCTTTGTCTTGGGACTGCACTAAGATGAGGCGCACAAAAGAGAGACGAGGTGTTTTTTCAGCCTGCGCTTCATGCTTGTCCTCAACTTCGATCTTTATGTCATCCCATCTGCCTATTCTAACATAAGAGCAGTGACTTCCAATGAGGACCCTTAGATGGCCTGTGCAGTCTGCAGCCTCCTGTCTCACTTTTTCTATGGAAGGGGATTATAGAATGGCTAGTGCTACCATGCTAGCAAATATGTTTTTACGATATTATATGAAGCATTCTTAGAATGTCAGAAGTGTGCACCGCAGTCTCCTCAAAATGTATGAAAACTACCTTTGACATGGCAGCAGTCTTGAGATTCGAAGAGAAAGACACAAGATAGGTTCAGCTAATTTTACAGCAGAGTATTTAATGTCAGGATGGAAGGATCGTCGAAAATTTCTCATTGGGTGCATACTTTGAGCAGGAGTTGGGATTCACTTGACATAGTGGGTGCCCCTTTTTTGGTAGATGTCAGAATTGACTCCTGTGAGTCGTAATTGTAAGGTCTCATATTACCTGGCCTGATAACATGACAGCTCCAGATCAAGCACTGTACTAAGGGGAGTGCTGGTCGTAGTGGCTATTGTAGCATTAACTAAACGCGATCTGCTTAGTTGGGCTACTTAGCAAGTTGAAGAATCGAAAGGAGGAAAAGGATATGTTGCGAATGAAGCACAGGCTTTCATAGATGAACTTCTGATTTTTTTTTTTTACTGAGTTCTATTTCCTCTGGCCTCTGTTCCTTTTACAATGACAATATTGTCACGACTGAAGGCAGAGGGAGCCGTGAAAGTACACGTATCCAAGGACCCGAGAATAAGGTCGGCTTGTCGTTTCGAACACAGAGTCACAGCGTCCAGCACCAGCGCGCCGCTCGTGCCAACCACCGCTTCGTTGTCGTCAGCACCAAACACGGCTGTCGCGCGGCGCTAGGCACGTGGCATTATTCCCCCCCCGTGAAAGAAAACATCGTCCCGATGACAAGGTGAGGGGAGAAAAGAAAAAAAATTAGGCGTGAGGTGAACTGTACAATGACGCAAGGTTTCACTTGCAGGGAACGCTCAGTCACGCGAAAAGTACGGCTTTAAGCGCACCACATGCACAATTTCGGGCCGCTGGCGTCGAACACTGACGGTCACAGTTCCATCTGGGATGACTTCGTAATTAACGTTGCTTAAGCGGCGCAGGACTTTATAGGGTCCGAAATAGCGGTGGAGTAGTTTCTCGCTCAAGCCTTTGTGACGCACGGGGGTCCACACCCACACTTGGTCCCCTGGTTCGTAGTGGGCCTCCCTGTGCCGAAGGTTATAGTGTCGAGCGTCGGTGGCATGCTGCTCCTTGATGTGCAAGCGGGCCAGCTGACGGGCTTGCTCGGCCTGTTCTGCGAAATGGGCGGCGTCGGGTTCGACCGCTTCTTCCCCGCACGGGAGCATCGCATCCAACATCGTGCGGGCCTCTCTGCCATATACGAGACGGAACGGTGTAAACTTCGTGGTTTCCTGCGGCGCCGTATTGTAGGCGAAGGTGACATACGGCAGGATCTCGTCCCACATTTTATGCTCAACGTCGATGTACATTGAGATCATGTCGGCCAAAGTTTTGTTTAGTCGTTCCGTTAATCCATTTGTCTGAGGGTGATACGCTGTTGTTGTGCGATGCTCGGTATGGCTGAGAATTAAGGTGTCCCGCAGTAGCCGAGCTGTAAACGCCTTTCCTCGGTCAGTAATGATGGTAGACGGTGCACCGTGTCTGAGCACAATGTCGTTCATAAAGAATCGAGCAACTTCGCCTGCAGTACCTCGGGCAAGGGCCTTCGTTTCAGCGTAGCGTGTTAAGTAGTCTGTGGCGACTACGATCCACTTGTGTCCGTTCGAGGATAAAGGAAATGGGCCTAAAAGGTCCATGCCCACTTGCTCGAAGGGTGTGAGGGGTGGTTCGATAGATTGTAACATACCGGATGGCTTGAGCGTGGGTTTTTTTCGCCGCTGGCATTGTCGACAAGTCTGTACGTAACGTCTAACGCTCGGAGAAAGATGTGGCCAGTAGTAGTTCTGCCGGACTCGGTTTAGGGTGCGTGTAAAGCCAAGATGCCCTGAAGTTGGTTCGTCGTGGCAGGCCAGGAGGATTTCGTGCCTTAGATCAGCCGGTATAACTAGCAGGTATGTTTTCGCACTCGACGTAGAATTCTTCTTATAAAGCACCCCATTGCGGAGGCAATACGACGACAACCCCCGAGCAAGGTACCGGGGTATTGTAGGATGCCCACCTTCAAGATGGTCAATAATCAGTCGCAGCTCGTCGTCGGCACGCTGTTTGGAGGCGAGATCGGACGTAGTGACTGCTCCGAGGAAGCTATCGTCGTCGGTGGCATCTGACGAAGGAGGGCCGACGGGCGCGCGGGACAGGCTATCGGCATCGGTGTGCTTCCGGCCAGACTTATAAATAACATCGAAATCGAACTCCTGTAGGCGCAATGCCCAACGTGCTAAGCGGCCACAAGGATCCTTTAAGTTTTTCAGCCAACACAACGAGTGATGGTCAGTGATGACGCGAAACGGTCGGCCATAAAGGTACGGGCGGAACTTGGCAGCGGCCCATACTACCGCCAAACATTCTTTTTCAGTGGTGGAATAGTTACACTCAGCACGGGAAAGTGCACGGCTGGCGTAGGCAATTACTTTCTCGACCCCGTCTTGGCGCTGAACTAGAACGGCACCAAGGCCGACGTTGCTCGCATCCGTGTGTAATTCTGTGTCGGCATCATCGTCGAAATGTGCCAGGATCGGGGGTGACTGGAGCCGGCGTCGTAACTCGTCGAAAGCCATCTGCTGCTCGGCGCCCCAGGAAAATGATGCGTCATCTCGAGTCAGGAGAGTCAGAGGGCTGGCCATCTGTGCAAAGTTTTTGATAAAGCGACGATAATAGGAGCACAGCCCAAAAAACCGTCGGACTGCTTTTTTGTGGGCGGGGACGGGAAAGGCAGCAACGGCAGCAAGTTTCTCAGGGTCAGCTCGGATGCCATCAGCACTCACGATGTGCCCAAGAAACTTCAATTCGGTGAACCCGAAGTGGCACTTTTGAGGCTTGAGAGAAAGGTTGGCAGACCGGACAGCTTCGAGAACAGTTCTCAGGCGGCGTAGGTGTTCTGTGAAAGTCGGTGAAAAAATTATTACGTCGTCGAGATAAACAAGGCATGTCTGCCACTTAAGACCTGTGAGCACAGTGTCCATCATCCGCTGGAAGGTGGCAGGAGCACAGCAGAGCCCGAATGGGAGGACGCGGAATTCATAGAGCCCATCTGGTGTTACGAAGGCAGTTTTTTCACGGTCCCTCTCATCAACTTCAATTTGCCAATAACCACTCCTGAGGTCAATGGAGGAGAAGTACTTGGCTCGGCGAAGTCGGTCGAGAGAGTCATCAATCCGTGGCAGCGGATAGACGTCCTTCTTTGTCATACTGTTCAGTTTCCGATAGTCAACGCAGAAACGAAGTGTTCCGTCTTTCTTTTTAACGAGGACTACAGGCGAGGACCATGGGCTGCTTGAAGGTTGAATGACGCCATCGGCGAGCATCTCCTTGACTTGCTGTTGGATAGCGTCTCTCTCCCGAGGAGACACACGATAGGGCTGCTGATGGATGGGTCGAGTGCCTTCATGCGTGATAATCCGGTGTTTAATGACCGACGTTTGCTGCACCTTAGATGAAGACGTGAAGCACACACGAAACTCCAGCAATAGATCTTGAAGTTGCCTCTTTTCAACGGAGGAAAGGCTAGAATTGATGTCGACAGCGTATACGGCATCATCCGGTTCAGTGCTAGGCGTAGCTTCCTCTGAAGCAAAACATTCGGCGACTTCGTGCAGATGGTCGACGTAAGCAATGACAGTGCCACGGAACAGATGTCGATGTTCATTGGAGAAATTGGTGACAAGTACCTCCGTCTCTCTTCCACGAAGGAAACAAAGACCTCTTGCCACAGAAACTCCCAAGGCGAGTGAGAGGGAGACATTAGGCTCAACAACCCGGAGGCCGTGATGTGGTTCGTCACAAGTAACTCTGGCGAGGATGCTGGCGCGTGGTGGCACTGTGAGGCTATCATCGGCGACTCGCAGCGTGGAGTGGGACCCGCGGTACTCATGCTTTTCAGTGGCCAGCTTGGCGGAAAACGTCACCAAGCGGTTCGGTAGATCTATAGTGGCACCGTGCTCACGAAGGAAGTCGATGCCAAGAATAACATCACGAGAGCATTCGCGTAGAACGAGAAAAGTCGCAACAAATGTGCAGCCTCGCACCGTAACCCGGGCTGTACACATACCCAGTGGTGCAACCACATGTCCGCCTGCCGTACGTATGTCTGGCCCGTTCCATGGCGTCATCACCTTTTTCAGTGTCCTTGTAAGCCGCCCGCTAAGGATAGAATAATCGGCTCCCGTATCAACTAAAGCGCTGACCTCCTTCGTGTCGACGATAATAGGGATGTCCAGGGAGACCCGGCCAAGACCAGGGCCTGTTGACGACGGTTCGGAGTGAAGTGAGCGGTGTGGTGGCGGAAGCTGGACGGCGTTTGGGTGGTAGGCGTCGGGACAATTCAATGTCGACGGCAGGTCGGAGTGAAGCAAGCGGTGCGGCGACGGAAGCTGGGCGGCAGTTGTGTGGTCTGCGTCGGGGCAATTTAAGCGACACGGCGGTGATAACTGGTCGGCGATGCGGACGACGTCGGGGCGATCTGGTCTGTGCGGCGAAAACTGGACAGGAATTCGGCGTTCAACGTCGAGGCGAATCGAGCGGTGCGGCGGTGGAAGCTTTACGGCGAATCGGTGTGCGGCGGCCTCGCCCCCAAAGGTCGCCGGAGCTAGTTTTCCCGATGAGGACTCGAGGAACCATGGCGTCCAGCGGTATACCGTGACCCAGAGGGTGAAGAGCGACGAGGCGAAGGCTAGCGCGACTCGCGACGAGGAGAATGTGGCAGACTGGCGGGTGACGTACGCTGGCGGGTTACGTACTCGGCGATGTCCTGAGGCCGCTGACCAGGCCGTGGATGAGGGCTGTCGGGGGAAAATCCCCTAAGGCCCATCTGACGATAAGGACACTGCCGGTACAGGTGACCTGCCTCGCCACAGTGGTAGCAGAGAGGGCGGTTATCTGGAGCGCGCCAGAGATCAGTTTTCCGGGGCGCCTGGCGCCGATCTTCCCAAAGGGGCAGCGGTGCCGCAGCGTGCACAGCGACCTGAGGTTGCGTGTAAGGCGAAGGGGTAGGTAGCAGGGCTGGGCGGCGTGTGACATCAGCATAAGTCATCCGCTCGGTGGGGCCCGGGGGTGGTGGTGGAACGACTGTACTTGTTGGTGGCGTGAGTGCATTCTGGACCTCTTCACGGATGATGCTGGCCAGGGAAGCTGCGCCAGGAGCTCCATGAACTTTCTGGAGCTCCTCGCGAACCACGGTGCGAATGAGGTCGCGAAGGGAGCTCATATCTGCCCCGGGATTGTAGTCGGTTCGGTCAGACGGCGGTAGTGTGGATATGGAATTCAGCGGCCGACCGTACTGGCTGCATCGCTGCTGTAACAGTTTCTCCATGGTCACAGCTTCAGCCAGAAACGCCGCGACGGTGGTGGGCGGGTTCCGCACGAGGCCGGAAAAAAGCTGTTCTTTGACGCCGTGCATCAGGTGCCGAACCTTCTTCTCCTCACTCATGGACGGGTCGGCGCGATGGCAAAGGCGCATGACGTCTTCAACGTACATTGCGACCCCCTCGTTCTGACGCTGAACTCGAGAGGTCAGGGCACGCTCGGCATTCTCTCGGCGGTCACTGTTGGCGTACGTACCGAGGAGCTGACTTCGGAAGGCCGGCCACGTAGAGAATGTGGCCTCGCGGTTCTCGAACCATGTCCGAGCAGCGTCTTCAAGGCTGAAGTAGACGTTCCGCATTTTCGCAGTGTCGTCCCAGCCGTTAAACGTCGCGACCCTTTCATAGTGAGCTAGCCAGTCCTCGGCGTCTTCAAACTGCTCACCGTGAAATGGTTTAGGGGTACGTGGGGTCTGAAGGATGAGACAGGACGAAGGGGTGGAAGGGACAGTCATGGTACGGGCGGGCGGTGTCGTTGCCACAGCCAGAGTCTCTTCGTCAAGAGGGAAGGCCTCGGGGGACAAGCCTCGGAGCCGTCGGCTGGTACGATGAACCGGAGTGGTCACGAGAGGCGGCCGCGTAGGGTCGTCCGCAGGAGAAGGGATCATCGATCGCACCTCCACCAGTGTCACGACTGAAGGCAGAGGGAGCCGTGAAAGTACACGTATCCAAGGACCCGAGAATAAGGTCGGCTTGTCGTTTCGAACACAGAGTCACAGCGTCCGGCACCAGCGCGCCGCTCGTGCCAACCACCGCTTCGTTGTCGTCAGCACCAAACACGGCTGTCGCGCGGCGCTAGGCACGTGGCAATATTATGAACATACATTAAATGCTTCATGCAAGGATTGATTGTTTGCATATGCAATGCAGAAAAGTTGGAATGCGTACTGGCACTGGAGTCAAAAATAATGTTGTATCCTTCTCTTTCATTCAACTTACCTTGCTTGCATCCCATCATCCAAGTATGCAATTGATTTGGGAGCAAATCTGATGACCAAATTATGAAATGATTCAAGGGAGGATGTTTGGGCTTTAGGGGAGAGTTGTCGAATGTCCTTCAGGAACAGGGAATTCATGAGAATGCAGTTTAGCTTCCTGAAAGCACATGAATCTGTAAAAAATGTACATATATATATATATATATATATATATATATATATATATATATATATATATATATATATATATATATATATATATATATATATAGCATTTAAAGGAGCGAACAGTCTGCGAGTGCAAGGCAAACATTTTTTTTATGTTTATACTGTTGACATTTACAGGAATTCCTCTTATGATGATTATTGGAATAAAGAGCATTAAATGCAAAGCGGAAGGAAAAACAACGCGCCGACGGTATATATATATTTGACTGATGAGTTGGTAGTGTTGGTGTGTATTCTAGTCAATCATAGGTGCTGAACCTGCTTACAGCTGCTGCATTGCAGTTGAAAACAGTTTTAGCAACATATTCGTTAAAAGACACCTGGTCCTGTACTGCTATTTTACTGTGACAAGAAATCTAAGAGGTGTTGTTAACCAAACAATTGTCAGTATAAGAAAGTATAGAACATCCCATTGTTTTTGTGTTTCTTACCGGCGTTATAACCAAGCTGCCTCAGTATTAAATTAATCTCGCAGTCTCAGCACTCACATTTACGTTATGTTGTTTCTTCACTTCATTATGGGTTTCTTTCTTCGCTATGTCTTGCTGTAATGTGTGGATGTGTAAAAAGTTTTTTCCGTGAAGTTCTATTTGCATTACCTATCTCTTAAATTTATCATTGGTTGACAAATGCCACAAGTGTGAGCCGTGCACCTTCCAAACAACATCAAAGTGAAAAACTTTACAAAAAAAAACCTATACAAAACAGATTACCTCTGCTCATCCATTGCCTGTTTGCAAGGAGCTAATGCAGGCATTTGCTGTATGGTCTATCATGGCCATCACGCTTATCGCATATGTGGTTCAACAAGCTGCACTACATGCTGATGATCAGGTCATCATTACCCTGGCCCAGGGCAGCAACATAGACTTGTGATTGTCTGGATCCATGGTTCTATTGCTTCACAGCCCTTTGACCTGCTCAAGCTTTTAACTTAGTAAATGCAGTATAGAATAATGTTATTACCATGTATTTGCCCTAATTATTAAAGCAAGCAACTGCATGCATCTTTATTAATGCGTCAAGCATCAAAGTAGTGCTGTATGGGCGATTTGCTGCTCTTGCAATATGTCCAGATAGCTGGGTGGCAGTTTGTAGATAGATGAAATTAAAACCTCATTACATAATAATATATGTCAGCAAATGTACCTCTTCCCCAATGGTTTGCAACGATGAAACATTTTGAAATTCAATTGTTTGTATTATATAATGATTAATTTGATTCTTTTTATATATAGACATGCAAGCAGCGCTTGTCAAGTGGACTCTTGGTGAGGCTGAAATAAATTTCTCCTAATAATATGCAGAAATTGGCGCCTTTTGTTAAAGACTGCACTGAGACTCGTTAGTTGAGGCCAGGCCCCATGCTGGCACTATTGGGCACTGCAGCTGACTTCACACAGTTAATAGGAATTGCAGCTTGCCAATTTTCGTATCGCAGCATTGTCTTACCTCTCCTATTCTTACCTGTTCTCATTGTAGAATATGGTCAGTCTGAATGATAACAACGTTGTACGTGCAGTACTTGGCGCTGTAGCCCGGGGAGTCGCAACGCCCATCTCCTGCGAGGTCCACTTCCATTCCATCCAGCTGGCTGATGATCTGTGCCCGCTGTTCCTGGAAAATCTGGGACAAAAATAAATGTGCATTTGTGAGCCACTGGTAACATTGTGCCGAACTGTGTCACTCGATCGTTGCACTACTGCATGCGCGCGCTGTTTTTTCTTCTGTTATTACGCAAGCTTTCTATAAGGCATAATATAAGAACCCGTGCAAATTATTTTCCGTTAGGAACCGGAGAAGGCTCCTGCTCTTATTGCTGTCGGTGAGCCATTTGGAGAAGTCCTCTTCCCTTGTTGCGGTTTATCTCCCCCCCCCCCCGCCCTTTCCGCAGGAAAAATCTAGTTGTGTACAACTCCTGTCTATGCTCCTGTCAAAACCAACTCTTACACTTCCGATCGGCAGCTGATCGCTTAGGGATAAAGAGGCACAACTTTGAGCGACTAAGCCAGTTCACGCGAGTGATAACGTTTATTTTGCGATCCCCCCCCCCTCCCCCCTTTTTGCTGAAGGGTAAAGCCTCTTGGCACTTTATTTTTTCTGTTGCCATCTCTTCATTCCTGACAGTGTCCCTCCTTTCTTCTCTTTCTTCTTATCAACGCCCATCTCGGTTTCACGTGTTTCTTTCCTGGTTGCCTCGGTTGGTGAACTTGGACGCGGCTCCCTTCGCGCGACATTTCAGAGTGCGCTCTGTACAAACACCACATGGCGTAAAAAAAAAAACGAAAAAAAAAATGCTACAGGGCGGGAGTCATGCTGCGATAATAATCGGGCACCGAACAGTTTCACTTCCTGTCGGCGCGCGCGTTCTCCGTTGCAGTCAGCTGACGCCGAACCGCGGCTGACAAACTACACCACAGCGCACAACTACGCAGTCCCCTTCTCATCCCCTTCCTTTTTTTTTTCTTTACAATCGATCGTTATCTTTCACGAAGGGGCATCGTATAGTCAAACGCAAGAGGAGCCTAAACACGAAGGTTTCAAGGTTCGGGCGGTTCGGGCAAGGTGCACGAGAGTTTCCCTCCGCAACGCCCGGAAGACCGCTCTCTGCGATCTCGATTCTGAATTTCTAGTCTTTCGCTAACATCTCATGCCCTTGCTGCGGTACGGATATTATGGACCCCGAGCTCGAAAAGCGACTTCGGCGAATGAGTACCGAGAAGGGACTCGACCCCCATAAGTACACGTCGTTGAAGAATCCGCTGCTGAACCCCGACGATGATTGTATTCGGCTTATATGGGTGCATTGGTGCGTGGGGTCGACTAGCTTAACATTAAAAAATAAAATCCCATCGTAAGCTCGCCACTGGTTTATTTTGAGCAGTGTAGTTCACAGTGATCATGGCAAATCTTGCTATATGCATGCCACAACGTCGAGCAAGATCACCTGAGTTAAAAAAAAAAAATCCACACTACTGTGATAACGCGTCTAAAGCTAATATTATCACAATCTTTTCATTTTACACTTACCGGCAGGGTTGAAAGAAACAGCGTTGGTACCGCTCCTTCACGCAGACTCAGTCTTGTTGGGATCCCCCAATCGCGAACCACATATCCTGGTAAAGCAAACGTAGATAAACGCTTTGTTCACCGATGCTGGCTATCCGATGAGCTGTAGCCACTGTTTCCGGAGGTTGGCGTTTTGAAGCACTTGATGCAGAATTTTTTTCCTCCCGTCACTAGCAATACCTTCGCAGCCAGGGACTGTACACTGTAACAACCTCCCGCTCATGTCCCGTCAACAACAATTCAGCGCTTCGAGAACTGCCTTCGCGAATTCAAGAGAGCGACCAGTCTAGCCCAAAACTGTCCTGCACCCGTCGCGCACACGAGGTCAACGCCAGGGATGTATAGCGTGGCAACAAAACTTGCGAGTTCGTGCCGAAGGGCGATGACGATGAAGCAGACGACAAGAGGCCCCCGGCGGCGCATCGGCAAGCAAGCGCGACAAAACGGAAGTTGCGGCGTGCGGCGCTAAGCAAAAAAAGTAAAAGCGCAGATGCGTCAGTTGTGACGTGTCAGTGGGCGAGGCCTTGGAGGAGGGCCAGCCTTTGCGTGCGCTAAAAAGTTGAAAAGAGGAGGAAGCCGCGAAGACGCAGATATTCAAAATTTGATTGCAAATAACTCTGCTTCCAAATGCCGCATTTAAAAAATTTTTGCGGGAAGGTTATCTTACATCGACATTCTTTCACATACTAGGCACAGGGAAACTGTATTGCTATGGCTGTTTTGGGCCCCTTTAATGTTACCCCTACCATTTTTCGTTCCATAGCACTCTGGGCTGCACAGTATATGAAGTTAAATTTCACCATGACGGGTCCGGGCGGTGCTGCAAAAGGCACCCTAGATTTTCAACTGCGGGAGATGGCTGGGAGTGTGCTCTCCCAGAATACAGAAGGCTGGCATTGGCGGGATTTCGGCAACGACAGGCGGTCCAGCGCGCTGAAGTGGGCCCTCGAGTTATAGAGCAAGAACTTTACTACGCTAAGTTTTGCCATGGTCATTGGGTAGGCAGTTCAACCTTTAAGATAGCGGTCCGATTTAAAGCTAAGCAAGACGCTTAACTTTGTTCTGACCAAAACCTCAATGACCTTGACCTTTCACGTGGAAGCTTAACAACCAACGTAACCAGGCTAAACAGAGCTCTCGCTTTGTATCAAAGTTTAGAAGAGTTAAACATCCATAAATATTTTTCGTTCACGCAGGCGTGCACAACACTGCTCTCGAAAACACATCATCATCATCATCATCATCATCATCAACAACAACAACAGCCGGACTACACCCATTGCGGAGCGAAGGACTCTCCCATATTCCTCCAATTTACCGTGTTCGGTGCTAGCTGCATCCAACTGACCCCTACAAACTGCTTAAGCTCATCCGCCCACCTATCATTCTACCACCCCCGGCGTTGCTCCCTGCCCAGTGGTCATAAATACAAGGGCACATAAACTGTTCAAGACCTAGTGGCGGCTGCGGAGCGAAATGTAAACACACATACGCCCAAGCCGAACTATGGTCCAGCAATGTTTGAAGGCACTTAAATTATTTTGTTGCGACCGCACATCCCACTTATCAACCGCGATGTCGATTCGAGGCGCATGGCAGCATCGACAAGTGCCTAGTTGTCACGCGATCGTGTAGGCTATGTAGTAACTAGGACTACTACGCGATGATCAAAAATCTTTGTATCAATTGAAGAAAACCATTTTAATTAAAAGTGCGCTCCAGCTCTTGATAATGCTTCAAGTAAGAAAGAGTTGCGATAAATGCTGTACTATTCCAGACCTTCTGCGACCTGATGACCATACAGTGCACATGCCAGGGCACTGACTATACTCTCCACACGAATAACGATGGAGAGCAGTTTCAGGGGGAATTTTTTGTTCGCGATGTAATACGGGATAGTACGTAATAACAGTAAACAGCGAACTCATTTATAGCGCACAAATATTTGAAGAACTCTTAAGCTCTACACATAGGCGTCTGGTACAGCATTTTAACGGCTCTGATGTGCAGGTCCTGGCTTTAAATATATAAAAATACCTGTCTTTGCTAAACGTCCCCGAGTGTTGATCCAGAGGAATTTCTCGCTATAATTGCTTCTGGTAATAGATAATTACCTTCATTACACGGTGAGTACAATCATTTTATCTGTGAACTAGACTGCAAATTATTGTACTACAGAAAACCTTCACGATAATATTTTAATCAGAAATAACTTTTACGCCGCGGAATTTGTGGAATAGAAAAATATGTATACTAAAATTATTCCAATTAATTTGCTTCAGAAACGAGCGCTAGACTACTACGATGACGAGAAAAAAGAAACTGATATATTGAACTTGGTCCGTTCAGTGCCACGAAACCTGCATTGTCTGCTGGATGAGCACGGATTCTGCATACGCTTCTGCCTTATTTCTTAATTCAGTCCTTTGTCATGCACACTTGAATACGAGTAAAAGTTTTGAGTCTGGTTCAATTAAAACGGCAGCCATTAGAAATCGCCGGGTCGAACAGCTAACTCGACGATAGTGCAAGCGCGTTTGTATCTGCCCCTCATGTGCCTCGCGCAGTTTTATTCTATTCTTCAACATGTACCGACCAGCCGTTATTGGCCTTCTTTTGGACGTTTGCATCCCCAGAGCAAAACTCAAAGCAAGTTTTGTTGATATAGATTATATTACCTTCATTCGCAATCATTCAAAAAATTTGAAACAAGGAATAGGGAACGTTTCGTTTATGTGTTTACTGCTTTAGCCGCGCAGTCATCTAGCGGGAAGCGTAGCCAGTCTGCTGGGTGTGTACGTCGTATTTTGTTATGTTTAAGGTACATACGCAACTCAGGGTTCTTGCGCTAACATTAGCGTTATATCCGTCTTCATTATTAAACTAACTCTTTGGAATCACCTTATTAGACATCAGCGTCTATTATAGACGAAACGTGCACCATTCATCCAAATAATTTTGACCTGAGTGCAATGTAGAATGAAAGCGGACGTGTTCCTTGAGCAGCATACGAAGAGATATATTATTTAGGGTTCTAAGTCCTACGGCGGAGGCCAAATGTGATTTTTTGTCCGTGTTTGACATATCACATGCTCTTGTTTTGTCAGTACAATGTTATGTTCAAGGTGCTTGCCTGTTCGTAGGCTCCATAGAATCATCAAACTGAAATATTCCTGTTTATGTCCGTCTTCTGTTCTCGTAGCACAGTGCTTGATTAGGTTTTCTTTTAATTCGGGCTGTTTCCTTTCCTTATCGTGAGGTCTACAAGCTACGTATTTAATGATGCCTTTGTTGGACATGTAACTTTTTTTTTTTTCATTCCCTTCATACGAGCTTTTACAGCGCGCATGTCAACTCCCTCATTGCCCCTAACTCCAATGCGACATGAGACTATGTAAGCTACTGATTCCTTTTTAAACATAAGCTTCTCTGATATTTACAGCAATGCTTGAGAATTTTATTTTAATGCGAAAGAAAAACTTCGCTATGCTCACAGATTTCTGTCCGCAGACAGCGTCCGCAGAACTTGTTCGCAAAGTCGTGTCAGCAGCAGTTGTGAGTAATTGAGCAGTGGTAGAGGTTAATGAGTGGTTTCAATCAATATAGGGTGACGTAATGCAGTGTCCAAAAATATTCAGGCCAATAAGGTAATTAGGTAAATAATTAGAAGCAAAAAATGTAAAAGTAAAGGCGAAAATGGTCTCATTAGCCAATGGCTTGGCACCACAATTCATTGTATCACAAATAGTTAATTACGTCAGTCAGTTAGGGTGACGTCAAGATGTTCAGTTCAGTTCAGTTCAGTCGTTCAGTCATGTCCGAATCTTCGTGACCCTATTGACCATGTCACGCCACGCTTTCCGGTCTCTCGCTATCTTCCTAACATCACATAACTTCATCTGCAATGCCTCGAGGATGCCATCTAACCATCGCGTTCGCTGCCTACCCCTTCTCCGGCGACCCTCAACCTTTCCCAACATCAAATCTTTCTCCAGCGGCTCCTCTCTTCTCATCAGATGACCAAAAGTAGCTGAGCTTTAACTTTAGAATTTGACCCTCCAATGAGCAGTCAGGGTTTATGGTCGGCAATATTGACCTATTTGATCTTCTGGCAGTCCAAGGAACTCTCAAGAGTCTTCGCCAGCACCACAATTCAAACGCGTCAATTCTTCGGCGGTCAGCCTTTTTCACAGTCCAACTCTCGCATCGATACATCACAACTGGAAAGACCATAGCACGAGTTATACGGATCTTGGTTGGCAGACTAATGTCTCTGCTCTTTACTAGGCGGTCAAGGCTAACCATTGTTCTCTTTCCCAGAAGCAGGCGTCTCCTAATTTCATGGCTGCAGTCTCCTTCCGATGTAATCTTGGAGCCCAAGAAGAGAAAATCTGTCACAGCTTCCCCTTCTTGTCCCTTGATGCTCCAGGACTTGATAGGGCAAGACGCCATGATCTTTGTCTTTTTAATGTTCAGTTTAAGCCGAAACTTCTCACTCTCTTCTTGTGCGCGCATCAGAAGTCTCTTGAGTTCCGCTTCACTTTCTGCAATTAAAGTGGTATCATCCGCATATCTAAGGTTGTTGATACGTTTTCCAGCAATCTTCACTCCAGCTGAAGACTCGTCCAGACCGGCCTTCCTCATGATGCACTCTGCATATAGGTTAAATAGGCAGGGCGACAGTATGCAGCCTTGCCTCACTCCTTTCTCAATCGGAAGCCAGTCAGTAAGACCATGCCCAGTTCTGACTGTGGCCTCTTGCCCTTCATACAGGTTCCTGAGGAGACAGATGAGGTGAATTGGAACTCCCATCTCTTGGAGAGCTTGCCACAATCTGCTGTGATCTACGCAGTAAAACGCTTTCGCATAATCAATAAAGCAGAAGTAGATGGGTTTCTGGAACTCTCTTGCTTTTTCCATGATTCAGCGAAGGTTGGCAACTTGGTCTCTAGTTCCTCTGACCTTGCGAAACCCAGCTTGCACGTCCAGAAGCTCCCGATCCACATACTGCTGCAGCCTACCTTGGAGGATTTTCAACATCACCTTGCTAGCATGCGAAATAAGCGCGATCGTGCGGTAGTTGCAACAATCTTTGGCACTGCCTTTCTTTGGAATGGGGATGTAAACTGACCTCCTCCAATCCTGTGGCCACTGCAGGGCTGTCCAAATCTTCTGACATAATGTATGCAGAATGTTAACAGCGTCATGGTTAAGGTTTTGAAGCAACTCAGCTGGAATGCCATCAATTCCGCTAGCTTTGTTCTTAGCAAGGCTGGCTAAGGCCCATTCAACTTCACTCTTCAGGATGCCCGGCTCGAGATCAGTGATCACGACCGTCTTATGTTGGGTTTGCACATTCGGGTCCTTCTTGTACAGTTCTTCTGTGTATTCCTGCCACCTCTTCTTTATCTCTGCGGCTTCAGTGAGGTCCTTGCCTCGTTTGTCCTTTATCACGCCCATCTTAGCACAGAAGCTTCCTTTGATATCTTTGATTGTCTTATACAGAGCTCTTGTGTTCCTTAATTGGCTGTTGTCCTCAACTGCTTAACACTGTACGTTCAGGAAGGCATTCTTATCTCTCCTTGCTATTTTCTAAAAGTCCGCCTTGAGAACCTTGTATCTTTCTCTTTCCCCCATAACTTTTGCCATCCTCCTTTCCTCAGCTATTTTCAGAGCCTCTTCAGATAACCAGTTTGCTTTCTTGCATTTCTTTTGCTTGGGAACTACCTTAGTAGCAACTGCTTGTATTATATCACGAATATCAGTCCACATCTCTTCGGGCTCTTTGTCTTCTAGATCTAATTCTTGAAATCAATTCCTCACTTCCACAGCATATTCTAATGGAACTTGATCCAGATTATACCTGAAAGGCCTTCTAGTTTTCTGCGTTTTCCTCAATCGAAGCTTAATCTTGGCAACAAGAAGCTGATGATCAGTGCCACAATCGGCCCCAGGCCTTGTTTTTACTGCTTGTATAGCGCTTCTCCATCTCTGCCGGCAAATAATATAATCGATATGATTTTTGTACAGACCGTCCGGTGAAGTCCATGTGTACAGGAGCCTCTTGTGCTGTTGAAAATGAGTATTCGCTATGGTCAGGTTGTTTTCTTGACAAAACTCTACTAGCCTCTGCCCAGCTTCATTTGGCTCACCAAGACCGAACTTGCCTGTAATTCCGGATATTTATTCCCTCATTACCTTAGCATTCCAATCTCCTATGAGAAAAACGACGTCTGATGATGGGGTGCGGTCTAAGAGGCATTGTAGGTCCGCAAAAAATCTCTCAACATCAGCTTCTTCAGCAGTAGTGGTCGGTGCATAGACTTGGATAACTGTTATGTTGAAAGGGTGACCTTGGATCCGAAGTGAAATCATTCTGTCGTTCTTGGGGTTGTACCCTAGCACTGCTTTGCCCATTCTTCTGTTTACTATGAGAGCGACCCCATTCCTTCTCTTGGATTCGTGCCCACAATAAAAGACATAATGGTCGCCAGATTTAAATTCTCCCATTCCGGTCCACTTGTCAAATACTAAATAGTTAATTAAATTAGTGAATTAAGGTGACGTGAAAGCTGTGGAGTCACGCAACCTGAAGTCACGCCAAAAAAGGGCATAGGAAGAAATTGGCGCGCAATTTTGAAGTACAAAAGACTATGGGTAAACAAGAAGTGAATTAATGTAACGTCAAGGATGTGACGTCACGCAACCGGAAGTAGAGCCGAAAAAGGGCATAGGTAGGAATTGGCGCGCAATTATGAAGTACCAAAGACTAATATGGGTGAACAAGAAGTGAATTAAGCAACTAGAAGCAACCGGAAGCAACCAGAAGCAACCAACAGCAGCATCCGTGCTTTCGTGTTACCTCAATGTAGATTCTGCAGTGCTCTTTAATTTTTTTTATCCTTTCATATAAGATGAAACAGCATTTCAGATTTTAAATTATGTGAACACGATGTGAAGTACAACATACAAATGACTTACCAAATATCCGAGCCCAGCTGCATTGTATCAACGCACATATAAAGCGCTACGGCTTGCGTGCATTGTGCTTCATAGCTAGAGCTAGGCAGATCGAAGCGATAAACTACAAAACCTCGCTGTTATTTTCAACAATGTCTGTGCAAAGTGAAATTTGACAATTTTCCAAACGTCACTTTTTTATTTTATACAAAAACGCGACGTTTCGGAGCCGGCTCAGCCCCTTCTTCAGGAGTGCATGACGCGGGGCATGGTGCAGCTATAAGTAAAGAAACAGAGAGGCGAGGAGGGAGGGGGAGGGGGAGAGAAGAGGTGGGGGAGGAGTGGGTAAGATGGGTGCGATGGGTGCGAACGAAATGAGAAGGAAGTGGGGGGGGGGGGGGGGGGCGGGTTAAAACATATGATGAATCACAATGCCGCAGGTGCAGGGGTGCCCGCTGACGTCTTTTTTTTTTTTATCTGTGAAGTGGCCAGGTAGGAGCGAAGACCTTGGATGCACACAGCAGCAAGGTTGCCTATCGCCCGGTTGACATTGTTTGCGATCGACTCTGCATGCCATGATTTGAGACAGAGTCTTTGTCGCTAATTGGTCTCGTTCTCCAGAATGAATATTTCTTCGAAATTTATTCTGTAGTCGGAATCTTCTGAACGCCTTCTCATATTCTATCTACATGACCTTATTGAATAATGGCCCATAATAACCCCCGCAAAAGTTTTGATGAACAATTATTTTATAGCTCATTAGTCGTTGCAAAATTTGCTTACTGTAAGGAATGGCTGTCGTTCTCATGCCCACGTTCATATTCATTATTGGCAGCATAAGCTTGCGAAATGTGTGGACAGGAAAAAAAATATTGTAGCACCGTTTCACTGAATAATAGGGTGATAACCACTTTATTAAGCACAGTTGTCTTCAAGCAGGATATGCAAACATATTCTTTCATACATTCATAAATCTCAGGGGACTGCGCAGCAATATTTTTTTTTTTTTTTGTCTCTAGACAGACTCGTTCATTTTTGCCACAAAGAAAATCTTCCCCGCTTGTTTAATTTTGTCTGCCCCTTTTTTACAAACACAGCGTTCGGAACTCACACGAACGGCTGCCAAGGCGAAACACTTTACTTTCGGTTGGTGCTTGAAATTCAGGGGTCGATCGTTTTCGCCCAACTGAAAGGGTTTGCGTTAATGGCGAAACAAATGCACACCGGTGCTGTTAGTCTTTTTATTTTCCTTTAGTAATCTGCTTTCGGATGTTCATCGTTTGTTAATTCGAATAACACAGTAACCAATTTTAGTAGCCGCGGCCCCCGTTAGCAGCTAAGGTGCGGCCTGCAGAAATTAAGTGAACGGGGAAAGGAAGGAAAGAAAGTGGGGGAGAGAGGAACATGGGTAGGGTATCTAAAAGCATACACAATATAGAAAACAATAAAAGTAGAGCACCGCTCATATCGGCTGAGAAGGTTAGACGTTTTCGGCTATTCAAGACTCTTTGTGCAAAATACTACACAGCGTGAGTGCTTTCTGCATAGTATGCTACGGCACCCCCTCTGCTCTCACCACGTCTGCGCATACCAGAGAGGAGGAGTGACGCTCTGCGCTCCGTTTAGAGGCTATTTTCCTCCTCGCCGCGAAAGCGGCCTATAGCTGCACCAAGCCCCTCGTCATGCACTCCTGAATAAGTAGCCGAGCCGGCTGAGAAACGTCAGGTTTCTGGGCCCGATAATGCAAGATAACGCATCGGGCGTTTTTTTACACAGCTTATAAATGAACAGCAAGCAACCATTCACAAAATAAGACAAAACGTATCAACGTTATTTAAATCATGCCGCATTACTTTCAGTGACGATAGATTCCGGAAGCTGATTCCATTCTTCTAACGCGGTTGACAAAAATCATATCTCAAAGGCGTCAGTTGCTTCTATGTATACAAACCTATTTATTGACGATTCGTAATTATAGTCACAGATATTTATTGTGAGCGGAAATATCGCTTTCAGCTGTAATCACTGTCACCAAAGTTGCCGATAACCTGTTTTATATTGTCACACAAGCACTCAATGCCTGACAGGTAAACATCGAGACTTGCTTTTTATATCGTTTACTTCTTTCTTCATTTTTATCCAGTCAATTTTTAGGCATTTGTGTTTTAAGTTTGGTTTTTGGTTCTTTTGTTTTTCCCCTCGTATAACATCCTGGGTGTACAAGGCGCAGACCACTTAGTTTACTGCAAAGCTGATGAAGGGAAGTTTTCTCCTGTAAAGCGTGCTCTGTCTGTAAGTCTTCTCGGTGAAAGGGTGCAGCACATCTTACAAAGCAACTGCACTGAATCGAGTTTTAAATCGACATCTGTTAGTACCTCAATTCCTTAGGTGGAGAATAATTTTCACGAATCGTAGACAATGGGATATTATATTATTAGGTAGTGAAAGAAGGTCTTCTAGGAGCTCACGGCAGGAGGCCTAAGGCGGCGTGTAGGCCAATCAAAAAACTTTGCGGCTACATCCGCTCAGGGGGGAAACTTTGATTGCATCGTCTCTGTTTGTGTACTGGGTCAGTAACTTTGGTCCACCTTCGGCAGAGTAGCGGACTCGATAAAGCCTGGCTGATAAGGAGGGTGTTCTTTTATTTTTGTCTGCAAATTAGTGCTTCCAGTCCAAGGCGCATGGCTAAGCCGAAAACTTGCAGCGTCAAAGCCTCAATAAGCGATCGAGATAAACGCCATATTATACGTTCGGTGGCCCAGCCGCATGTGTTTCAATTGCGAAGCGAATTGACAGGAAAAAAAGCACTGCATGCGGACCAGCCTAAAACCCCAGATATGTAAAATAATGGAGTGTGACGTGGCGCTGCTGCTCAACAGTGTGAGCAAGCGACGTCTTGGGCCTCGTGGAACCCGCTCAAATTTGTGGGCTTGTCAGAGAGCGTACAGCTCCTATCGATCGAACTGTCTGCTTGTGTTAGATGATTGCCTATTATGCGCCAGGACATTATACTGTTGTGCGATGAGTCGCCAATTCGCCAACACGGAGTTCCAGGCATGCGAGTGCACCGTGGGTTTTTGACGACAGCTGGATAAAGCGCTACCATGTAAACTCTGCTTCACATGAAAGAATGTGAAATAGCAAATTTAGGTAAGTACAGTGTATTACATTTGATTTGGTGCATCCACTACAGGAAAGAAATACATCGCCATGACAGCCATGGTAACTGAAGTGACCAGCGACAGCGCGTTGTTCACACTGTTATGCAACTGTTGAACTTGCAAAAATGTGTTTCCAGCGTGCGCGAGCTTGTGATAAACTGTGCATTGTCTTAGAGAATGTTAGGACGAAGACTTCATAGCGTAAATTAAATATTCGGTACGGACATCACAATCGCATATATATAGTGAAGCTCGTTTGGGGGAAAATTAGGGCAGTGGGCGGTTGCCGTTAAGAAATTTGTTTTATTGCGAAAAGGAAAGAAGCCAACAGTCGGCGAGGCCAAGGAAAGCGTTGGGGATGGTACTTTGTCTTTTTTTTTATGTTTACTTGGATAATCACAGAAATTAGTAATTATAATCTGTTAAGGGGAAAGATAATTAGACACAAAGTAGAAGAAAAAACAACGTGCCGATGGTGGGATCCGAACCCACGACCTCCGAATAACGCGTCCGGTGCTCTTCCAACTTTCCCCTTAACAGATTATAATTACTAATTTCAGTGATTATCCAAGTAAACATTAAAAAAAAAAAAGAGACATAAAAGTATCATCCCCAACGCTTTCCTTGGCCTCGCCGACTGTTGGCGTCTTTCCTTCTTGTATTATAACGAGCACCCTCATTTCCCCTTGATTGATCTGCTTGTAGCTTACGGGGGTCTCGGTTCTGGCAGTCTTGAAGCCATAGGTAGCGTAAGAGGGTTCTAGCACAGCTTTCGCCCTCGCTCTTGATCACGTTCTACGTGACGCAGGCGGTAACAAAGGACGTCCCACGTCCGCCGCTATGACTGAGGGTGGCGCTGGTGAACACTCTCAAGGTTCGTATACAGACAACATAAATACACAAGAAAGTAGCAGGGGAGACAGCGGCCGATGTAGCTCAGTTGAAAGAGCACCGGACGCGTTATTCGGAGGTCGTGGGTTCGGATCCCACCATCGGCACGGTGTTTTTTCTTCTACTTTGTGTCTAATTATCTTTCCCCTTAACAGATTATAATTACTAATTTCTGTGATTATCCAAGTAAACATAAAAAAAAAGACCAAGTACCATCCCCAACGCTTTCCTTGGCCTCGCCGACTGTTGGCTTCTTTCCTTCATGTATTATAACGAGCCCCCTCATTTCCCCTTGATTGATCTGCTTTTATTGCGAAAGCAATACTGCTCTAGGTTTCGAGCCTTCAGCGTGGTACGCCCGCAACCACGTACGCTGTGACGTCACACCCCACGTGACACTAGGGTGAGGGCTGGGCTACCAACTCAAGCTGTCGGCGTAGCGTGGCCAGACCCACGTGACGCTGTGACGTCATATCCCACGTGACACTAGGGTGAGAGCTGGGCTACCAACTGAAGCGGTCGGCGTATCCAACACCACCCAGACTACTACGAGGCCTGTGCAAGCTTATGTGACGTCATCGTAGTGAGATCGTACTGGAAGTCGGCTTCACCCTACGCGGTTGATTTTTTTTTAATCGATGCTGCTCTGGAGATACCTCTTGAAATTTTTAGTGCTAGCAATGAAGAGGGTTATACTTGTGTTACCTGTATTATCTAACATTGCCAGTGTTTTGAACTATATGAGAAGTTTGACACAATCCACTTGGCATTTATTTCAATGGCAGAAATGAAGTTGTGAGGAAATTTTCACCTTCTTTCAGAGTTACTAGAATAAACATTAGGACGGGCACAACATTTATCTGAGAGCACATTCATTGTTAGATGGATAGATAAAGCTAGGAATGGTAGGCAGATATATTACTCAGAACGGTGACCTTGACGACACTCCGTGCAGCTTGTTGTGAATACGAGGTCGCTTTCATGGAAGTGCTGGTAACAAAGCTCTAACGTAAATATAAAAAAAAAAGCTGCTTAAGCTGGGAGCAGCGATTGCCATGAGTATATTAACGCAGCGAGCAGCTAACTTGGCTTTAAACCAGTCATTTATTAAGGTTACTACGATCACGGGGCCACTAGCGAAATAAAATATTTCCATAAGAAAATAATTTATATAACAAAACAATTTTGTTCCGCACTCAAAACAGGGCGAATGCTACTCGAATATTAGTAGCTGTGCTGTCGAAATTGTGCTCTCGATATGGGCCCGCCTACACTTTAATGCACTGTGCTAAATCAAATAGTGGTGAATAGCAGCACGAGTAATAGGAAGCAAACAAGAACGCTTTCTTACCACAGTGCCCTTCGTCGGTAATAAATGTTCCACGGCACAGCCTTTGTCCACGCTGCATTTCGAGCCGAGTCCGACGGAAACTTGTACACTTGTGCTTTGGATCCATTGGCATAGTTAGAGGGACAGTTCAGCACACACCAACACCCGACATTGTAGATACCTTGCTCACAAGCGCCTATGCAGCACAGATTAGGAACACAGCAAACACAGGCTGAAAACACGCACACTCAGGCCGATTCGTTCCAGATCGCCTTGCTTGCGTACGCTTGCGCTCGACGCCGCCGATCTATCCCCAGATCTTACTGTCGTGACGCACTAGTAGAAAGGGGGACTTGCGCAGGCCTTCGATTAGTCTAGGTGATGTTGGCGTAGCGCGGTCGCAGCCACGGCGCAGCGCGTGACGTCACACCCCACGTGACGCAAAAGCGGTCGGCGTGGCGTGCTAGAGGCGCAGCTGGTGCTCACGTGATACGTGACGTTATGCACGTTCATGCGGCTTGGTTAAAGCGGGGCTTTATATGTGGGCTGGCAGGAACTGCCAACTTGGGTCTCTCGTTTCACTTGTGACGGTTACGTCAGAATCAGCCTGCTAGGACCCTGGCATCCACTACCCCTATAGGCCACTAAGGCACGTTCGTACGGCTTGGTTAAAGCGTGACTTTAAATGTAGGCTGAGGAAGAAGAAAAAGAACGCTCAGTCACCCGCAGCTTTCTTTCGCTCAATACTTGGTTGAGCAGCGTTGAACCCTTGTCATTTTTTTTTTTCAGAGGCCAAGTGGATTCAGCTAGCCAGGACCGCCGGTTATTGGAGAGATATGGGAGAGGCTTTCGCCCTGCAATAAATATATTCCGGGTGGTGATGATGAATAAGCAAACAGCAAACGGCAAGCAACCACTTTAAATCGCAATGATGTGCTCATGAAACGACAAAAAAAAAACACTTAACGCCAGCCTTTTTCGTAACAAAACGCTTCGATCTCCTTTAAAAAAAAAAAAGAAGAAGCCCTCAAGAGAAAGAAAAGATAAGCAGGCATATCTAATCCGTAAATCGGTCATTTGGTCGTTTCATGAGCACATTATTGCGGTTTAAAGTGGTTTAAAGGCCATATTAAAAGAATTACAGGATCAGTTTCTTTGAATTAGTGTTGCTTTCAATAAATTTATTACGTTCAAGTAATCAAATTACCCGAAAAAATGGCTAGCTATGAGCGACACGTTCTCCCGTTTTGCGGGGCAAGGCTAAGACTTTTAGATAAGGGATTTCTGTTAGCTCTTAATCTTACGTTCATGACGTACCAGTCGGCAACAAGCTCTAGCGCTCAAATGCGCCTGTGTGACATTTGGTATGACCTGTCCTTCAGAACCCACCATAAAGAAACGCACGGGGAACTAGCCGAATAAATAACATCCTTAATGTTCTATTTATTCCTACAATAATCAATTCAGACTATAGCATATGATCCTTATTTAAAACTTGCTGTTGGGCTAATTGGTTCATACTGGACAAAGAAATAGGATGCGCAAGAGGGACGATCACTTTAGAGGAAAACAAAGGACTGCGCCTGTCCTGTGTTCTCCTCGAAAGTGGTCGTCCCTTTTGTGCATCCTATTCCTTTGTCCAGTATGATTCTTACGTTCGCTCTGTTTAAGGTTTCCCCTTTATTTGTTTTTAAACGATACTATGCATTTTTCCTCAGTTATTTGCAATTTTCTAAGCATGCTAATTGCTCAAATTCGCTTCCCTATAGGCAAATCCTACAGCCACCGACATTCAAAGCCCCTGCTGTTTGAACGAATAATTGTAACTTGCCTAAGAAGTGAGATCGCAGAGAGTTCAGGCTGGATAGAAACCTCATGCCATCACCGAACACTGTGCCTCATAGCAGAATTTTGTTCGCGATATGAAGTTTCAAAATACGCTCAGGTACATTGGCGCCTGCGCTAAGTCCACGTCACGGAGCGAGGTTTTGAACTAGGTGAGCATATTTAAGTACGGTCGCCGAGTGAAACTCTGTGAAAAAGCTTCAAATTATCTTCGGCCTCAAATTCAGCTAAGATGTTACTTTTGAAACTTCCCAATAGACGAAAACACTTAAAAAAAATCTTTATTCTCATCATATTCTCAACATATGGAGATCTAAAGAAAAACAAGCAGCCAATAGGCGGCTTGACAATTCCGCCGCCTTGTTTGTAATTACTTTCATCATTATTATATCGAAACAGTGTCACAATTTCAGAACGATCGCCTTACTTAGTTGAACACCGCCTCTAATCATCGCCGTGACCCGAAGCAAGCAAATAGCTCCCAATATTACCAATCCAAGAAAAAATAGAAGATCGAATAATACAGCTTCTAAAGAAGACAGTGCTCTAATTACAGTATCTTCTTCAGTCGAAAAGCGAGTTATCGACACCAACTTTCTAATCCAGGGAGAGTACGAGTGAGTCGCTTAGCCATGTCAATAACGTAATCACGATACTTCAAAAGCCGCTCTCCTGCAGCTTGCTTCATTACGAGCCCGAAGATCGGGTCTCTCGGGTGAAGGCGAGATCCAAAATATAAATTTATAATCTCTCTCTTCTTTGTACACTTTTCCCACACCAACGCGTCCTCTGGTGCCAATAAAAGATTAAATCGCCAGAAAGCAAGATGCTCTTAAGTATCCAATCTATCACCACCCATCCCTATAATCTTACGATGATCGGGTTCTGAGAAATTAATCACAGCAAGGAGGCGGCCTTGTTTGTCTTTAATTACAGTCCCAAAGGCGACGTTGGTGAGCCGAGCACGAATGAAGCGCCATCAATTTCACGCCCCCCTCACTACGTCATGCTTGCTCGTCGAGCTCCAGAAAACGAGAAGGATTTACTTTCTACCCTATATTAGAAACCACAGCCCCTTCCAAGTAGCTGCGCGATGTGTACTTGAGCGCTGATATTAGCCGATGCCTATTTACACGGGCATGTTTGGGATAAGCAATGGAATTGAGTCATGAAGATTACGTTTGCCTGCAACTCCATCTGCGCTGGTAAGATGTTTACACTGGCCGGTGATCGAGGGATTATAAACAAAGCGGCGTGACTGAAAGGAGCTGAATATTTATGAATATTTGTACTGCCGCTAACCCAGCCACCCTCAGAATAGGCAAAAGCGCTGAAATACAGCATTCATGGCCTGCCATTTCCGGAGTATGCAAAGCTTGGATAAACACTTACAACTGAGCGTAATGAGATACTATCGCAAGTCTCACTAGTTTTTAGCAGCGTAAACTTATAACCGTACTTTGCATAGTCTACCTCAAGGTTTCAGGTGGGCAATATGTTCGTCGAATATTTTTATTTCGCGAGAGAAGAGTTAAAAAAGTGCAGTATAAGAAATGTGGTGATCAGGATATCTTCACTAGAAAGTTAATCTCCGGTTTCTACTTTCTCTCTGTTAATGTGTCTTTCCTGAGCGCTCTGCCAGAAAACGACGTTGAAAGCTGCATACAAATGTTATCCTTCACCAGATCTAAAGTAAAGTATATAACTGAAATGTTTTTATTCTTTCAGATAGTGGGTAACTTGTTGAAGGAGTTGAAGCAAAGTGCAAGCTATAGCAAAGCAAGGACGGCCACTCCAGCCATGAGAAACGGAATTCGCTGTATTCAAATAAACAAAGAAAACCCATAATGATGAAGCAAAACAAAATAATTAATGAGCGTTGAGAAAATTCCAGCATCAGCACTAAACGCTAGTGCTGGTAGTAACAAGCGGCACGTTTGCCTTGACCAGATGGTTCGGATGATGTTCTGGTCGTCAAATCATATACATGAAATGCATACCTTCAATAATCTATCCAAAGTACGCCAATGTACCAGCAATCTGTAATATTTTGAAAGCTGCTAAAAATAAACTCAGATGCTCTTCCTATCATTCCCTTACACTAAACCCAGCGATTTAATGTATGAGATCCAACAAAAAGCAAGTCACTCGAGAGAGCGAAGAAGTAGACGAAGTGCAAACAAGACTAGGTAAACATCAACAATTGGGCAGCTTGTCCGAGCAACGGTCTTCATTCACCGCCTATGTGCTGAGCTTCAAAAACACCTCACATTTGTTGCATATTTCTTTATAAGTACAGGTGAGACTTTCGTAGGCGTCTACGCCATGTTTTAGTTCTCTCATTAACTTTCGACATGGTTGTCACATATAACTATCAAATGTCTTTAGCCAGAACTTGAGGTCTTTGCGGTATATCGGTATGTTATGACCGTAGAAAAGTAAGCGTGGTTGTGTCAAAGCGGAAGGCTTCATTTCGTGGATGTCAGAGAGAAAAAAAGAGAGCTAAGGATATTTCAGTAAAGACACAGACTCAAAGACTCAAAGCAAAATAATGTGTGTGGTGATTCAGTATGGCTCAGCTTATAATCCATAAGAATTCTGCGCAAACCGAAGCTTTAACTGTCAGTCAAAGTTATCGCTGTCGCCATTGAAGAAAAGTTTACCATTGGTTGTTGCTGAAGATATTGCGGCCTTAGCAGGAGAGCCCGATTGATCGAAGAAGCAAGGGTAGACTAAGACCTTGGTTGCGAAGTTCCGAACTCGATAAAGCCATTTCGTTTGTCATCATTGTCTACTGGGCGAAAGACGCAGAGGATTTCGGTGACACTTTGGCGCTAAAGGATGAGGCACTCCTAATCTCGGAATGGTATTGCCGGCCAATTACCGGCACTAAAAGAGGATCAAGACATCTTATGTTTCAATTTCTTCTCATCAGCTTGACCGCTGCTCCGAGCCTTTCCTTCGCCTAGGCGGCGGGGCAAGATTAACGGAAAGGGAATACACCAACGCGCAGCACTGTGTCAAAATCCGGAAGCTGTGGCGAGTAAGTAGGATTTCTGGCAGCCTCGGAGAAAACGAAACTGATGGCGGGAGGTAATTGCTTTCTTACTCAGTGAGCAAAAAGAGGCACTCTGCCACGAAAAAAAAAAAAAAAAAAAAAGAAAGGATTCCCAGGTCTGTGACATCGGCCACGTGCCACCTAAAATGAGCATAGGGGATGATTAAAGACTGACATAACAAAAATGTATTGTATAATGCGAAAATAAGTATAACTACCCAGGAAAAAACGCAAATCCTTTGTACATAAACGTACGCTTTTAGCAGAAAATAGTAGCTGTAACAAAAGCTCTTATATAAAACTTCCATGTAAAATAATACTTTTTTAAAGCTCAGGATCAGGAAATGGTGAAAGGATCGGACTTGACCAAGGAACTGCGAAATTACAGTATAAGCTCCACCAACTGAGCTTCGGCGGCTTACATATGAACACAATACTAACGCATACCTATTTGCATGAATCGTAATTATCACATGCTGTATTTTGATAATGACGATATGACTACATGATCCGAGGTCTCTGTCATGAAAAACCATGCAGTTTTCTTTACAACGCATAACACGTGCAAAACAAACAAGAACATACAGAGCAATGTAAGAATAAAGTAGTAAATGTGCAAAACGGAGAGCAAAACAAAATCTAGAAATGTGCCTAGAATAAACAAAGCAGTCATAGCAACAAATAAAGAAATTTACTAAATCTATGACTGCGTCATTCGTGTGCGATAATATAAAAAAAATAAAAAACCTCTAAGCGAACTCTACTGTGTTCGATTATTCGCAAATAATCAAAGATTGTGATAATTACTAGTTGCGTAGAACACAGCAGTAGCATGAAACAATACCAACTGCATCAACAACAAGAAAAATGTAAATCAATTCATTCACTGATAGTAGAAATGTTTTTGATCAGCAAGGATGTAAAAAGTTATGCTGGTGTTACGTATATTTGTCACGTAAGAAATGGCTGCAGGAAATTTCCAGCGAATGCCCATTAACAGTGTAAATGAAATGAGATCCCTAAAACGGAACGATAATCTCTCTAGTACTATTCACCGCTTGCTTGTACGAAGCAACAGATGTTAGAGATGTAAATTTCTGAAATTATTTTCTCGAGTACTATTGACTGCTTGCTTGCACGAAATAATTGGGAATATTGAAGCCGTAAATTTCTGATAATACCTTAGTAATGTCCGAATCGCTAGCAACGTTGTCTCGCTAAGTAACTGAGGGGACGAGATGCCAATCAGGAGCAATCATCAAGACAATAAAAGCAGAACGGTTGGTCTAAAATAATATAAAGTAAACTGAAGTAATGTTAGTAATATTGAAACGTCTCGGGAAGGAAACGGCAGTTTACAACATTTAAAGGTTGCTATAAGTAGTACGTCAATACGTCTCTTTAGGCCGGCTAGTTTCGTTTTATCTATTCGATTTAAGTTCCCAAAGGCACCCCGTAGCGAAGGGCTCTAAACATTTCAACCATCTCGGGTTATTTAAGGCGCGCTGATATCACACAATACACAGACGCCTTTCGTTTTGATTGCGTTGAAAAGCGGCCGCCGCAGCCGGCGTTTCATCCCCCGTCTTTCGGTTTTCCAGCCGCGCACCCTAACCACAGCGCCACCATGGCAGTACTTCGGGCTGGCGGTGACGGCAGTACCACACTACAAGAGTGAAATAAATAGCACGGAAAGAAGAAGGCGCAGCACGTTTGCCGGTTGCTCTCAGGTAAAATGATTAACATTTGCCAGTGTTATAATTATAAAGGTATATAGCAGCAAAGGCGATGTTCGTCCTTACTGACACATCCACACTGTAGTACGACAAAGCACCATGTGGAATAGTATGGTGGCTGCAATTCTCTTCAGCTCCCTGGTCACGCAGAGTTCGTTGGACGATTGTGAGAGAACTTTCAAATGGCTTATAGGTGCCTGCATTTGCGTCGTAACAGTGACAGTAATAATTCATTTAGAATAAATGAATAAAGCACCCGCAGGCGCTTTCGTCTTAAGGGAATAATCGATATATAGTCATTATTATTAGATGCTAAGGAAATGTTATCTCCTTCAAACAGGAATTGTGTGGAAGACGAAGGCAACCGTGTTGCTGCTAGTTAGGTGCGAAACGGGCGAGCGCCATAGGTTTGGAACGCTTTCATGAATGGACAAGACGGTATGAATCGTCGAAATAAAGCGCCTCATCACGCGACTGTAAGTTAAGAGGCAACTGTGAGCGTGAGAGACGATGCTTAAGCAGTTCCATTGCCACGAGTACTTCATTCGGAATATTGACTGAGCAGAAGTTTCACACATTCCCAAATAGTCACAGCGGAAATGTCAGGCACGTTCATAAGGATTGATGAAAGCGGGGATTTAATGGCGAATGGCAGCCTACGCTATCGCCTCATGCCCTTAAAGAGCAGCTGGATCACTTTTTGAGAATTTCACGATATTCAGGGATTCAAATCTACATGGGCTGTAGGTAATTCATGCAAACTGGTTTTGCGCTAGCATTCGAACTGATGGCGTAATCGACGATTAAACCTCGCGCTTGTCCTTACAGCACTGAAGTTCTGCGGAGACGTTCAGTGATGACGTCACGGACAGTACTATTTCTGATGTTCGTTGCCTTCGCCCACGTCCTGCTGCACATTTTCTGACGGTGCTAATCAACATTTCTAGGGCTTTGTTTTCGGCAGCCTTGTTTTCATTCCTTCAAAACCAAGTGTGTCTACGCAGAAAACGTACCGGTACCGTCAATGACGTCATCATGCGTCGCTGTGCAGTGCGGTGAACCCTGATAGCCGTGGCGATTCTAATCGCTAATTGCGCCATTGTTTCAAGCGCTAACGCCAAGATATTTCGCATGCTTAAGTACAAGCTATAATGATTCAACCGCTCGAAACTCATCGAAATCTAAAACCGGTGTCACCTTCCCTTTAAAGGCGAAGCCTAATTGTCCCGTAAATTCGTTTTCAGCAATGCAGGAGCAGTCTTTTGTGCTGTTGTTTCTACACTCCGGCCTCATTCGGTTCATTCATTTATGAAAAAGAAGTCCCACAGAAAACTGACAACGATGTCTATTTGTGAATGCAGAGCGCAAGCTCAGTGTGAATCGTCAAGAAAATGTAGAGTAGGACTGCGCCAACGGGCACCACTACTTCGCATCAATGCATTTTGCTGCCCAAGGAGTTTTGGGTCCACGCCTCCAGTAGTTATTTTGTCCGAAGTGGGTATTCCCGTTCTGCGCGCTCAAATATGTTGCCGCTTCCTTCGGCCACCCTAAAGGCTCTTCTTTTTCTTGTTAGCTTTTACGCACTGTGCGTCAGAAAGCATTCTTTTCCTTCTGCGCTCGCGCCTGCACTGGTGAACCTGGATTATCCAGCAATTTCTTTCAAGTACAGAGCCCTTTTTTGGACTCAGTTGCATTTTCAATATATGCGTACGTGTAAGGAGAGGAACATTACCGCTGTCATAAAATTGATGACATTTGCCCAGCAGTCAGGGTCAAGCAGACGCTGAGATGGCGTTCAACGAGCCTTACAAAGTTTGCATGCCCTAAAACTTTTATTCAAGTACACGTAAGCGCCAAACTGTACCACAAACATACTTAACTAATTTATTTGAAGCCTAAAATCAAGCGTATTTTATTTAATATGCTTACTAAATATACGAAGATTCTAGTCATTTGATACAGAAACAATATTCTTCCTCGTCAGAACGAGAAAGGTAATTGCCAGCGAGTTCCATTTGCCTCAACCTTATGGAAGTAAAAAGAAATGTCGGAAGGAAATAAACAAGTGAGGCAATCCTAGTAACAAGCTAACAAAGCAAGTATGCCTGCGACATTTTTGGTGATCCAAAGAAATCTAGACTACGGAAAGGTAAGCCGCCTGAACTGAAGGTGCAAATCATAGGTACCTTACCGTTAGAAGTATTCAAGGAGCAAAACAATGGCAGCCCTGAAGGCAGGCAAAGTACAGCCAAGCGCTCCTGGCTGGCATGTGCCCACCTTCATTTCCACGCTCCGTGCTTTCTACGCTACCAGCCGCTGTTCTTGAGTCCCACTTTGTGTGACGCAAATAATATTGTCAGTCATATAACTCCCACTCCGAAAAGGTGGGTGCCTTTAAATCTGCTTTTCTTGAATGCCAGAAGTTTAGGACTGACTTCGATCTTGTCAGAAAATATGCGCATATCGTTCTCCTTGCAATTTATCAAATGCGAACTTGTGACAGGCACTCTATTCGCTTTAGCAAGCTGATGCGCTCTGTACCACTCTCGTTTTGAGGTGCATGGAGCACGTTGGAGCGACGCGAGGCCCGTGAGGAAGTAAATTTATAGTACGCTTGCGTATCAATCTGACATTACAATCCAGTTAGCAAGCGAGCACGACACACCCGTTTCATAATGCATTCCATATGCTTAGACTTCCTGGAATGATAAAATACCGTTGAGAAATACTTGCTTAAAGACGCAAACATTTTGCTCGAGACTTTACCAAAATTGCGAATATCAACTTTTACCTTTTTTCCTCGCAATTCTCGTGATAAGCAAAGCAGTGAATAATAAAACATTCATAGAAGGCAGCACACAATTTTGGCGAGAAACAAAACAGAGATTCTGCTGAAACATATTTCTCTCCACCACCATAATATAGACAGATTTCTTCTCGACAGGAACAAACGTTGTTTTTAAACAAGAAGAGAAAAACAAACAATAATTGGGAAATACTATATAAGAACCATATTTTTTTCGAACGAAAGAAGGAAATCATTCACGCACTCCTAGACGCATGAAATTCCGTTTCAGTACAGAATTCATTGGCTTAGGGGCGTATTCAAAGCATCACACAGTTAAAAAAAAAAAAAAATCTTTTATAATCAAATCACAGCTGTAACCTTAGCGTACTTGTATTCGAAAAAATGTTCCACACCAAAAATTGTTGTTCTAACGGGACAAGTGAACCGACGCTTATATTTGACTGCAGTGCAGTTGCTAAATGCCATTCAACTTCACGAAGCACAGCGTTGGATCATTTGTACGCCCAAAAGCCCTTTAAATTACTGTGACATATCATAGAACACATTTATGTTGTTTTAAATTTGGTCCATGGAAGATTTGCTGGCAAAACCCGGAATTTAATCTCGCGATTTTGCGCTCAACATCCAAGCGCACTGCGAAAATCGCGCTTCGAATTTAATTTATATCCTAACAATTGTTGCCGCTATAAGTCTACAAATAATTTTATTTTCCATAATGGTTGTGAATTTATCAATAATCAGAGACTTTGGAATTTAAACGCAGTTTCCTTTAATGACCGCGGGTGTCGCCATCATTCGTAAAATCCCAAATTGATGTACCGAGCATCCCTTTCCACAAATCACCACAGCTTCTTCAAAGCACTGAATTTGTCAAACAAGTTTATCCATTCGGGATGCTCGGGATATATATCCTCGGAAATGCAACACACATATTTTATATTGTCAATGAAATTTTCATGCTTAGGGCAAACATTTCTATTGGCGTCATTTACCTGTATGCTTTTCTTCCAAAGGCTGTGTAGCTTCAGAAACATTGTGTTGTATGGTACCTCACCATTACTTTTGACCGGTAAATAGCGAGTTCCTTGAAGCGGTACTGGTACATTTTTTTTAGGGTTCTCTAAAAGACGACCCTAAGGGAAATAGCGGCCCAACGATCAATTAGAGCGTGTTCTATTGTTTTAGCCCGGTAGGAGGCTACACAACCGCGGAGGATGCTTCCGCTCATAATAACTTGGTTAAGTAAGGGTTAAGCCTCCGCTGTTTTTAATCAACCTGCGCAAAACTCAAATAGCTCAAGACATGGGCATATCGCAGAGGCTTCGAAACTGAGGTTAAATATATAACTGTGTAGGCGAACCACTATGCCAATGGCAGAGAGTACAAAAAAAAAGAAGAAAAACTGTCACCCTTTATTGAGGTCAAGCATATGGGAATAATTCAAATCCGTGCTTCAAGTATCAATTTCTATTAAATACATACAACTTGACTGGACACTGTTCACTAGCGCTACGTTAGTTTTAACTCAGAAAGGATAGCTGGCTTCTTTCAAAGTCGCGGAGCGCCTAATATAAACCACGCCGACTCAAGAACTCCATTGAAAAGAAAACCGTCGACTCAGAACCCGGCGTAGATCCGACGTGGAAGCACAAATCTAGTTTCCCAGGCCTCTACTCCGCTACAGGCACAGAAATGGCACGTGCAGGTTGTTACTCCCAAGACGGACGGCCTTCCATCAATGGAATTTCCTGTCTGCCGCGGGAGATTTTTTTTTTTCTTCTGTGTAATGAATCTGCCCTGCGAGTCACAGAAACTAGATGCCCTTTCCCTTCCGTCAGGATCAACTCAAAGGATTTCTCTGCAGCCCAATCAATGCAGAACTTCTATTCTACTATCAGCCGCCCGCGAAGCATACACGAGTAGTGCGGATTAGGTAGTTAATAGAGGTCCGAATGTTGTATTAAAAAATGTGAACTAAAATACTTTAGGTAGAAACAACACTTCATTATGTCGTTCATAAGGTCATTCATTATATCCCATTTCGAGTTAGCTTTCAACTTTCCTATGCACATGCTACACGTAATATGAAAGTGCATTAAATTGAAAGATGTCATTGCTCGAGAATAGGGCCCGAGAATGCCTGACGTAAAACAGCGACCCCCACCAAAGAAAGCAAAGAATGTCTGATGTTCCAATGATTAAATGTATGTTCTCTGTTGGACGTCGTATCAACAATAGAGGTCCTCATAGGATTAACATTTTCGGAAGTTTTATGTTGATGGAACATCATTAAATACCGTAATTAACAAACAATTCCAGATACCTACTCTACTCTAGTAATCCTTCGGTGTGGAGTAGGTGTTTAATCAGATGGCAAGCTCTATGGTGTGAGGAAGAAATGCAATATTCACGGGAAAAGTCCTTTTCCCGGCGCACTTGCAAAGAATTGAATTATTTGTAGTGCTCAGTATTCTAAAGTACTTCAATAGATGTTCTATAAATGACGGAGATTTGAGTAGCGTCTATTCGTTTGCGTTGCGATCTGAGAGCATGGTGGTAGCATTCGTTTTTTCAACGCACTGAATCACTGAATATTTCCACGTCACCATACTCATAATTAAAAATACGAGTGTTATTCATTGCACCCACAGTTCGCTTTACAAGCTTCTAAACTATTTTCTTATTTACAGGTAAGCGTGTTCAGGGATTTGCGAAGTTATTGATTGTATTTCCATGGATAGATATTGATAGTATTGTCAGCAGGCATACGGATAAGACGTCATATAGTGTTACTGTCGATGGTACAGCCAACTATATTACCACCTATAGCACTATCCAAATAGGGCTTTGAATAATATACATTTGCTGGTCAGGGATATTGCCGAAACGTTTCCCGTAACTATAAGCATTGCTCAGCTCGTATAGTTTAACAACCGTTTTTGATGAATAAAATATATAAATTTATTCTGCCGATAAAGACCGGGAACTTGTTAAAAATGTGCCCTAAATTTATACAGGCTAATATCTCCGGTAGCACACTAGAACGGACATTGAAGAGTGCTGCTATTACAAGTTCCAAAGTGTTAGTAATGATTACTTTACTGTAATCCATATTGCCTGCGTGTTTACTGTGAACATTTTATACAAGATTACCTGAGAAAACGGACAACTTCTACTATTTAAGAAGCAGCAACTAAATTTCGAAGAGTGCGCATGTCTGCAAGGATTCCCGCTGAAGTAATAATTCTAGTCAACTTTGGCTCAGCAGCAGATGCTCTCAGCGACGTGTTTCAGATCGCAGTTGCGAGCATAACTACGACATTCCCAACACTAAAGCTTTATCCGGTTCCTCTACGTAAGGTGCGTCTCCAGAGCTCGAAGACGTGGTCTGCATGGACGGAGAGGCCTGTCATAGTTGTCACTATTTCCATATGACGTGTGCACTCAAAAGCCAAGTTTATGCTGTGGTAATGTTGTGCGATTGGTTTTATACTACCCATAGGATTCAAATTCAAAAGTTCTGCCCGTAATACTTTCAATAAGAATATCGCTAGAACTATCGATAGCTTTTACTTTTTATTAGTCAACAGAACTACGGATAGTACCGACAGAAAGAACTATTGGTATTTTTGCATGACTATAGCTGACACCAGCACGTTACAGATTGTTGCTGACCAGGTTCGTGACCAACTCTCCCTGTGCCGGTTACGCACTGTGAACATTTGGTGTGGTTTATCCTAGCATGGAGAAGATATATGATATAATACGGTGCTTGCTCTGCGCCAATGGCAGTACCCTTGATATTTTATGAGAATGATTTTCTGTAAAAGATGAAACCTAATAACTCATATTCTCGATTCGTTCATGGCGTAAGGAGGATAGTTTTTCGCGTGGCGGTGACGCGGTGACAAATATATTGTTTTTAGCATAACATCTTGCTTGTCACAGTATGCTTCTGGCAGATTGGTAGTTCCATGCTACTTTACTCACGAGAAAGAGCTTTTATGGATTCTGCGGCCAGGAAAATTACAAGGCATAAGCACTCCGAACGAGTATTTCCATGTGGTGTAAAAGAGACACAAAAAACTGCAAACAAATGATCCCACATAATGTTAGAAAGCGTTATATATGAGCCAGATCTTCGGGCTATGCTATTTTGGTGGACGGCAAATAGCAACACAGTACCATACAAAATTTTGTAGCTGTAATTTTAAACAATTTCTGTAATGAAAAAAGAAATATTTTTATAACAGAAATTGTCTGAAAATACAGCTACAAAAGCTTGATGGTACTGTGTTGCCATTTGCCGTCCACCAAAATAGCGTAGCCCGAAGACCAACAGGAATTAATGCCTTGGCTTTAATGAAATAATTATAACTTTCTGGTTTATACCCATTTTTCAAGATGAGCAGGCATCTGGCGAGCGCCACTCAAACAGGTGCACACGTGGAAGTACAACGAGTTGCGATAAACCAGCGCTTTCTGATCAAAGCACGGAGAAAGTATATAAAGGTCATAAACGAAAATCAATGGTGCCGATGTTAAGCATCCTCTTTGATCAGGTTTTTTATTTAGAATGCTATCAGTCATGAAATATTTCGCCGACATTTAATGAGGCACAGCTCTTTTTATGTTCACGAAAATATTATTGACACAGCAGTTGCCTTGCGATCACATGCAGAGAAATCGAAGCTTCGTGGGCTTTACTGAAGGCCTAGTCGGCACTTAGTTGGATATAGTGGAGTCGGACGGTGTACATGCACCACGTTCCTCACGGTTTTATGCTTTTTTGAATTTTCACACTTTTTATACCTCCCCAATTTTTTCTTTTTTTGTGTGTGCAAATGACGGCCAGTGTGCCTGGAACGGTCAGGCTGCTATCGACGGCTTTTATGTCACAGACATCTGCCGGGTTGTGACAAAGAGCTTGTGTCGCAACAATGCGCATGGAGTGGATTATGCAGCTCAGTTTGCTCGACGAGAGTGCCCAAGTAGCCTGTTGCAATGGAGTAGCGGCATCCCCACTCGAATGCATTATTTATACATGAAGCGACAGCCTAGTGAATGAAAATGGCGCCATGTTTCGTAACGATCCCTATTGAGTGCACTCTGTCAGATTCCTCCAGTTTCAAGCGGTTAGAGCGCTGCTCATTTTGAACGACTTATTTTATACGTGCAATGTGTAATTAGTGTTTGGGGTTCTAGGGAGAACCTCGTCCTGAATTTAGAAAAGAAATGAGCTTTTATGAGGTTCTTAAGCGCCTTTTAATCAATTCCTTTGAAGCAGTACCGACAAGTTTAGCAGCAGTTTTATTGAGTTCTTTACAAAGTTTTAATACTGAACTCAGCTGCGAAAGTCTCAATCATTTTCACAGAGCTTTCATTTTTATCCCTGCCCGTGACAATGCTTAGCACTACTCCACCGCTAAATATCGTCTCCTCACCACATGAATACCGTTACGTATATCATAGTGTTAAGCCTGGTCGCTTTAAATATACAGTTACGGTTGACTGACAGTTGCGATGATGTCTATGATAGCTATTTCTTTTATGGAAAGTTGCCAGGTCAGTTGGTATAGCAAGTTGTTTCTTGTCACTTATATGTAGGTTCAGGTTTCTAAACTGGCGTTTGATCAGTAACAAGTCATTTCGTTTTGCCGCAAATTTCAAACATACCCAGGTAGCACAGAATGTGGGGCCTCAGTAGGTCCGATGTAGGCAAGTGGGGCTGGGGCAACCATCATAAAACCTGCATCGGTGCCCGATGGGGCAAAAGTGGGCAAGCCCCATTTGGGCTTGCCCCTGCTCCTCCTGCATGGGTCCCATAGCGGCTTTTCTTGGGCTAATGCAGAGCACATTCCTGCATCCAGACCACAAGGGTCCCTTGCCAGATATTTGAGGGCAATCCAACCTAAATGTGGGTTTTTTATGGGAAAGCCCTCATAGATCCGAAATGAGGCCGCCCCCACTAAATCTTTGTGGGACCAACATCGGCCGTAGTGGGGCAAGAAAACGGACATACCCACATGCTGCCCCAATCGGCCCCTCGTAGGTTACTTGAGGGCAGGTAAAATATGAATAAGGGCTCAATTTGGGCAAGCCCTCGTGAAGCCCAAATGAGGCAGCCTTAGCTAAACCGCTTTAGGTCCCACATAGGCTGTAATGGGACTGGAAGGCGGGTGTGCCCGCATGGTACCAAAATCTGTCCTTTGTGGGGACTTTGAAGGCCCGTGCAACAGCAGGTGGGCTATAGGTTCAAAAACAACGTCCAGCCCAATTGGGGCTGCCTACATAAAACTGCTTTATATCCCACATGGGCCGTAATGGGGCTGGAAGGTCGGTGGGCCCGCATGATACCAAAATTGGTCCCTTGTGGGGAATTCGAAGGCACGTTCAACAGCAAGTGGGCTTTAGGTTCAAAACCAACACCAAGCCCAATTGGGGCTGCCCACACAAAACCGCTGTAGGTGCCACATCGGCCGTAATGGGGTTAACAGGCGTGCGTGCGATTGCGTAATCATTGTTTCTAACCTTTATTTGCATTAGATGTTGTCCTAAATTAATATTATAGATGATTTTTATAACAGTTGTTGCCATGTTTAGTCGATTAGAAATTAACATGGCTTTAGTTCTCGCGCTCATGCAAATTGCGCTACAAATACTATAACAAACTGATTGCTAACTGTTGCCTCTTATGTGGTTGCTTTGGACAGCCTGCAACTCCCAGCACAATGTTACTGTTCAGAACACATCTGCATAGCCTGAACAAGATGTACATGAAGTCATTTCGGCTAGATGAATGTTATGAATTATTGTAAAATTTAATATTGTGGCTGTTTAGAAACTGCAGACATGTATAAAATAATTACTTAATTATGTGCATAAATATTGATTGGGAAAACTTGGACTAGGGCTTTCCATCAATTTTCTGCGTCGGACCCCTATGAGAATAATGTGGGCAAGCCTAAGTGCGGCTAGCGCTATAGAACCCGCATTGGTCCTATGTCATTATCTGAGGGGCTAACTGAAATAAAAAAAAAATGTTCTTCCAAAGCGGCTGCCCAAATCGGTCCTATGTAAAACCATCGGGGGGAGTTAGCGGGATGTGCCGTTTTGGAAATGCGGGAAAAATGTGGGCAGCCCCGCAAGGGCTGCCTGCATCGGTCCCTAGTGGGGCCCATTAGGGCTTTGTCGACAGCCCCCTTCGGGCCTACGTCGGCCCCTCTTGCAGCACCCACATTGAGCCCACCGGGGCTGCCCTGCATTGCCTACATCGGGCCCACCGGGGCCCACCCTTCATAGCCTTCTTTGTGCTACCTGGGTAATAATATGTGGTCCGGAGCTTTATCTGTGGCAACACGATACCGACTTCAGTCGCGTCATAGGTCATAAATAGCCAGACAAAAACGCTTCGCAGTTTACTGAGAACTGACGTAAACTATAAATTTTTAATCCATTCTATCGCACATACGCTCATCTTTCTGATTATACGAGTATATTTTGGGGGAAAGCTATGAAACAGCGTATGCCTCAAAATTAGGCGCTCGCTACAACACATTCATTACCACCAAAAAATACCACGTGCTTACATCAACCGAAGCTGTGCAGACAAATCGACAAGGACAAGTAAGACGTAATCCGCAACCTGACCTGCCCAAGCACACGCAACTCAAGAATTTCAACACGCAAGGCAGTGCTAAGCTGCTGAGAAGGCTTGGTTTGCGATGGGCCTTGTCCAGAAGACTGCCTGGTCTACCTCGCACAAAAGATATTCATCAGGCGACAAACACCACGAGCCAGCCTCAGCATACTACTTCGGTTCTTAATAAGTCAGCTCCCAGTAAGGATCATTATGAAACCTGCAATATATAAGGGCCCGATCGGATTACCCGAGAGACAAAACTGCTTCGTGAAGGTGCATAATTTTTAGTATGGATCACAAATTTCTGCGTACAAAAACAACATATGCAAGTGCATCTTATGCATCGGTAGGCTTCGAGAACAGAGCTCTCAAACTAGTTTCAGTAATAGATAAGCTGGCACTACCGATCGTATACTGAGCAAGGCATCACTCCCTCGTGCAGATGACAGTCGTATGAAATATGAGCAGTAGCGTTTCTCGAAATGGCCGAGTAAACTATACAAATAATTTTTCCCAAACGGTAGCAACCGCTGATGTTTTCTTTATCTTTACTATTTATTCAAGAATTAATGTGCACTTCATTTTACGGATTTATCCTCCGCGTATCACACGGGATATCGCCTCACCCGGAACTTCCACACCGGTCTCCTGGGAGTGATGCCGTTGTACGGTACTTGGGCCATTTCTAACACCTAGATTTTTTTTTTTTTTAAGGCGAAATCGTGCGCCGGCGAGATTCGTCCGCGCGATGTGTCAGTGAGATTCCGCGAGTGACAGATACTGCTCCTTTCCTTTCCTGTAAACAAATTATAGACCGCCGGTGAACTCTGATGCGTTCAACGGGACGCTGGTAGCGTTCGAGAAGAGGCGCGCGATATATTGTGTGCAGTAGTAAAGCTCAGGCTTTTGCATTTCTCCACTGCAGATTCTGGCGTGCTCTCGGAGTGTTTCTGTTTTCTTTTTTTACCTAACGTGCGCCGGACATCGCATGTATGTACAGCATTTATCCCTATTGGCCGACACTGATACATGACGTAAACAAGGTGCGGTGGCACTGCTATCGCCTGGATGGGAGTTGGAAGTTGATGCAGGCGCAATCACTGTTCCTGAAGCTCTGGGGTTTAGAGATAACAGTGGCCGGGTGAATAAACCGGCGGTGGAAACTAGCAAAAAACGACTGGAAGATTGGTGGCTTAAAAGCAGAGAAGTGACATAATGATAGTAATGTAGAAACAAAAATTTAATAAATAGAATGATGCTATATTTAACCAATATAAAACAATAATTAAAATATAGGGAGAAAAATGAGCATGATAGCTACTGCTACCACCCCGTTTCAAAGGGGACGCTCCTATATTCCATCCATCCATCCATGGGCCAACTCTGGTTAAAAGTAGGCTTACATACCAAAGGAACTCATGGACCCAACCAATTACAAATCAATTTTTTTTATTATTCCTAGATGCACCTGTGATATCCTATTTGTCGAAATCCGCGATAAACCTTCCAAGAATTAATTCTCAAGATACAAAACGTTATTTCGAGACCTGACATTTTTAAAATACCGCGAAACGTATGAAGGTACATTACGAATAGGGACTCCATATAACCAAAATTTATCGAAATAGTTTGGTTCTTCACGAAGCACGGATGCAGTCGGCCGGTCGTGAAATTTTGGCGAGTGTTTTGAAGCAGAGTTTAACAAATAGTGTCACGTTATTTCGAAAGAATTCTTATTTTGAATTCACCCCGATAACTTTATGATAGGAAGTCCGGCATATATGCCCCAAAGGCTCGCTAACCACTGGGTATCTCTCCGAATCGGCCAAGATTCTCGCGTAGTAAGGTGTCCTCAAGCCATTATTCTTCATACCTCGTGAATGCTGTTGCTGCAGCGACACGATGGTAGACAGCTGGTTCAAACAGCGCAATAAACGAATCGCACAGTGTAGCGTACAATAAAAGCGGGGTTCAAACACACAGACAATGTTTGCAGATGTCGTAGCTGGGGTCGATCTGGGGATCGAGTGCGCCGTCATCTACTTCCTTTCGCGGTTTACTTTCCTTCGCGGATAGTGGATCTTTGTGGTTTATATTCGGCTCACAAAACACGCTTAAACAAAGCGTTATCATGAAATAACATAGTAAATTTTGTCATATTCTTTATAAAGGCGCTCCACAACTTTTGACGAACGACCGGATGCATTCGTTTGTTATAAATCAAGGCAAACGTTTTTACATAGTTTGCTTACATGTGCTTTTTTACTTGCGAAAAAAAAACAACAAAGGGTTTGAAAAACTTTTTTCATGTGTTCCGATGAGCGGTAAGCCTACGTTTCGCCCGCCGCCTGCTGCAGCGTTCATTATCGCCGCCTTTGATATTAAAAACACGGCTTTAGTCTCTACTTCTCCAAGCCTCATCGCGGATCAGGCACTGTATTGAGAACAGAAACCCTACATATCGAATCTCTTCGCACAAGGCTCACACAAAATGTCTCGTCTGAGTAACCTGTAGCATCTCCAGCTGAGAAGCCACGTCAACACATAGAGCATTCAATTTGAGCGCGTAGCGCCCTTAATTTCAGAGGATCCATCCTTATTCTCTCCCTATTTCCTCAAATCTTAAAATCAAATTAAGAGCATTCAATCTTCATCATCACGCCCCACATGTGCAACGTATATTTTCACCAGAATAGACGTGCGGTTCACGTCGCTATAACAGAAGAAAGGGACAGGCGGAGTGCTGTAAAGATTGTGAAATTTTTCAATCTCTCAGTCGTAGCCCCATACACTACCGAGTGCACTGAGATATATTCACTGCTTGCATGCCTGCACCGGAACTGCAACTTTTTGAAGTTCCAGCTAGTACGTGATGATCATAATAAAGAACAACACAGAAACAAACAACAGAATATCAATGTAGTATCGCATCCTTGCGTTTTTCTTAGAAGTCTTACTGAAATGGAAAAAAAAAATATTATTGTGGCAAGAAAAAATATTCTTTCCGTGTCTTTCCCGTGTAAGGCAAGCCATAACGTTAGACGCTTCATGTGCGTGCATGCCATCTTCGGTGCCAACGTGCCTGTTGGCCACCGCCCGTCATATTGGGCGACCTACAGCTTTGCACGCTTCTGCTTCTGACACCGACCCCTTGAAGCCATTCCTTTCAAAACTCGACAGAACGTTGCAGAGTTTTGTGTCGCGCCACCTACGTGCCGTCGGCGTCCTTCCGCGCATAGAAAAACCTCGCACGTGTGGCCCTGCATTCCCATCGCATCCAGTAGCCAACCATCACGCATATGCAAACACAGGTGGCCGGCCTTCTAGCATGCTAAGTGTACAAAGACCAATCACTTAGCGGTCGTTTCTATTCCTCGTTGGAGCGTAAACTTAGAATCTGAATGCATTTCGGTCCTCCTGCATTTTACGTTACATTTAGCCGCCAACATTTTGGACGCACTTTTATCGGCGGAGGAAAACTGCGAAGGTTCTTCGTGCCCTCCTTTGCGTTACAACTCTCGCGACCTCCGCATTGTACGTGTTCTTTGTTTTCACAACTGGCCCTATTCAATACTCCGTCTCAGCGGAAAATCAATCATCATTCTGGCGACGGCGTTCTTCCACCAGAAAACCTGCGTCAGGCGTGGATGTCTGAAAGAAAAACAGTTGAAAATAAAATATCTGCAGTGAATTAAATTATGATATTTTGCGTGATTAGCTGGTCTGTGTCAGTAATAATGGCACCCACAGCGCTGGCAGACGAAGACACGGAGAATACGACGCAAACTGTACTTTAATGACTATGTTTAATGACTATTTTATTAGTGTCGGTATCTCTAACAGTCTGTCAGCAATAGGTTCTGTCCAACTTCCTGGGCCAAGTACAGTTAGTAATTCTATGGTATTTTACCCCACAACTGAGACCGAGATCATTATGGCATTCCGTACAATGAGAAATTCTAAATCAAAGTATGAAAATGACATGCAAATTGCTCCAGTTAAATAGGTCCCAGATCATACTGCCCCTATCTTGAAGAATATATACAACTTAGCTTTAGAGCACAGCTGTTATCCAAAGAACATGCAGATTGCAAAAGTGGTAGCATTGTACAAAGGAGGTGATAAAAATAACAAAACTAGCTTTCGCCCCATCTCCATACAACCCATATTTTAAAAGGGTTTAGAATAAATAATGCACACACGCCTATAGAGTTTCCTAAACAAATTCTCCCTCATCGCGTCAAATCAATATGGTTTCCTGAAAGGCAAATCCACGGAATTAGCACTGTTAACAGAAAAGAAACTCATCATTGACGCTTTTGAACATAAAGAGCTTGTACTAGGTCTATACCTTGATTTCCCAAAAGCATTTGACTGTGTCTATCATGAAATATTATTGTCTAAGCTAGATCATTACGGCGTACGGGGCAGTGCAAATATGTTTCTTTCATCATATCTTCATCGCAGGTGCCAAAATGTAAGCTATAATAACCATATTTCAAACATAAGAAAAATTACTTCCGGCGTACCACAAGGAAGTATTCTGAGACCATTGTTATTTGTTATTTATTTTAACGACATCTTTTCTCTTCTCAACACACTTTCATGGGTCGGGTATGCAGACGATATTGCAATGTTTTTCAGGGGAACAAATACTGATGACCTAATCTGTGCGGCAAATCACACTTTGTCATTAGAAGATACTGCATAATACGAAAGACTACACGACAAAAGTATAAAGCCCCGCTTTAACTTAGCCTTACGACACTGCCGGCGTGGCCTGTGATTCTCATGTGAAAATATATTATTTCTTTCCAATTCTTCTGCACACTTCGCGCCCATATCACTGCTGTATTTCTATGCTACTGTGTTTGTTATTTTTGTTTTTTCTTAGCACACTTGTTGTAACACGATCGTTGCATATGTACTCACTCCTGTAATGTTTTGATCTGTATGACAACCGTATATGTAAATAATGAAATTATAAGCCTATATTGTGCTCGTTGAGGGGGTCAGACACCGGATGAGAACAGTGTCCCTTCAGAACTCCCTTTTTTCAGGCTTTCGTGCTGAGAATGGTTTAGATCTGGGAAGTGAAAATAAAAAAGCACTGAGAGGTGGCATAATAAGAAAGCGGCGTGGAATCACCTTCCAGGGGAAAGATAACGTAGACGTTTTAGTGCTACTTATTTATAGAAGCTAAGACAAAATCGCTCTCCTGGAAGTTTTTATGGCAGTCCTAAAAGTATAGTGAGTGCGGCCTTATAACATGCTATATTAAAAAGTAGCACTGGTTGTGATATCGTTAACATGGGTATAGTTGCAGTGGTAGAAGTAGCTTGGTCAGCTTTCTTTCTTTTTTTTTTTTTTACTGGTCATTATGCTTTAAGATGAAACAATAGTAGCAGGCAGTATACTATTTGCAGTGCTAACCGTCGCATGTTTTTCCGCTTCCTCTTCCCTGCGTAGAGTATCTGACCAGATACTCAACTTTCCAGCAGATCCCTCTTCTTTCTAAGAAATAAACTCGGTCATCTATCTACCTGCATAAGAGACGGAGCTTACTCTGAAAGGCAAATAGTCAGTGAAAGTTAGTTTAGATTAAAGAATGCCCCATCTTATGCCCCATGGCAGGTCTTCGAATAAAAAATCTGCCTCCTTATTCATTTATTAAGCATGAGCGGGCATTAACTTCACTAGCTTTTTTCTTAGCACCTCATGGGTCTCACGTACCGGAAGTAATTCTCATTTACTGAGCCTGAATCTCTCACCATCGCACTCAATACTTGTGCTCAGCCGCTCTCATCACACTGCTCAATATTTGAACTTGTTATTAAGGCTTTTTAAAAGCCTTAGATTTTCATGCGGCGTCCGGCATCCAGTGACCTGTCCCACTATAGTTGTCAATTATACTGGCAGCCACGCCTCGGAGTTCTTCTCTAGCGACATGCCAGCGCGGTTGCCATGGAGAGTTAAGTTAAGTGTATTAGTTAAGTACCTGATCTGTCAATTAGTAATTAATAAGTTAATACGAATTAGGTCCTTTAATGATGGAAATTAGCAGAATATTAGAAGCCAGGATGATTTACCTCCAAAGCTCTTTGTCCTTTTTGCCGTAACTTACCTTGTGGTGTCTATAGCTTGTTGTGCCGGTGTGAATTTGGAGCTGAACATCATCGTATAAGGATACTTAAAATCTCTAAATAAGAAAAACTAACGATGTAGAGGACAAAGCGCGTATTACAACGCAACGACGGGTCTTCTGTGTAACCCCCTTAACAATTTAAAAAATATTGATCTTTGAGCTTCACCGGACAGCGTAGGTCCTCCTTCTGCTTACTGGATCAGCAAATAATGACAAGCTTTGTATAATAAACGAACAAAAATATCTCGAAAATGGCTGTAAATTGCAATGTCAAGTGCGTTCTTGTAGACGCGCAGGCTTATAGGCAAGCCTGAGCTTGCTTAGATTGTCCGCAAAACCTGCTTTCTTCTTATCATAATGTTCAAATTAGGAACCTCTTAGGAAGAAAGCGCGTAGGTCATAAAATTCGTTCAATGGCTGTATGGAAGTCCCCTCCCCAGACCAGTTGATTCACATTCTCTGGAGGAAATCGATGAAAGTGGTATTACCAGCTCGGAAGTGAAACCTTCGAGAAAACGTTTACACGCTAGTTTGACGATCCGAAGAGATGTCCCCTTGCGTTCAAACGTGTAGCGGCTGTGAAGGCAACCATAAATGGATTACACAAAACTATATGTAAGTCCATTACAACTACTATTGCTTCCGTATTGCTGAAACATAATGTAACTAGGTGTTCCCGTGTTTTTTGAACCACTAATGTGTGCATGCATACTTCGGGGAGCCTACCAGACGACACGCCAAATTATGAAAATTCACTAGTAAGCAGTGCGATGATTCCCCTGCCCTAAGGAATACAGTGATGAGACTAACAAGCAACTGCACAGACTTTCAGATTGGGTTAAGCACTTACTTCTTCGGCAGGTGTCGATCATATTCGAAAAAGTAGTGGAAGGAGGGGGTGTATCGGGAAAAGTATTTGGGTCAAGAATGAAGCTGACAACTGAGCGAGGCGACCGTTAACTTCCTGTCATATGATTTGCCTAACGGTTATCATGCCACCCCTGGCCCTCCCGCAATTCATAAAGAACGATCGGGTGACAAAACAAAATGCGCGCTATAAATATATGTAAGACAGGTGCGGCACAACAGCCATTCCCGAGTTTACTTTAAAACAATTATCCTACAGGCTTTGCTGGATTACTCGAAGGTCACGAACATCTCTTCTGCAGTGTTCGTTACGGGCTGCGTGCACACGACAAATGATGCTTGTCAGCAAAACATTCGTAGTAGCGACTTTTTTCTGCAGTTTAGAAACAATATTGTCCGTGATAACTTCAATGCATTATCAAAATAAATGAATGACAATTCGTTATGTCATATGGTAGGCGCCTACGTATACATTTAATAAACACTGGCTTTATGTTTGAAACAAAGCCACGGGCCAATATGCTGACAGGAGCCGAATTATATTAAGTGCCAAGTAATTAACTATGGGAGACCCAGATGAAGACAGATCAATAGAAGAGGTCTCTACGACTCAGGACAGACACACGGCGCTGATTAGGCCTCATGAACCACAAAGGAAATCTTGATTGGATGGACGCTTCTATTATGGTGCTACTTTTGTTTTGCCTCCTGGACGAGAATATTCGGTTCACCACAAATATGCGATTATTTCCTTTACGTGTCATTATAACTCTTCTTCTGCCAATGTTTTGTTCTATCACTCACCATTAATTACTGGGTCTCATTACTGTGAGAACATAAAAAGTGACCTGCCTATTTACGTATTGTGATAGCACATTTGCTTTTAGGAGCCACTATATGCTACTCAGGATACGGGACTATACGGGACAGCCTGAGCGCTATCGTGCTAATATGCTACTATGGAAACTAACAATACAATATGAGAGCAAGGCTTAGCACACAACTCTAGATTAGTTAATTATGTCGAATTATATATAGAAGAATAACAACCAATATGGATCTCCGCGAAACTGACGGCGGCAACAGAGCAGACTGTTTCTTTTTATATATATATATATAGTTAATAGCATCAGGTGGTATTGACCCGCCATTGTTCTGGCTAGTGTTTTACAGCTCTTCTATATTACTATTTATAATTTAAGAACGAAAAGCGAAACAGAAGTAATAATAATTCAAGGTGGGTTTGAATCTAAAACCGGGTAAGAGCCGCTGTTCTCGCAGGTCCCAGACTACTCTACCCCTTTCGGAGTCTTCCGTTTATTCTTCAGAGGTTCAATATATTCTTTATTTCCATCCAAATTCCACCAATCCAATTCTTACACGAAACTAGTCTAGCTTCCTTAAATTGACAATGCCAGGGGACAAATTCGGCTAGACAAGATGCACTGACAAAAGGAATTCGAAGATATAGGAATAGAGATGAATGCCTAAAGAGGAAAAGTAAGCAAAGGCAAAAGTGCATGCGCGTTAACCAGCCATGCCTTCAGAGCCCTGGCTACATTGGAGCGAGCAGAAAAACTCAAGCCGGCGTATTTAAAATTACACAAATGCCATCTGCCCATTGACACGAGCATGTTCACCCTCGGCCAGTTGCGTAGAGCGCCCACAGGCCATTTCCGCGCCGCGAACACTACACTGCCAGTGGTTTTTATTCTAGCTTTTTCCCCCATTCGCTTTGTTGCTTTAAGTGAAAAAAAGTCTAAGCAAGAGGTCCTAATTTTTTGTTACTTTTCTTACTCTCTCCGCTATACTAGCGTTCTTCGCACTTCTGTCAACGCTTTTCAGCAGCAGCATGACCTGACTTATTTTTACATAAACGTTTCTTGGCGCATCATTAGAACTATCTTTACAGTGATTGAAAAGGCAGTAGCCGGTACTCCTAGCACCATTTTGTGTATTTTCTTTAAACGAAGCCCACACTATGGTCTGGATGTCCCCGGACTTGTTTCCCTGTCGACAAGATATCTGAGCTATTTGATAATTTTTATCTATAATAAACGCGATTCTTATGTATCGAGCATTCAAGAGTGCGCTCTGCTATTATGTACTGTACTTCCAAAGCGATAGAATTCCAAAGGACGAACAAGAAACCCTTCATTAGGTTAAAAGCCGAACTGTGGTTGAATTATTCACTAGAATTCACCTCGCGTTTCTAAACCTATTATATAGTAAAAGTCCTCCGCGTTCAGTCTAAGGAGATAGTGTTCGGCTGGTGATCACGAGTTCCCGTTTTCGGTACCGCATTCGGAGAGGCGATGGATGTGAAAGAGTACAAACGCATGTGTATTATACGATATCAGCGCACATTAAGAATCCTAACCCAGCTCGTCTCACTGCCCATGTCCACCTTCCAGGCCTTTGTACTCCGCAGCTTTTAATCTACATTATTCGAATAAAAGGTTCATGTACTCCTTTCACACAAACCATAAGGCAAAGAAAAGAGCCAGAAATCTCGTGCACGTAGGCATAACACCACGAACTGTTAATCTAACAGAAGTCCATTTGTTCTGCTCCTCTAAGAAGTGCATTCGAATGGAGATTTATAACATGCATAGCAACATCACCCACCGCGGCCTGCTTACTTCTTAATATCTGTTTTGCATTTATTGTTATGCCCGCTGCTGTTGTTTTTTTCTTGTATGTGAAAAGAAGTTTTCTTTTTATTCATTTTATAATTAATTTTCTTCTAAGGGTATTTTGAAACTCCTTTGCCTTGTTTCACTAAACGTACTTTATATTTCTTTTCTTATACCTTTGCATTCTACAGCGACGTCAAACATGGGAAAGCATTTAGATGAAATAAATACATAAATATTCATATATGAGTGGCATATAACACCACACAGGCCGAACCCGCCGGTGACTCGCTATTAGGACGCTAGGCTACTGAGCCAGCTGGACTTCAAACCGGAGGTGACGGCTACGCTAGGAAAAGAGCAAAATGCTAGATGCGCTTGAACAAAAGACTCACAAAATTATTGCAGATCCCTCTACAACGGCGTAACTCACAGCCCACTTGTCAAAAGATGAATCCCATAACTTGCCATTTTACTTGCTGAACGAACAGCCGCTATTTAGGTGCACTAGCAAATTGCAATAGAGACCATGGCGTTACAGCTCTTCACGCTCGTTTATTACGGATGAGGGTGGAGCTACTATCTAAATGTATGCTTGAGATACGGTGCTGCGTTTCGGATAAAAAGAACAATCGTGGTTTCGCCACTCGGTTATAACGAATGAAGAGGTTGTAAACTTGCCTTCGCTGTTGAAGAACGCAGGCTTCCCTTCAACGCGGTGACCGAAGCGTATATCTCAGACCACTGACTCCGTAATCCCCCCGTCCCCCCTCTCGTCATTTTCAGTGGTGCAGTGGTTAAGGCACTCGGCTGCTGTGCCCAAGGATACGGGATCGAATCCTGGCCGCGGCGGTTGCTTTTCCGTGGAGGCGAAAAGCAAACTGCTTGTGTCCTGTGCGATTTCAGGGCACGTTAGAGGACCCCAGGTGATCAAAGTTTTCGGAGTTCTTCACTAAGGTGTTTCTCGTGGCCTGCGTCGCTTTCGGCGTTAAACTCATAAAACAAATCATACAGTTAAGAGGGCGCCATTGCAAAGGAAGTCACGTAGACTCAGCACGCCCCGACGAACTACATGGTAAATCAGAGCGCGAGGATTGCCGCCTGGACAACGCGTCTAAAGTGGAAGCCCTAGCGTGATTAGCTCAAATTAGGCGTTGCAATTGAAACACAACCGCTAGTAAACTAATAGCAGCTGTTAGCGAGCACTATCTCAACGTGATAAACAAGTATTTGTGAAGCCTCGACCTTTAACCTATGATCTTAAAGTCACTCGTCTCTTTGTTTGCCTACATCAGACTTGTACGTGGCATTAGCAGCGATGTATGTGTCACCGGGTTCAACTGTACAAGCTCGCGTAAACTGGGCCAGCTGAATTCAGTTTTCTTTCCTTCGCAGCCTTTCTCGTCCGCTGAAATGCGCCGAAGCAAATGTGAACAACCGCTAGCGAGACGACAGCAGCAACCTTATCTCCATCTACCGTCTACCAAAGTAAACAAAACCAAAATACTGCATTCACATGTTAATAGGTTTAGCTACGTTATACCTATGCAGCGTTTTTAGGCTTTTTTGTAAAGCTCCCTCTTCCTGCAGTAATCAAGCATACTAAGAAATGAAGGAGGATACAATAAAGAACCAATATCCCATCTGAAGCTAATGAATGAGATTTTATCTATCTATTATTTTATATATTTGTTTATTTACAAATGTCACGATCTTCTCCCAATTTATTCAACATCACGCCATGAAACTGCATGTGCTTTCAAGGAAGCCGTAGTAGAAGGTGCCGGATTAATTTGCACCGCGTTCCATGATATCCACCAGCGTCACTTATAGCAAGGGAACGCTTTATTTCGCCTTTGACAAACTGTCCATGACACAGCCTAACTTCCGTCGCGCAACCTTAGGCTTACAAATCATGCGTTCTGCCGCTCAACAATCGCGGCAAAATAATGTATTTTGCTTAGTAGGGCTTTGCCCAAAATTATATTTTTTTTTTCGTATAAAAATCTCTACCTTCAGCAAGACCACTTGTCAACAATGCTTGGTGTTGGACAAGAAACTTTTTTCTTAAGGTCAAGAAACTTTTAAAGGCTTCTCTTTTGGAATCGTAAAAGAAAATGAAAAATTAATACTGATTCAAGTGATTGAAGTAAAGACTACTAATTTTCTTTTTCATCGCAGCCATCGAGATTTGTGCGAAAAGAGAACCGGTACAAACGTTTATCAAATGAGGCTTTGACGCGAAGGAAGAAAAACAAAAGAAATGGCATTTGAAAACCACGCACGCATGCTGAGCACGGGAGTGCAGTTTCCTACTGACGGAAGCGCGAAAGCCCTCATGGTCACATTTGTTCCAAAATTTCTGAATCCGGAAGCGTCAGAAGTTTACCGGACGCACTTCCACCCGCGACGGAAGGAACGCCACATTTAAAAAACTGAATTTTCACTTCCGAAACCTTTTTGGATGTTATTCTTTTCGATGCCTGTTTTAAGGCGGAAACGCAGAGAGAAAAACAATAACAAAAAAAAAACTAGCAAAAAATGAAAAGAAGTTCTCTAACAAGGAGTAGTTTCCTTTTCCCTGTAAATGTAGCTCCCTCTTCATGAATTTTTCATTCAGCTTTTTATCTTGCTTTTAAGATACGTTTTAGTTTCTTTCTCTTCTATCTGCCTGCTTTGTGTCCTGGCAGTTTTCTTCTCAGGTTTGCCAATCCACGACGAACACATTTCACTGCATGTTTCTCAAGCGCTCATGCAAAATTGGTTTGTAACAGTCATTGCGGAGGACAGTGCAGTTTTTCGTGCACATATTTCCATTCTGGTTCTCTGCTTGTTGGCTCTGTCACTGATGAACGTTTTCGAGGCGTATATTGCTCAAATTCGGTTTCTGTGGCCGTCTTCGACACATGGATACGCGGATAGACGAGATGGGTCGATACAAAGATCCCTCAGTAAAGATTCCTCCCTTTAAAGAGTCGATCAGCAAGCACGACCTTTAAATACGGACATCGTTCTTTTCGCACAGCATTCTCACTTAAGAGCCCCTCGTTAACAAGCCATCTTTCGTTTTTATGCCATAGCTTGGAGATAAGAAATCAGTCACCATTGGTGAATGTTGACCTATTTTTGTCCCTTTGTCCAACAAGAATTGACAACAATTTCAAAGTTATGTTTTTTTTATACTCAATCTGTAACATGCTCTTTGAGCTTATAAATACCAAGGGCTACTGACGTGTGGAATATACGCGCGGAGAAAATTTTGTTCGCGAAACTAGTGTGGCACTGCTGGTTTTCCTCGCCTTTAAGAAGAGGCGCGTTTTTCATTTGTCGCAAGGGTGATCAACTACATGGTATGTGCCAAAAGTAACACAATTTTAACTGTAGAAACAATGTGTTCGAGATATCGTTACAAATCTCTAAAATTCTTCGACGTAGTCCCTTTCGACATCTGCACATTTTTGCCAGAAACTCTGCCATGCACTGTAGACAAGACTGGAAGGCCTCGACAGGAACCTTGTTTAGAGCCTTTGTCAATACGATTTCGACCGCTTCGATGTTGCTAAAACAGACTTCTTTATGGGCGCTCTTGATTCTTAGGAAGAGGAGAAAATCTGCCGGAGCCCGATCAGGAATATAGGAGGCTGGGACAGCGCCACCACGTTGTGCTTGGCCAAGAACTCACAGGTGTTGAGAAGGGTGGCTAGGAACACTGTCGTATTGCAACTGCTAGACATCGCGATCCCTTTTCACGCTAGTAGTACGCTTTTTTATTAATCTCTCTAAAATTTACATTTATTAGACAGCTTTGATAGTCTGCCCTTTGGGTAAGCAATCTATCAGAACAAGACCTTTGGCATCAAAGATGACAATTTGGATTGTTTTCACTTTTGACTTGCTCAATCTCGCTTTCTTGCGGCGAAGGGGCACCTAGGGGTGCCACTCGAAAATTTGGTGCTTAATCTAAGGGTCGTACTCATATAGCCGTATTTCATTGCCGGTAATGACAACGTTCAGAAAATAAGGTTCAATTTGCACTCGTTTTCATGTTCGCTTGCGATTACCACTCGGTAGTCCTCGAGGTCGTCAGCCAAACATTTGGTGGCCAGCTTACCACTCACTTTACGCGCGTTCAAATTATTGTTTACGAAGTCATGCAGGAAGGGTTTTGGAATATTGAGAGTTTGTGCTATCATCAGCACAGTCATTTGACGGTCGGCGTTCAAAAGATCACGGAACAGGAGACACAATGTCGTCATTTTTGACCGTTGAATGCATCCAGAGTGGGATTCATCATCGACGTCTTCACGGCCCACCTTAAACGCCTTCAACCATCTTGAAACTTGAGAATAAGACAAAACAGATTTCCACGGGGCTTGCTAAAGTATTGGTAAGTATTCGCAGTACTCTTAATTAGTTTATCGCAGAATTGGATCGGGTTTCGTCGTTCTTGTGCAAATGTCATTTCACATCGTGACAAAATCAACAGGCACACGAAAACAGCGATCCTGAAGCCTGGAGCACACTTTTCTAGGCAGTGATGAAAAGCTGAAACCATGTCATGGAAATACTTAACTGTCTTTAAAATATTTCGGTTTATTTTTGATGTAGCAAACTATAAGCTTAACGGACACACGTTATCAGGGTGTACTCAAAGGACACTGAGATTGTTTTTTTTTTTTTTATTGTCGACGGAACACAAGAAAAGCGGCATCATATTGGTACCAGCAGAAAATTATTTTTTTTTTAATTTCTCAGTGATTTGACAATAAATATTTGTCTACATTTCTTATCCAATACATATACATCCAGTCTTCACTGCCATCCGAATGGGGCTGCTGGTGACGTAGAGAGTACAAGAGAGGTGTGGTCGATATTCCTCGCTGCTCCAAACTCCGTAATTACCGAAGTTCAGAGCAACCTCGTCTCCCAATCCGCCGGCGCTGTGTTGACACGTGCAGAATGTTTCGGGAAATGAAGTCTTTTTGTTTCGGCAGGAAGGGTTCATTAACTCTGCTACCACCTATGCGGGTGTGGTACGGAGCTTGGAATGAAACCTCTACCGGGTGTTCCACGAACATATCGCACAAAGTAGTTCAATTAGGGTGGCTTCTTTCCCGCGACGGTCGCGTATGGGATCTTACCTAAAGGGATTGTATACATAATCCCAGTTTCCCCTGAAGAATTGAGCCGAGTCACATTTACTAGCCTGCGAGCGTGGTAAATTTTTGCGGATCAGGCAATAATAAAGGGAGGATTGGGGAAGGACCGCACAAATAATAAATACATAAAATAAACGTGGAAGCCTTTGATTCGATGCTCATTTTATTTGAAAAAATTCACATTTTCTTTCATATGCCCGCCACGTGAAACATGGGCCCATAAGCCTCAACACTACAGGCATGGTACTGTTCAGTGGGATGAACTGTTGAAAACGTCCGTATGAACACGCGCAGAATACCATGTCACCTAAATAAAAAAGAACTTTTTTTTCGGTGCAGAAAAAACAAAACAAAATTGAAGCCGCTCTACGCTACCGAACATGAATATAGAGCATTGGGTTAGGGGTCTTTAGAAATTTTGGCATAGTGACCTCGTGCACGTGCCAGCGAATATGATCAGTTTTCTCATAAATGTTTTTTCACCGCGCCAGAGTACAAGGTTAAATCCCAGCGTACCGCGACGTTGACTAATGTATAGCTAACGCTCGAGTAATCTAAATTTAAACACAGCACGTTCGTCGGCAATAATAAAGGCGTGGTATAGTTCATGAGGATAAATAGTTAAACACTCCGTGCTAACAAGGCCAAAAGAATTATTTCGTTTTTATCACAACCTATTCAAGTACAGGTAAAAAAAAATTAAAGGTTTGAGCATCATGTGTACGTTGGCAGTAATATGGAAGCATACCTTCATCTAAGCAATACCAACCTATCTGGATTCGTGCGTAAAGTTACCAAATCGCTATGTAACCCTCGGCTGAGCTCGCGAAGCCTAATCCGCGATTATAAAATTTTGTTAATGGGAATCCGCTCTCATATAATCGAATGATATTGAATACCTTAGGCCTTGCAATGAACCAACGTAAAAAGTACTATTTTCGATAATTATTCAATGATTTCGAATGATCCTGCAAAACGAGGTAATATTTTATAGTCTTATGGGTAATTTCATGTGAGCAGGGGTTGAGACGAAGCCTCATTTCAGGAAGGGTATTGCCGCCAGCCACTGACGATGACAAATCCCCTTGTCGAAACGTCAGATAAACCGCCGAACAATCCATTCAGGGCCATGTCACCTACCAGAAGCATGATCATGATTTTCGTTCCATGAATGCCGCCGCTCACACGGGTTATGTATTAATAGAACATATAATGTCAATGCATTGACATCAGCTATTCATTGGCTCTGATATTGATACAAGTACAAAAGCTTTACTTTCAAGCCCCAATCCAAGTTGTTCATTGTAACGTGTCTCTCAGCCTGCTGATCCGTATAAGCATGCATTAACCCATCAAATGCTGGTTAAATGATAAGCAGTCAGGACCGAGTGGCCAACAGCAAAACTTTCAAGGTTCGTTACAAAGAAGTAAATGCATGAAAATAGTTTGAAAAAAAATGAGAGCAGGCAGTTCCACCGTAAGCGACGGTCGGAAGGCAGGACATTATTACGCGAGAGTACTTGCGAAAGTTTTACGAGACAACTTCCTATACTTTTTCGGCGAAACATTTCCTATGGGATCGCTTTCGGAAGCGAAAATCTTTTCAATGTGCAGCTGTTTGGGACGCGTCGGCGTCGGCGCGTTATTGTCGCCGAAGACGCGTCGGCGACAATAAAGCGCGTGCGCATTGCCGGTGGGAGGGATCCCGCAACTCCAGTAACGCAGTCGGCAATACCCAACACGGTCTGCTAATGATGTCTATATTGTTTCTGATACGGTGCATACCATGTGCGCGTGCGTGCGTGCGTGTGTGTATGTATGTATGTATGTATGTATGTATGTATGTATGTATGTATGTATGTATGTATGTATGTATGTATGTATGTATGTATGTATGTATGTATGTATGTATGTATGTATGTATGTATGTATGTATGTATGTATGTATGTATGTATGTATGTATGTATGTATGTATGTATGTATGTATGTATGTATGTATGTATGTATGTATGTATGTGTGTGTGTGTATGTATGTATGTGTGTGTGTGTATGTGTGTGTGTGTGTGTGTGTGTGTGTGTGTGTGTGTGTGTGTGTGTGTGTGTGTGTGTGTGTGTGTGTGTGTGTGTGTGTGTGTGTGTGTGTGTGTGTGTGTGTGTGTGTGTGTGTGTGTGTGTGTGTGTGTGTGTGTGTGTGTGTGTGTGTGTGTGTGTGTGTGTGTGTGTGTGTGTGTGTGTGTGTGTGTGTGTGTGTGTGTGTGTGTGTGAGAGAGAGAGAGAGGGAAGCATTAATTGGAGAGGCAACAATTTTCAGGTATGAACGTATTTCTCTGGCACTAAGATATGGCTTTTATGGGTTATTAACTCAATACTTTCAAACTAGAGTAGACTCCATGCAAGTGCGCACGTTTGAAAATTTTGTTTGCTGAGCTGGACACACCAATGTTAAAAGCTTCACTTCCTACCGCTGAAGCACGCTGAAAGAACGATGTACTATGAGCATTTTATTCACTGTGCCTCGCTACGATAGCAACCACTACCGGATTCTTGCTGACGAACTGCGGCGACTGAACGCTGTGGAGAATTCAACTCTTCCGCTCGAGGAAGAAGCTCATCAGTGCAGAAGAGATTGACTTGGGAGGAAGAAAGTGTCACGCTGGATCTCAATCACAGGAGCAATTTACTCATTTCCTGACACCTTCTATGGCAACGAGGCCTCCTGTTTCTGCAAACGACACATTCATTTAGGCCAAAGGTGTTTTGACAATAACGCTTCCCCTCTGGAGACGCGGGAATAAAGAGTCCGAAATGAGATTGAGGAAATCTGTGACTGAGCGGCCGAGGTCAAGTGGTCTTGAAGAGGGCAGCGTCTATGTGATCTCCAGGCCTTGAAGTTTTCTCGCCATTCTCTAGTGCAATCAAGGAGGCTTCCTGCCTCCCTTCCTATCGGCTCTCTTTATTGGACTGGAAGGACGGTATGCGAATGAGATCATGTCGATGCTGACTGTCGATTGGACGTTTTGCCTCGGGTAGGATAATTCCAGCCTTATATCACACAACTTAAACAAAATAGCGTTGATGCAATCTTCTAACACTGCCGCTAGGCCTGAGGACACACTATTCCAATTACCAATAAGGTTCCAGCGCAACACTTTGAGCTCAGAAGTATAGATCTGAGACAGGACTGGCAATAGCTTTGTCTCTGGAGACTACAGACATTTTGAAAGGAAATACAAGCAAATACAAAAACACCGCAGCAAAAAGCTGATCCACAAGTTGCTCTGTAGTTTAGGCTTCCGGTTGTTTAGCAACCTGGCGGATCAGACAAGAATTTTTTATCGCGAAGTGCTCAAGTATCATACAGAATTCTGATGCCAAGGATATTTCAGCACGAAATTGTCATTCCGCTAATACTGCCGCTAATAATTTAGTGTACCTCTGACACACTGAAGAGGCGTAAGATTTCTGACTGGTGGGCACTCTATGTTGGCGTCTACATGTGGTGAAAGCACATTGTGTAGCGCACCTTCGGAGTTACATACTACATGACTGCATAGACCAGCAGACGGTGGCAGGGCTCCAGCTCTTAGGGGATGTACCGGTGAATATACCGCGCGCAAAGGAAGACAAGGGTCCGCTGTGCCTCCGGAGGATATATTTGCGAACTTTCGCCGTAGACACTGATAGATGAAGGAAGGTCTAGCTCTAGTTACGCCCACACGAACGTTGTTGCGGGGAGTGCTGATTAAGCCTCTTGCATATAACTTATGCGGACTAAAGTGCGCATTCCTTGATTGATTCATTTCTGAAAGGTACCATTTTTGTATTACGTTCAAGACCGAAGTGCCGACAGCGTAAGCGAAAGATTAAGACACGCTCTCCATGTTCACTGCGATATTCACCGAGACTGTGCGGCAATAACACGCATAATCCTTACGATCAGATATGAATTGGATATGAACGGATTAAATCATCCGCAAAATGAAAAAAAGAAAGCTTCTAGAAAGAAAGAGATGTGCTCAAGGTTGAGAACAGGAAATATACAAAATAAAAAGCAAGGACATAAAAAGAAAGTATAATGACGCTGTTTTCTGCTCAGAACAAGCCCAGAAGCAATCCTGTCTTACGCACTTCAACAAAGGCTGCATTCACAGGACAAGTTGCCGGATGACAACAAGCGCATACCTATCAACCAAGCTAGTCAGTGGAAGCCGTACAATACGCCAGCTAAAATATTTGGACATTTTCTGGGAAAGCGTTTCGGAGCGTAATTTTGTTAGCATATTTTATAGAACTCGATGCATCCGCAGATTCTTCCTGCGTCAGGCTAAAGGTTTTGTGCTATAATGTTCAAAAGGTAATGTCCAAAAACCTCGGGAAGAAACAGCAGTTTACGTTAGGTGGCGAAGCACTGGAAGTAGTAGGCGAATATATCTACTTAGGAAAGGTAGTAACCGCAGCTCTGGACCTTGAAAGGGAAATAACAAGGAGAATGAGATTATAAGATGGGGATGGAGCGCATTTGGTAAGTACTAGCAGTTTTTGACTGGCAGCTTACCGGTATCGCTCAAAGGGAAAGTATACAAAAGTTGCATCTTACATGTACTCACCTATAGGGCTGAAACGTGGAGGCTAACGAAAAGGGCTCTACTTAAATTGAGAACAACGCAGAGGGCTATGCAGCGAACAATGATAGGGGTAACTTTAAGAGACAGGGAGCGTGCAGAGGGAGTCAGAAAAATAACTCAAGTTACTGACATCTTAGTGGAAGTCTAGAAGAAGAAGAAATGGGCATGGGCAGGGCATGTAGTGCGAAGAGATGATAACCGATGGTCTCTTAGGGTAACAAACTAGACTCCAAGGAAAGGAAAGCGTAGCAGAAGGCGGCACGAAGTTAGGTGGCCAGATAAGATTGGGAATTTCGAAAGGTCAAGTGGATGCAGCTAGCACAGGACCCACTTAATTGGAGTAATATGCGAGAGGCCTTTGCCCTGCAGTAGGTATAGTCCAGCTGATGATGATGATGATTAAATAATCAAAAAATACCTCAAATGGTTTTCTACGGCCGTCTTGATCCCACGCTGTGACAGCAGGACGAACTGCACAAGGAAAACTTTGCTAGGTGTCGGATGCTTTGTCGATTTTCATTATATGTTCGCAAAAGGTATCTTAAAATATACCAAAGTCGCCTGACAATAACTTTAAGTACGTCGCCGATGGGTTTGCTATGGCAGTTTTAGTTACTCCCCCCCCCCCCTCCCCTCTACTGCGAGAATCGAAAAAACTTCAAAACAAAATTGAATTACCACGCAAGGAAGTTTGGGCCATTTCCTTCTACATGCGCATGACATTATCTTTGTGTTAAAGTGTGAAAAATGTCGCACTGTTAGTTTCTTGATTAGCAGTAGTTTATAATCTGTTCCAGTCGCACCATCAACATAATTTTGGACCACTCAGAACATTCTGACTGCTTCCCGACACTTTTGCGCCTGCGTAAGGCACTCTGTCACAGCAATTTACCTATATAAACGAACTTTTTAGCATCCTTTAAAGGGCGTTCTGGTGGTAAACGATACGGCAACATGTCCGAGGAAAAATATAAATCATTCTTCATTTATTGCAATAAAATGATATGGAGCTCCACTGTTCATACACAACCGCAGCGAGGGCGTGTTCTGCTCCTTTGTCGCGTCTGCTTCACTCAGCAGATTAGGCACAATGTTGTCGCCCCTCCCCTTTGATTTCGCGATGAATATTCCCTCCATACTTCAGCGTAATTGCTTTTAGATGCAGAAAATGACATGAAAAAGAACCAGCATTACAATTAACCCCGTGCAGTTGGAGGTACAAATCTCGTCGCTTGAAGTCTATGCTGTAGACTAGCCCCCTAGTTGGCTAGCAGAGGGATGCTAAAGGGGAAGCGGATCGGTGTGACGGTGTTATGAATGGTATAACAAAGAATGGTTGCGTCACTATTTTAATAAGAACTTACATGCGTGTAGCCGAGTTTTTTTCTGCGTTACAATCACAACGCCGACACTGGCTTTTGCGTGCCTTCGTTCGTTCATGTGTGTATGTGTATGTATGTACGTGTGTGTGTGTGAGAGAGAGAGAGACAATGAAAGAAAGAGAGAGAGTCGGGAGAGAGTAGAGCTGTACAAATTCGTGGCTGGCACAAATATAACGAAGCGCTAGAATGGAGATCGAAGCGTCTAACATTGGTGACTAATTAAAACTTATTAAAAACTAAATAATTATTTCGAAGAAATGACTGCAGAAAAATGCTGAACCCATATCTTTTACCAACATTATTTATTGTGTATTTAAAGCCCAACTTAAAGCTTATAACTTCCTTCATCTCTCAGCACTAGATTCTCATCCTAGTCTTTAATTCTGCCTAGTCTGACGAAAGCTGTTTTTTAATTTAGATCTATCTAGTTGAGTAGCTGGACATTGAAAAGAAGGGAATGCGAATGCGTGCTTCAAAGCATATTTCTAAACCTAGCTGACGCAGTTTTGCAGCTTTCTGATGTCACCACACGCATAAACTAAACTGCGATTTAAAAACTGCGGCAACTGCACTGCAAACCGTCCATTCTAGCGCTACAGCCTAACATTGCGAGCCACTGCTATGCAATATTTACGCCCCGTCGCAATGCGTACGCATCCATTTGTTTCTACAATATGAGTGGCCCAAGACAGAAATAGTTCCCTGTCGTCTGTGTTAGCGAGATTATTGGTCAGTTCTGAAGCAGTGTTCTTTGATGTTTTAAATTGCGCGACAAGTGACGCAATACTTGAAAAGAGCAAAGATGATGCCTTTCGTCAGTCTCCCGTTACTGAACTTTAACCTAATTAGGCCATCAGCAAGCTGGCTGTTTGCTTGCTTACTACCTATTCGATGCAGATTTCAGTAGCTGAAATACTGACGAAATATATTCACATCATACAAGCTCTTCTGCTTGTTTTGAGCAATTATTTAAACAATGTTTGTACTTTGAAAACATCACCAACAGTACTTGAGAACTGCTAAGCACGCCTTTCTGCTATTAGAACTCTGCAAAAGGGAAAAAAATGGTTAAATGAAAAAGCAACATCCTAAACACGTATCCTTCTTGCGTAGGTCGTCGCATGAGGCCATCTGATCAGCTGTCTATATTTTTTTATTTTTTTTACAGTCTTGGATAGTGCAACAATTCGAAGTTATTTTGCTTCAAGGTTACATTACAAATTCCTTATGTAAGGCTAACGGCATGCTCACAGTATGCCAAACAAATTTCACTCTGTCGATCGCTTCTTAAGGGCTGTCCACCGCCTTTGATAGCTGCTCCATATGTTGAACTCCTATATCGCAGTACCATCAAGATCACTATATCGCGACATCTCACTCTATAGCTACTATTACATAACGTTAGTCTTTCCTGCCGTACCTGTTTAAACAACCTCAATTTCGTGTATTCATAATTGTGCTTCTGGCTGATATTGAAAAAAAATTGGGAGGACGACTAAGCTTCTTCTTAAGGACACAATCGGTATAGCTGACTGTGTGTGTCACAGGGGACAATGCACTTTCGATGGCTTCAAGCCTGTCGTTTCATTTCGGCACCTTTCCGCACCAGCCAACCAGGAAAGAACGGGAGTTAGACCATTTGTGGCACCTTCTTTATATTCCAGATGTGTTGACAGTCTATCGGACACATTCTGTACTGAAGACATCTTAAAATCGAATTCCCATCGTCCGCGGTTGACATACAGCATTTCCTGGTGTACTCTCCAGCTTCACTCGCACTTTGAACAATACTAGTGACCTTAAAATTCCCGCCCTTGAGGACCTTCTTTGTCTTGATTTTCAAAAAAACTTACCAGCATCAGGGCGGTTACATATAATTTACGTATACCATGAGCAGAGCTTCTTTTATAAAAAAAGCTTTTAGTGAAAGAAAATTATAAAACAAGACCTACATTCAATTCAACGTCAAGAAATGTTTGCCTTTATTTTAGACTCCGAGCGCTCCCTACTACCCGATATAATTAGTGCAAGCATTTTTACTGTACAAATAGATTCATACCAAGGTATATTGATTTATTACACTGTAGAATTTCGCGGGCGTTAAAGTATTCTGTACCATCGGCTGTTGCTGAGTATAATTAAGCGAGGTACTAAGAGGAGACTTTTAGCATGCTTTTCCAAGGAAGTTAAGCATTGGTTGATGTTAACGAAAGCAGTGAATTTAACGGAAAGCACGGAAATAAAATGGTATTTCCCAATCTGGCAAAAATGTCTTGAAGGACCTCACATTTCATAAGCTAGCCTGTCTCGACGATGATATCGAGCTCCCCGAGGACAGGCTGGAAGAAATACATTACGGAACTGCTTCTCTCGGGAACCGTTGCATAATAGGAAGCTGACAGCCGACTGTAGCTAAGGATTGGCCAGAGGCACTTTATTTTTCTTTACTTTTGGTCTGCCTCACCACAGTATATGTACCTATGAATCGCCCTTTCTGGCCCTTCCTGTCGCTCTGTACATTTGGGAACAGAAAAGGCGCGTACGTTATCAGCTTTTAAAAGCGTATAAGGAATACCTGTCATGCGTTTTCATTCGATGTGGAGTGGAGCGAGAAAGCCCTGACGTTTTCAGAATAGCACAGGGCAGTCCGACATTTCGTGTAGCAGAACTTCAAAGGCAACCAACTTTTATTAGGAAATCGATGATGCACTGATGATACTATATACTGCTGAGAATGGCAGAAAAGTTTCGACAGAAATTGCTAAAAAGATTACAACATTCTGCAACGCTACCGGCTTCAAAGAACATGGGATGGCGAGCATTTTGATTCATGCATCGGCATTTCATTACTATGGTTTAGTTCATGGGGCTGTTACTTTTCAATACAGTTCAATGAATTTTTTTTTTACACTTGCAAGTTATTGCCATCTAGGTCTTGGCGTGCTGGGAATTTTGTCAGGTGGGTTCCATTTTTGGATCCACTGCCAGCCTAAAAAATAAAATAAACCGAAAATGACGGACGTCAGTTATGCAAAGTGCAGTAGCAGCTTTAATCCATTAGTAGTGAATGTCTCCCTCGAAAACCTGTAATGTGTGTTTACTATGGACAGATAATGTGACGAAAGTTTTGACAGTTTTCTTATTGTGTTTTGAAGGTTTAGGTTCTCATCATTGACATAATGCAGCTGTTCCGAATTTATGCTGTTTTCCTCTGCGTTTTGTTGTCGCGATGCTGTTTCATCGTTGTGCTCATTTGCGTCTGCGCAGGGTTTCCTGCGCTCTTGAGACGCCTGTTTTGTCACGTGCCAGTTTTAATGTGTCCCGGAAAAATATCTTACCAAGCTCGTGTACATATGCCTTCTTCTCCTTATTTAAAGGCACAGCACATTTACACCTCCACTATCAGATTTTTATCAATCCATCCATTACAAAAGTTCTTGAAACTTGTTTAACATGCTAAATATTGTAGCGTCAGATTATCATCTAACACTGATGCATTAAAAGACATGTTTTAGAGGCACGGTAAATGCTATCTAAAAGTTTAATGTGACAAGAGTGTATTGTGACCAAGCCGACTCTCGTATTGCGAACACTTGTTCATCAGAAGTTCAAACATATGGCTGCTCACAAAAACCTTTTTAAAAAACATATGACATGGGAGCAAAGATATATTTCATTAGATGTGAGGCCTTCAATCCTGGAGTTAGCGGCACAAATCAAAGCCGAAAGCAAGCCGAATTCTGTGAATGTTAACAAAGGCTTATGGAATTGTGATGGTCGCTGATTATTTCTGTCGCTGCAAAGAGTACCAATAACTAATTAGACTGAAAAAGGCGATGGTTACAAAAGCGGGTCTTTGCATTAAAGGGGTTCTGCAACATCTTCGAATTTCTTAATCAAACTTAATCAATGACTATATCGCATTGTCATGAAGGCATAAGCTAAACATAACACCATTACACAAAACTGAGGATGAAAAATAATAAATAAATGTTGCATTACTTTTTCCTTCGATCCTTGCAATTGTGTATCAGTGATTAGAGAACCAGACCACCGAGCTCAAGAACATGGGTTCTATTTCTGACGCGGCTTCCTCGTTTCGATGAATTATTGTATATGTTAGACTACTGTGGCGTTCATCATATGTGTCCCTATTATATGAACGCGAGGGCCACTGCTATGGCGGTCTATTCAACCGTCGTACTTGGGCTTGTTCCCCAAACGGAGGCCGTGATTCTAAGCCGTTGATATCTGTGACAGCGAGGTCCATAGCGTTTCTGCCAGATGTATATTTTGCAACGTCGTCATAAAATACGGTTTAGCCGCGGCTGTATTGCCGTAGGAGAGCTTTAACTCTTGCTGTCCGATGGCCAGTCTACAGTTGCGGTTGCATGTTTTTTGGAACTGGCACTACTCCGATTTTAGCTGCCAATTTGGGCGGTATGCAGGAAAGGAAAGGTGCAGTGTCACACTTGTTCTAACAGAACTCTTTAACAAACACTGGCAAGAGGGAACGCTTCCCTCAGAGTGGACACACGCTCAGGTTACCTTTATACCTAAACCCGGCAAACCGCTCACTCTTTCAAACCTTAGGCCCATTTCGCTAACTTCATGTCTTGGTAAACTTTTTGAACACGTTGTCTTGAATCGGCTACATACACACATGCAAACCCGCGACCTTTTTCCTCACACAATGCTGCGTTTCCGCAGCCACCTATGCACCCAAGATGTCATGCTACAGATATCAGAAGAAATTCTCCATCCCCGACACTGCAAACGCACAAGAGCATTGCTGGCTCTAGACTTGCAAAAGGCATTTGACAATGTCTATCACTCCTCTATATTGGATGCACTATCCACTCTGAATGTGGGAAACCGAACACATGCCTACATTTCAGCATTTCTCCGGGATCGCACAGCAGAAATTCGGTTCGGCCCCCTAAAATCCCCCACTTTTACCCTCGGTAATAGAGGCACCCCGCAGGGATCAGTCCTTTCCCCCTTTTTATTTAACATCACACTCATTCCCATGGCTAAAAAGCTGTCACAGATCCCAAACCTCTCCCATTCTCTATATGCAGATGATATCACCCTGTGGACCACCACTGGGAATGTAGGTAGCATGGAAGAAACTCTTCAGGAGGGGGCAGACATGGTGTCAAGATGCGCAGCTTCAATAGGCCTTGCATGTTCCTCCACCAAATCCGAGCTCCTGATACTCCACCCAAGCCCGCGGAAACACCCCCACCCCCTATGCTCATCACCGTAGACGGTCAGCCAGTACCACAAGTTCACAAACTTCGAATACTAGGTATGTTCATACAAGACAACGGCCTTAACACGGATACACTCTCCAGACTGACTAACACAACACATCAGATCACCCGCCTAATCAAACGTATAGCCAACAAGCACTGTGGAATGCGCGAGCATGACCTCAGACGCTTAGTACAGGCATTTATTATAAGCCGTATTCTTTACTCGATTCCATATTTATATCTAACAAAAACAGAGACCGACAAGGTGGATGCTCTCATCAGACACGCTTATAAGGCAGCTCTCGGCTTACCTAAGCGCACCCCAACCTATCGACTCTTAGGCATGGGAGTTCATAACACCCTCAGCGAACTGGTGGAAGCCCACCGCATCGCCCAACTAGGACGGCTCTCCACTACCCCAACTGGTCGCTACATTCTTTCCTTTCTCCAACTTAGACCGTTAGATGCCCCTCCAGTAGAAACTTATGCAGTTCCAAAGACAGTCCGCGATCACCTCACTGTCCACCCACTTCCGAAAAACATGCATCCCCTTCATAACCAGGCCAGACGGAAAGCGAGAGCACGTGCTCTACACATAGCACATGCGAACGAACCCGACACGGTCTACGTGGACGCCGCAGAATATCAACACCGCGCAGCTTATGCGATATGCGCGGTATCCAGCCGCTTCGAACACATCACATCAGCCTCTATCATTACCCGAACGTCCGTAGAAGCGGAAGAATCCGCTATAGCCATCGCGATAGTCTCTTCCACTGCCACCCTTATCCTCAGCGATTCTAAAACTGCCATACAAAATTTCGCCCGAGGCCAGCTACATGCTGCCTCTCACAAAATCTTAACTACCAACGTTCAAACACCCCGACCCATAGACCTTCCCAGGTAGCACAAAGTGGGCTATGAAGGGTGGGCCCCGGTGGGCCCGATGTAGGGAATGCAGGACAGCCCCGGTGGGCTCAATGTGGGTGCTGCAAGAGGGGCCGACGTAGGCCCGAAGCGGGCTGTCGACAAAGCCCCAATTGGCCCCACTAGGGGCCGATGCAGGCAGCCCTTGCGGGGCTGCCCACATTATTCCGGCATTGTTAAAAGGGCACATCCCGCCAACTCCCCGCGATGGTCCTACTTTGGACCGATTTGGGCAGCCGCTTTGGAGGAACATTTTTTTTTTATTTCAGTTAGCCCCTCAGAAAATGACATAGGACCAATGCGGGTTCTATAGCGCTAGCCACACTTGGGCTTGCCCACATTATTCTCATAGGGGTCCGACGTAGGAAATTGATGGAAAGCCCTAGTCCAAGTTTTCCCAATCAATATTTAGGCACATAATTAAGTAATTACTTTATACATGTCTGCACTTTCTAAACAGCTACAATATTAAATTTTACAATAACTCATAGCATTCATCCAGCCGAAATGACTTCATGTACATCTTGTTCAGGCTATGGAGATGTGTGTTCTGAACAGTAATATCGTACTGCGAGTTGCAGGCTGTCCAAAGCAACCACATAAGAGGCAACAGTTAGCAATCAGTTTGTTTTAGTATATGTAGCGCAATTTGCACGAGCGCGAGAACTAAAGCCATGTAAATTTCTAATCGACTAAACATGGCCACAACTGTTATACAAATCATCTATAACAGTAATTTAGGGCAACATCTAATGCAAATAAAAGTTGGAAACAATGATTACGCAATTGCACGCACGCCTTCTAGCCCCATTACGGCCGATGTGGGACCTACAGCGGTTTTGTGTGGGCAGCCCCAATTGGGCTGGGTGTTGGTTTTGAACCTAAAGCCCACTTGCTATTGCACGTGCCTTCAAATTCCCCACAAGGGACCAATTTTGGTATCATGCGGGCCCTCCCGTCTTCCAGCCCCATTACGGCCCATGTGGGATATAAAGCAGTTTTATGTGGGCAGCCCCAATTGGGCTGGACGTTGTTTTTGAACCTATAGCCCACCTGCTGTTGCACGCGCCTTCAAAGCCCCCACAAAGGACCGATTTTGGTATCATGCGGGCACGCCCGCGTTCCAGCCCCATTACAGCCTATGTGGGACCTAAAGCGGTTTAGCTAAGGCTGCCTCATTTGGGCTTCACGAGGGCTTGCCCAAATTGAGCCCTTATTCATATTTCACCTGCCCTCAAGTAACCTACAAGGGGCCGATTTGGGCAGCATGTGGGTAAGTCCGTTTTCTTGCCCCACTACGGCCGATGTTGGTCCCACAAAGATTTAATGGGGGCGGCCTCACTTCGGATCTATGAGGGCTTTCCCATAAAAAGCCCACATTTAGGTTGAATTGCCCTCAAATATCCGGCAAGGGACCCTTGTGGTCTGGATGCAGGAATGTGCTCTGCATTAGCCCAAGAAACGCCGCTATGGGACCCATGCAGGAGGAGCAGGGGCAAGCCCAAATGGGGCTTGCCCACATTTGCCCCATCGGGGACCGATGCAGGTTTTATGATGGTTGCCCCAGCCCCGCTTGCCTACATCGGACCTACTGGGGCCCCACATTCTGTGCTACCTGGGTTGTCTGGGTACCAGCCCATTCCGGCAACCCCGGTAACGAAGCGGCCAATTCTGCTGCTCGAGCATACGTCGACCGAGCAACAGATACCGAGGACCTAGGCAGTGCCAGAGATCGGCTGATCACCTACAACGACATTACACTACACTACCGGTCTGAAAGACTTCACTACCCTCCCCCACACCCCTCCTTAACTAAACCACAACAAATAACATGGAGACACCTTCAAGCCCGCACCTTTCCCTCCCCAGCACTGCTGGCACTCTTCTCCCCCTCTACTCATCAGTCCGTATGTTCCCTCTGCGAGGCCCCGAGAGCTACATTCGAACATATTATGTTCAGATGCCCGGAGTTTCAACCACCGGCCGAATGGCGCCTTACGGACAACGAGGCTTGGGAGATCGCGGTCTCCAGCTCAGAACCGGCTCCACAAAGGAGACTGGTCGCCTGGGCTGAAGCGGTCGCCGTCAGGCACTGCCTGCTGGCCACCACCCGTGATCAGGAGCCGGCCCAGCCCTTGTAACGAGTATTTCGCGGCTCCACTAAATAAAGTTTTTCACCACCACCACTGGACACCGCTAGAGAAGAAAGAAATGTGGGATTGAAAGTGGAAAGAGAGAAGAGGAGAAGAGGGATCTAAGTTTAAAGTGCATTCGCATCGCAAAGCACACGAACAACTCTCTTTGCCTCCATCGAAGCAGCCGCCGGCCGTCGGGATCGAACCCGTGCTCTCCAGAACAGTAGTCGGGTATTTTAACTTCACCAACGGCAGAATAGGCCACAAAGCGCTCCAAATTCTTTTTCAAGCGGGCCTACCTAGAGAACCAATTACACACACCATTTTCTGGATACCGGGACACACCGAGATTGAGAGTAACCAAAGGGCCCACGAAGTAGCTAGCGAGCACATGAGCCGCGCGCTTCCCAAGGCGGATCTGGATATCTTCATGGGGGTAGTCCCGACGTATTCTGATATCCTAAATTATTATAAAGCGATGAAAATAAAATACCCTCCTCCTAACAACATCTTAAATCAACAGGAAGCAGTCCACTGGCGGAAACTGCAAACTGGAACCTTCCCTAATTTACACAACTTAAGTAAAATGTTCCCGAACCAATCAATACAGGTACGTTTGTCCATGGTGCGGTGCTATACCCATCCTATATGACATCACTTGGGAATGCGATAAAAACGAAGCTTTCCATAAACGAGAAAATCCGAGTGCGGAACCGTGGGAGAATACGCTCTCCAGCGGCAACCCATCCTCCAAAGAGGACTGGTCATCCATGCCCAGCGAGCAGCAAAACTCCGTAGTGCCCTGGAATAGGGGCACCAAGCCTGTGAGACGGAGCCACGCCATCGGCGGAAAGAGAAAGAACTCTGTCGGTAATATCTCTAAATTATAGCAATTAAGTTTATCCTATCCTTAACCACAGCACCACCATGGCAGGGCCCCGAGTACCAGTGGGAGGCTGCGCTCTCCTGCTCGACGCCTGGTGACCAGCTCAAACTGATCGACAGAGCGCGCAAGACGGCAAAGGCCACTGGGGCCCTGGACTGAGGACCCCACCCACGCCGGGAGAATACCCTTTGGCTCAATAAAGTTTTTCATTCATTCATTCATTCATTCATTCATTCAGTATTTTAGGTTTGAGCGAAATGAAGGGGCAGTACACTTCGGGTAGACACCATGGAATCATGGACACCCACACCACGGTGACCCACACTTCATTAGGTCAAGGTCACTTTAATAATAATAATTGGTTCAAAAGAGGGGAAAGGCGCGGTAACTGTCTCACTCGTTTTCTGTGGACACCTGAACCGCGCCGTGAGGGAAGGGAGGAAGGTGGGAGTTAAAGTGGAAAGAGAAAGAGGAGCCGTAGTGGAGGGCTTCGGAGTAATTTCGACCACCTGGGGATCTTTAACGTGCGCTGACATCGCACAGCACACGGACGCCTCTTCGTTTCGCCTCCATCGAAACGCAGCCGCCGAGGTCGGGTTCGAACCCGGGAATTCCAGACAGTAGTCGGGCGTCTTACCACTGTGCCACCCCGGCGGGGCTCAAGGTCACAATAATAATAATTGGTTCACAGAAAGAAGAAGGCGCATTATCTCTCAAACGTGTTTCTGTGGACACCTGAACCGCACCATAATGGAAGGAAGGAAGGTGGGAGTGAATTTAGAAAAAGAGGAAGAGGAGCTGTAGTGGAGGACTTGCGAGTAATTTCGGCCTCTGATCCTCGCCCTGATGGGGCTGGGACAGGCGGGTCACCGCCGCTTGCGGCGGAGGCTGGCCCGTCAACGAGTTTTTATCTGTTTGGGCCATCGTTGCACCCACCACCGCTTTGGTGGTGGACGACGGTTGTTGCGGCGCACGTCTTTCTCTCCCTCTTCGTTACATTGCATAGCATACTGACGCCTCTACGTTTCGCCTCCATCGACACGCACGAGGGCGGTCGGGATCGAGTCCTGGTGCTCCGGCATAATAGTCGACCATCATAACCACTGCATCACCGCTATGTGGCTCAAGGTCACTTGAAGGTAAAATTTAGTGCCACGCGAACAGCTACTCTACGTATAGGTAGAGCTGCTGTTCGTGTGCCACTATATTTGATCTTCACCACGTACTTTATGTTTGGGGAAAAAGGAGGTGCAGTATACTTCAGGCTCTACCTACAGGCACAGCCGCTCTTTGTGTAGCACTAAATTTGACCTTCAAGTTACCTTGTGCCCCGCCGCCTTATTGCAGTGGTTGCTCCCAGACTACTACGCCGGAGTATCCGTGTTCGATCCCGACCGCCGGCGTTCGTGTCGATGCATTCTAAACGAACTGGCGTTCGTGTGCTATGCGATGTCAGCGTACGTTAAAAACCCCCAGGTGGTCGAAACTACTCCGAAGCCGTCCACTATGGGCCCCGCCGGGGTGGTGCAGTGGTACGGTGCTCTAGAGCACCGTAGCAGTGGTAAGACGCCCGACTACTGTGCCGGAGTACCCGGGTTCGAACCCGACCGCGGCGGCTGCGTTTCGATGGAGGCGAAACGAAGAGGCGTCAGTGTGCTGTGCGATGTCAGAACACGTTAAAGATCTTTAGGTGGTCGAAATTACTCCGTAGCCCTCCACTACGACTCCTGTTTCTCTCTTTCCACTTTTAATCCCACCTTCCTTCCTTCCCTTACGACGGGGTTCAGGTTCACAGAAACAAGTGTGACAGATACTGCGCCTTTCCCTTTCTTTGAACCAATTAACTAACTCCACTATGGCTTCTCTTTCTCTCTCTACACTTTCACTCCCACAATTTAGCTTGAATTGTAAATTGTTTTATAAGAAAGGAAAGGCGCAGTATCTGTCAAGGTCACTTGAAGGTGAAAACCTCCATGACGCTGACGGCTCGAAAAAAAATGGCATAGTGAGGCTTTCACCTCAAAATTGCTATCTGGGATTGTCTAGGAAGCAGACATGAAGCGGTGATAGAACCAAGGGCACCTACGCATCGAGCCGACATGCAGATTGGCGTATACATTCAAGCTCTTTATAACAAAAATGTACGCACAAATAAAAAACTTGTCAGCGGAAATATCTACCACCGCAATGAGAAGTCATCGAAGCAGCCAACCAGTTTCCTCGCTCGGCAACGCTGGAAAAAGATTGAGAACTTAGCGAGCAGGAAGCCTATACATTTGATCATTCTACTCCAGAGAAATCTGCTCACGTCTAGCGAGTATCTAAATTACATTGCGTCTCGCATGATTACAAAACGCAACAAGACCATTAGGCAGGAGCGATAAACAAAGGCCGTAAACTCAAAAATACAAACGGCAAGCTTTCTTTGTATTCTTTCTAATCAGGGCAAGGCGAGCAGCGCATATTCGCTATTGCAGTACACCCGCGGAACTCCAAGTGTGGTGACCCCAACATGTCTGCCAAGGAAACAACAATAACGCCTGTGAGCGTATACAGTCGCTGCCCACAAACACTGCGACGTCTCAACACAATGAGTTCAACAGCAGACAATGTGGCGATGAAGTTTTTAACGGCAGTAGGCTGCCCCGAATTATTTTTTGTCATCCGCTGTACAGGTTTGTGCACCTAATCTGTTCTTTTATTATTTGCGCTAGTTTATGAAGCTGAACCAAAGAAACCAACATTGGAAATCGTGGCCCGGGCCTCAAGTTTTTTCCCGCAGTTCGTACTTCGCAGTTTAGTGTTGTGAAACTTGCCTACTACATATCTTTTTCACATATGGCAAAACAATCAAGGCTTTCAATAAGCTCGGAGTGCTTCCCCTTTCCCCTCTGAGAGCTCTGTAGTAAATTCAACGTATTTGCCCCCCGCTCGCACTTTTGTTTGCCCTTGGAATTACGCACGAATTACGTTAACATGTTTGTTCCGACTGTTCACGTTGTTACACGACAAGGGATTTGATGTATATTCTATGGGCATAAATGATTACGAGGTGCTTCCTCTAGGGAGTTTTGAAAAATACTTACGCAGCTATGTCTCTAAATCAATCACGTGGCATTTTTGCCAGAGTATAGTATATATACACGTCTCCTCATTCAGTTCAGTTCAGTCGTTCAGTCGTGTCCGACTCTTCGTGACTCTATGGACCATGTCACGCCACGCTTTCCGGTCTCTCACTATCTTCCTAACATCACATAACTTCATCTGCAGTGCCTCGAGGACGCCATCTAACCATCGCGTTCGCTGCCTACCCCTTCTCAGGCGACCCTCAACCTTTCCCAACATCAAATCTTTCTCCAGCGACTCCTCTCTTCTCATCAGATGACCAAAGTAGCTGAGCTTTAACTTTAGAATTTGACCCTCCAATGAGCAGTCAGGGTTTATGGTCGACAATATCGACTGATTTGATCTTCTGGCAGTCCAAGGAACTCTCAAGAGTCTTCGCCAGCACCACAATTCAAACGCGTCAATTCTTCGGCGGTCAGCCTTTTTCACAGTCCAACTCTCGTATCCATACATCACAACTGGAAAGACCATAGCACGAGTTATACGGATCTTGGTTGGCAGACTAATGTCTCTGCTCTTTACTAGGCGGTCAAGGCTAACCATTGCTCTCCTTCCCAGAAGCAGGCGTCTCCTAATTTCATGGCTGCAGTCTCCTTCTGTGGTAATCTTGGAGCCCAAGAAGAGAAAATTTGTCACAGCTTCCACTTCTTGTCCATTGATGCTCCAGGACTTGATAGGGTAAGACGCCATGATCTTTGTCTTTTTAATGTTCAGTTTAAGCCCAAACTTCTCACTCTCTTCTTGTACGCGCATCAGAAGTCTTTTGAGTTCCACTTCCTCATGCTCGATGGCATATCAGGCGACTCGATTTGTATGGATGGGGCTGGGGCAGGTAGGTCGCCGCCACTTGCGGCGGGGGCGAATTTTTATCTGTTGTAGGCCGTCATTGCACCCGCCAACGCTTCGGTGGTGGACGACGGCTGTTGTTGCGGCGCGATTCTTTCTTTCCCTCTTCCATTTCTTTCTTTATTTTCTCTTCCGTCTGCACGAGGCAGCGGAGGTGGCTCAGCTACAGAGCCAGTACCAGGCCCGTGCATTTTCTTTTTCTTCTTCCTGACACAACCGGCGACTCGATTAATCTAAACATGTTTATTTCCATTGGGCATGATGACAATGAGGTAAAAAACCGCTTTTTGCACCTTAATTGGACCTCCTCTCCTACAAGCAGCAGCGAATCACGTTGGACAAAATACCCAGTCACAACCTAATAAACAGCCCAAAATACGTGGGCATAGCGTATCAGACATATTCCAATGATGGCAGAAATAACGCAGGAAGTACGATGCAAAGAAACAAAAGCGAATAAACGAAAAAAGATTATTATACCATTCATCTATACATAAAATGACAGCTATCAAAGTGATGGTACAGAAAACAAGTTACTGACTTTTGACAAACAGGATGGAAAAGGAAAATATTACTATACTATAGGTTGTAGGGTTGTATACGGAGTTAAAGAACTATAGGTTGTTGGAAAAATACAAAGGTAGTTTAACAAACAGGTGGTCACATTGCAGTCAGTCTTGCTTGAAATTATATGATTGCACTGAAATAATTGTTTTTCGCGCACTCGCACATCATAACCTTTCTCTATCGGTAGTATTTGTTGTGAGGAAGCACCTTTTTCCCCTATTTGCATAATATACATTCCCAACATTCTTTCCTTAGACTAATTCTTTACTATTTTTATGTGATTCAAGTTTGATTTTACTTTAACATTGTATCTAAAAGCTATAGTCATCTATTACTGGGCTCAAGGATGCCATCGAATTATGAATGGCAAGAAAAAAAAGGCTTCATTTGCTCCGTCAATGACAGCCTTATCCCCACCCTTTAATACGGGGACAGAAGTCTTGCCGATAGCATATGAGTTCACGTTTACATTAATTCAAGCGGCGCGGTTGGTCTTGCAACTGGTACATCGCATGCAAGCCAGTAGTACTAAATAAAAAAAATTGTCCGTCGGCGTCGACCGTTTGATCATTCGTAGCCTCAAAAAGCCACCAGCACGCCGCATCGCATTATCGGCATGCAGTATGCGATATATTGATCGTACCCCCTCCTCTCCCCCCCTCCCCCCCGTCAGAAATTACGAACATGGCTCTGTCAGGTTCTTGTTGGCAGGTGACGAACATTTGGGTTCTTCTCCTCTCATTTGAAACATCTCAGCTTCCAAAAAGCACGGACATGGCTCCGATAAGTGGTATTCGGTGCCTACAACAAATACCGGAACCTTTGCCCCCTCCTTTTTTGAACCATTTGAAATTCCACAGCCTGCAAAATTTCACTAGGTGGTGCTTGGCAAGTGAAATGGCCAGGTACTGATTTGTAGGAATTGTAGGAAGTGCGCTGGCGCCCCGGTTCTGCCCTTGAAGTAGTCGAATGAGTGCACAGGGGTTCCTCCCTCTGTCTGAAGCGTTTGTAGCTGTGAGCGAGAGCTACGTCTGTTAATAACAAAATTCACCGCGCCAGTTGAAAACTTGTAGTAAATGAATTACAAATGACCATTGATGCCTCTATTATTTCTTTACATAGGCGGTGGCATAATTATGTAGCGACGTGTAGAAATCAAATGCTCGTATGCCTCATTGATCGTCTCTTTACTCTTAACGTCTTCTACTCCACAATTTTAATTTGCTTATGTCGAAGCAATTATTTCGTTCAACAAGCTTGCGAGGATTCACCTTTCTCCTCGCCCCAGCAGGCATCGAACATGCTCCTGACTTTGACTGACGGCCTTTCGCCCCCCCCCCCCTCCCTGCTTCCTTACGAGCAGCAGCAAAGGAGGCGAAGGAGAGGCACCAGCTCCACCCCGAGAACGGCTTTGTCCACCCAAATCAGAGCTCTGAGCCGTGCTCCCCTTTATGGGCTACCAATCTTGTTAGGAGATCGTTGTGGGCGAAATTCTGCGGGAGTAGATGTAGTACGGCGTCACAGCGTGCAAAACGTTACGCCGACGTGGAGACGTACCACGTAAACGACAAGGAACTATCTATGCAGCAATCGCTGTAGTCGTGACCTGATGTCTCCTCACAGACTGTTTCCGTCCACATGCTAACAAAAAAAAAGAAATTAGCCGGTATTATTCAGAGCAAGTTTTCGATTGTGTTGTCTAAATGGCCGTGTCTAAGACCATAAACGTTTCGAACCAAAAATTCTATCTCTTTCGAAGGTCCTACTTGCGTCCCTTCTCTGGCTGTAGTAGAAACGCACCCCTCTACTATTCCTCCTACGAGGCGGTAGCTGCTCATGCTTCCCTATACACGTCCCATTTCGTCAAAGAGAATGCTGCTCACAACTTTGCTGGTGACAGAAACCGACACTAAAGGATCCCTCCTAGTACACTCTAGCTAAGTTGCTCATAAACGTATACTGGTGTCTCCTGCTGAAATAGTTTGCCAAGAAAGCTACAAGTGATGCCTTCCTGCGATTGCGGGTCACTATCGGCTAATACCAGGGTCAGGCTTCGAAGAACTCAAGTGAGAGCTAAAACAGCAATACAAAAAAAAAAAGGACTGCTTCTCAACGTAACAGATTTCTTTCAGTACACTATTTTTCACAGATGTCTTGTTGTCTTATTCAAGAAGAGCTCTTTTCGCTGTTCCTTTCCACTTTTGCAGAAGGGCTGTGATGATAAAAATATAACTCGCACAGAAATGCCTTCAGCGCACGATGAGTTCTCGGGCCGTCAGTTTTCAATCGCTTTCCAAGGACTCTCCACCCATTTGATTTACTGCTTTGGGAGTCACTCGGCGTGTAAGGCTCAGCAGGGCGCTAACGCTTCACGGCGAATGAGCACGCCTTTTGAATCGGTACAAACTCCAAGGCTGGCGTCCTTCCTTCGTTTCGCTCTGAGCTGCACAACCGAGTGATTCTGCACACATTTCAAACAAAGTTTCGGCGCAACTGGATTTTATGAAGGCTTTTTTGCCCAAAAGAAGTTGTATATATACGCGAATACTGACTAGCAGGGTTAGAAAATTCCATCTATTTAAAGCGAGAACGACACTGTGTCGTAGTTTTGTCCTACGCTTGCTGAAAAATATTTGATTCGAGTCACAGGTTTTAAATCTAATTTTGACAGCCAACAAAAAGAGTTAGAATTCAAGTGTATTCATCTTGGCACCCAGTCCTCATCGTGACAGATGTCTCAAACTATCTCTGAGTGCTGTTTTATGTTTCCGCTCTGAAAGGAGGTTCTCGTGGTTGTTGTAGCCACGCAGTTTTGATCTCTGTCGAGTTCAGTCATTTATTTTGCTTTCATTTTTCAAGCTTGTTAAAAGAGATTGGAATTAGTTTTTATTTCTCAAACTTGCCCTAAATGAAAAGGGTTTGTTTATAGATAGCTCTATTTTCCTGCATAGATTCATTGGACACTGCTTGCTGAAGTGCGTTCTGTCCTATGTTGTACCTACAAGCACTAAAAAGCTAGAATGCATGTATGCATTCGACAAAGTTCTATGTTCTCGGTAACTAAGACTTCACACAAAAACAGTTTTCTCTTTCGTGGCCCGTCTCACAGTTTTGCAGCGATGCCAAAAGTGGTTTAAACTAATCTGAAGCCGTCTACATCGACGTCCTCTCGTAACCTAAGTGCCGGTTCAAAACAGTAAACCTCACGCCGTCATATCGAGTCGTGGCATATCCAACACACAGAGGCCACCTTGGATAGAGTAATGGCAACTCAATCCTGCTGATGCGAAAACTACCTGCGACACATTGGAACGAAAAGAAAACATACACTGCACCCTGCTGCTACTCGCCAGTTTCTCAATCCCCACTGAAGCGATCGGGTTTGTATTGAAGTAATGTCCTGAAATAAAATAATTTTGGCTTTGTTTAATTTTTCTAGCTTTCAACTTCTACCCAACTAGAGTGAGTGAGTGAGTGAACTTTATTAATTGCTCGGGGATTTTTGTCTTCGCCTCTTCAGCCGAACTAGAAGGGTTCTGTCAAATATGTTTTTGTTTTATCACATTAAATAGCGCCAACAGGAACACATCTAACAAGAAGAAAGCAGATAACCAGCTAACCAGTGAGAAACACATTCGGAAGAAGAAGGAAAAACTGCAAAGCGAGCAAAGGGCGACATTAGGATATCTAAAGAACGACCCGGATATGAGCCTGGTTTGGTTTAGCCACGTATTATTACTTCGTATACGGACATGTAGGATGACTGCTAAACCTACTTTTTATTTTATTTTTGAGAAATATTTTCGAATGTGTTTCTTTGGGGAAACACTCGTAACTGTTTTATAATAAAATGAAAAATTGGGATGCTTTGCGTTACACATTAAGCTATGCAAGCAACTAAGAAAAGAACACCATTAGAATTTCCCTTTCTGCAGTCACGTCAGTATATACTCAATTCTTGAAGATAGGCACGAATACTTCACCAGTAAATTGTTTTCAGAAACACGGGAAATCCATGTCACTCTTTTTTGCTAGTGCATTTTACTAAGAGCAGCGAGCTCGCTAAAGGAAGCACCCGACTCACGAAGGCAAGCAAGCTGGAATGGATATCACCAAGAAAACACACAAAAAAATCTGAAAATAAGGCTCATTTTAAATCAATATAAACAGACGAAGTTATTAGAAGTAAGAACCTAGAATTCCTAAACTTCTTTTAAGTGAGCCACGTATTACAAACATGACCAAGAGATGAAGAATATTTAAGCCGAACTTAAAAAAAAAATACTACTGATGGTTGCACAGCGGCACGTTTATACTGGCTTTTTCTGAAGTAGAGGAATTATATACTGAATTTACGACGCTAATTACGAAGCACTTCAGTCATCTAAGCATAACTGTTTAATAGGGCCGTTGCTTCCGGTAACTCGAGAAACCAGTGCTGTCTTTTTCTCTCATGTGCATGCAGCAAGTAGCATAGATCAGATATTGACTCAAATGCGCATTAGGAGCGTACGCTTCTTTCTCTTTTAAATGCCTCCGTTAGCACAGGGTTTAACTAATCACGCCAGATGTCTCTTTCACATCGAGGACATTCATATACCCTAGGCAATGGGATACTGACGTAGACAGATTCAGCAGCGCTTGTTGACTGTTCATTAAAATGAAAACTAGTCAAGTAAATTGAAGTCCGCGGAGATAATGCAAAACGTCCTAAAGGCTACCCCGCCGAGGTGGCTCAGTTGTTACTGCGCTCAACTGCTGAACCAGGAGACCTCAGCTCGATCCTGGCCACGGCGGATGTATTTCGATGGGAGTGCGATGTAAGGCACTCTTATTCTTTGCAATCTCAGTGCACGTTAAAGAACCCAAGAATTATATGCAGTGAGACGGACATGCAGGAGCCGGAAGATTTGAGCCGCAACCACCTCCAAGGGTCTCGAATCTAGATGTTGGATTGTGCCGAAGTCCGAAGAGTAAGAGAGACAGATGGTGGTGGGTTTACGGTAGCAGTTTATTCAATACACTTCGGAAGGAGAGGAGAATGGGTAGCGGCTCACCGCGCGTGTTGGGTGGTGTCGTGCGCTGGGAATCCCGAAATTGGCTGGCAGGTTGGTACTGTGACATGCAGGAGCCCGGGACAAGAGTCCCGGAATAATTGGTGCCGCTGCACTGGTGTTGAAAAACGTATTTAACAAAGTTTCTTGTCATCGATGTCATTGGGAAAATAGGGAAGCTCGAGTTGAGGAGAGGGGTTGAAAGCAAGGTGTGTGTGTGTGGGGGGGGGGGGGGGGGGGGGAGGCATTGCCCCTTTTTCAACCCTGTGACCACACCCATGTTTTTTTTCTGTACCCAATTTCCTGTCGACCCCTTTCAGTTTACTACTGTTCTTTAGAGCATTGTTCAAATTTCTTCATGTCACTTACCTTCAAATCTTTGTCTTTGATAGCTCTGCCAGTTCAATACTGTCTGTTAGTTTACAGGCCCACATGCTTTCTTAATTCTGTTTTTCGTCTTCTAGATAATTTAACCTCTAGAATACCGTTAAGCTAGCAAAAAGCAAACACATTGTGACATGCTGAGTGTACGCCATGTGCGATCGAAAGATAGCAACCAGTGAACTGAAGGTTCTACTAAAGATTCTGTCATCCTTCCCCATTAGTTTTCACTCCACACTCCTGTGCGTGGCACAAATGCTCCGGAGTTCTAATGTGGCTTCAGCAAATGGTCAGGTAATTGGATCACTGTAGTTGATGCCAGAGAAATAAAAACATTTCTAACACATCTTCATAAACACATGCTAGGTTCCCCTTAGGTTCCAACATGTCTTAGATGAAAACATGGCTGAGTCTGGAAGCATGCAGACAGCCTGCACCAAATGCAAACATGTGACAATTGTCACTTCCCATGCAACCAGTGCCGTTGTTCACTTCACTTGCATGTGAAATGAATTCAAGGCACGTCAACAGCAAAGGCTGGAGGCCGCATTTAAGTGTGGCTTTCATCATTGGAAATACACGCGAGTTGAAACTGTCAATGATGTCTACAATTTTTCACCTTGTGAATCTGTGTTCTTGTCACCTCAGACAGATTGGTGGGAGTTCAAATCAATGATATTCTATTCTAAGAGCTGAGCACCAGTAACAAAACCATAGTTAAAACTAGAACAAAGCTACCATCTTCTGCTGAGGCACATACACAGATGCAACAAAAAAGTTAGCGAGTAGACCAGTATTCTCACACCTTTTAGTTCAGCGACATCTGAGCAAAAATGGCGATGTTCCAATGCACATGGGAAATTTCCTGATGTATGTAAGCACCGAAACTTATGTCAGTAAAATTGTTTATGCTGTAGTTTTTACGAGCAACATGTCCGTATAGAGATCTGCCACTTGGCAGGTAAGCTGCGAAGAGGACCAGTATTGCACCACAGGTATACATAAAAATAATTTCAGTTCAAGGCCCCCTCACGACAGATGCAGTGCAGTATAACGGCACCTTTCAATAGTTTTAAGTTGCGAAAAGTTCGAGAGGGTCATATTTGAGAAAGACAAACTTTGCTTTGAAAGTGATAACCACCAACTCAAACATAGTATAGCTATAGGAAGTTATTCGGGGTGTCTGGAGCTATCGCTGGACATGTGAACACAGGGCATTGAACAAAACGTAAAGGTCATACAGATTTTTATTTCTGAGCTCCTTATTTTGACTCCCCATTTCCTTACAACAGTAGTTGGTTTGTATGCCACGTGCGAAGTCATCTCTACCATCAAATCTATCAGTGATCTCGTAGCTCGAGGATATGAGAACTTTTTTGCTGAAGCAGCTCGAACATTTGACTCGCACGCAGGATACTATGGTGTCTGACGGAAATGCAGTCGCTGAGAAACATTGTATTTTGCAGATGCAGGGCAACACTTCAATGCAGGGCACAGATCTTCAGATGCAGACTACTTAGCAGGTTTGGTTTTCGAACTCGCAACAAGGAACTTTTATTAGCGTAAGGGCCGCCAGCACAGATAGCTACCAAAACTGCCCGGATAATACTACAGCAGGCATAAAGTCTATATTGCGTGTTTTAAAATCATTTGCAACGTTTATTCTTAGTACAAAAGTTTGCCACATGCTTCGACTTTTCGCACCTAAGGCAATGGTAAGGCACTTCAGTGAATGCGACGACTGAATGCTTTCAGTGTGTAGCTATGGTAATTACGTCCTCTCCCAGCCGGCGCTGCCAAAACGCTCACTGGGTGGTGGTAATCGGCCACGGAGAAGAGGGAGAAAACTCGTTTTCTACAGAACCCATGGTGACATTTTCAATGACACTTAGTGTTACAAGTGAATATCAGGACAGCAGAGTTTGTTCAACTGCAGATGAACATTCGGGGAGGTAAAGAAACGGAAAAAAGGACCGCGAACATAGAAACGGAACAAGAAGAACGCTGAACACTGGCTGTATTTGATGAAAATTATTCTGCAAGTACTATGTCAAGACACGTTTTATAACACACCTGCACTTCACGTGGCAGTACACCAACAAGAGTTTCACACCTGATCTCGGCAATTTGAGATGCAAAGGGTGCGACCTGTTTTTCTCTACAGACATTCATTGCTTATCCCAGCAGTAATAACGGGCCATAAAGAGCCTGGTGGAGGTTAGCTCTTTTGAATGATCCCTTTGTCTGTTATACGGACAAGAGTCAGATATTACACACCGAATTTCAGATGCAGTCGCACTTCTTACACATGTGTTTGCTAGCTGGCTGCAAGAAGAACGTCATATACACATAGTGTGAGCGGCTTGTTGGCACACAGATGTCTGCCTGTTGATGTAAACACACTTTTTCGCAGCTGTCTCCAGACGAACATATGGCAGCAAAGCAATACACTTCCCGCTGCCTTTTTGTTCAACATTGGCTGACTGGCCATGTTAAAAATTGCGCCTCTGAGCAAATTGTGGTCGCATAATGTGCAGAGCCAGACATTCTTGTTCATGGTTTACAAGGGGAATGACGCTATCTGCAAGGTGTAAAATATTGCAGCAGGTTCTCTTCAAAACTTTCTCTGGGATTGTCCTGAGGCACTGAGAGACGCACAACCTCCGCAAAACTTAAATGACATCAAGAGTAATACGTAGTTCCTACTACAATAAAGATAGAGAATGCTGCTCACTACCTCAAAGAGTTCATTATTAGAGGAGGGAAGGGTCTAAGCTAAATTGTAAGCAAATTACATCCACAAAAATTACTGAAGTGTTGCTCGTAGATGTCATAAGCCGCAATGAAGAAAATGTTTCTTGTTTTTATTATGACATGGAAGGTATCTGTTCGTCCCTACAAGCCTTAAATATAACGCGCTCTACTAAGTTGCATTATCCGTGATTTATCGATATTTCCAGTCTTAATATGTTCCCAATTTTTAAGTCGAAGTGACTAGTTTATGTCATGAAAAAAAAAAAAACGAAAATACTAAATAATTATTTGTGGGCTCACTATTTCTGAGAAAAACGAAGTAAACTTGTTGGAAGAAAACATTCTACTAATCGGTTTGGTTTGTGGTGTTTACCGTCCCAAAGCGACTCAGGCTATGAGAGACGCCGCAGTGGAGGACTCCGGAAATTTCGACCACCTGGGGTTCTTTAACGTGCACTGACATCACACAGTACACCGGCGCCTTGCTTTTTTCCTCCACCAAAAAGCGGCCGCCGAGGCAAAACTATGATTATTATAGCATTCTAGTAATCATTCAAAGCTATATATACGTCTCGCTAATTGTACACAGTTCTCAAAATATGAAGCCCTAATGTCTAACGTTTTAATTTCCATTCCTGCTCTATTGGTTCCTCTGGTGACGGTTGGATTAGCACAACGCAATGCAGAAAGCAGCTGGCGGTGCTGATATCAGAAGATGGCAGATCTTGCCATCAGCGATTAGCGATCGCCACTTGCCACATACGCCGGATAACCACTGAGTGCGCCATGCATCCAGTGCTAAACTGTCAAGCCGCTTCCCACAAGCGCTTGAAACACGGAGCGTCACCCAGCCAATGCTCAATAACAAAAAGTATCCCAAGTGGGAGATGGAACGTTACACATTACGGTCCCCAATATTTCATCTTCCAGCTGGCGCGGGCAAGTCGAAACCATCTGGCTCCTAAGATAGATGTTCCTATTTGCTTTGGAAAAAACCTGGCTCTCCTAATGCCAAGCACTTAACACGCAATAATCTAGAAGTGCTTTCAGCTCATCTTTCAGAATCTATGCTCGAAGTTTGAAACACTGCGAGCGCTAACAAAAAATTGAGACTTTTGGATGGGTTACGGAATACGTTTTCTCACTTGAAGGCTGTCAGAGACAGAAGTACATAACAGGCAATACTTTCATAGCGACCATGTTTTATGACGAACTGTCAGAATAATAAGAAAATAGATTTCTACAAAATGCGCCTTGAAACATAGAAACAAAAGGGAGAACGCCAGTAGAAAAAGAAAGAGCCTTAACGGTCGTAACCTGTCCAAGAAAAACAAGGAGATGAACGGTGACGTTTCATGTTAGTGCTTACACTTGCCATAATTACTTGAACGTCGATATTTACCGCATCCCGAACGAAGCTTATTTTAGACGCCAGACAACATAAAAGCTGCAAGGGTATACGTGTGAGCGCGATCAAGCCGTGAACGCACCACTTATTCCTAGAAAAAACAGGTTTCGAGATTGCATTGGAGTGGTGTCAGCTGTCTGTTCCGTTATTATTCAGCTCACACACATTTGCAAGACAGTCAAACTGGCGAAATGTACGATGCAAGTATCTTCTTCCAAATTTCAGCCAATATGAATGAACCTTTTATTCACCACATTGACAAAAAGCATCCGTTGCACTTAGGGTGCAGCGACTCATGAAAACACAAATTTCGAGCGTAAAAGGCGATCATATCTCTAGATCCACAACACTCCACAACTGGGCAACTGGGTTTTTTGTCTTTGAGTGGATGCAAATGCAGAACATTAACTAGTTTTGACAAGCGAAATAAGTTCTGCGCTTTTTGAAAACACTGCTCCGCCCGAAGTAGCGAGGATATTAATGTTTGTGTCGTCGTCAGCTGCGGACAACGAGGTGCTGCGGTACAATATTCCTGTCACATGCAGACGGACACCCGGAAAAAGCTATCAATGCGAAGGATATACTTTCACTCTCTCCAGACCTGCACTGGCGAGCCGGCGAAACAAGGAGCGCTCCTGCACTGTCCACGCGCACGGGGCGAGCGGTTTAGTTGAGGGCTGCCGTGTAGGCCCTAGCACGTCAGAGCCCGGAGCGCATGCGAGCCCTGAATGCTCGATCGTGACCTCTCTCTCTCCGGTTTGCTTCTCGAGTTCCGCAGCCCGGGCCGTTGCGCGCGCTCCGCAGACTGGACGGCAGCCACCATCATCCCGGATACCGCGTCCTGCATCGACTCGCCCTAGCGGTAGCTTGCGAGCGCAGCGAAACCACTGTTGTCTGACGCTTGCGCTCGGTTTTCCGGAGAAGCCTTTTAAATATGCAGGGCGTTATACAGCCCTGTAGAGGCAACAATGAGGGATTAATTGAATTATGTGTATTGCAAACGAAGATAAGAGCAGTTAAGTAATCTCTAGATGTACTCCTCCCCTCACGACTTGTTTCTCTGACCAATACAGCATGGTTTATTTTGCCTAATAAACATTCGAAATTTGTGGAAGGTAAGAGCACCTTAGGGGTCATGCCGCCACAAGGTATAACTTTTAAGTACTGGAGATAAACACCCCAAAGCTGAAAACTAAAACCGCATATTTTTCAAAAATGTTTTTCCGCGCTTCGGGTAAACGTATCCAGCAGCGACAACAGGAATGAATGGGCTAGCTTTAATGTTGCAAAATATACTGTAAAGCGTAAGCGTTTCGAAAAACGGGCTTGTAGCTAATGCTTGTCGTACACGGAATAATAAAAACAATTGACATATGATATGATAACGTTGAATAACCTTGCAGAGCTCAAAGCTGACCCAAGCATACGTGCTAAAATGTAGGGTTTTTTTTTTTTTTGTATACGCATTTAAAATTAATGAGAGCTGAACATTTTGGCGTGATTGAAGTCCAGTCCAGTGCTCGAAGTTAAGCAAAATCAAGGTAACAGCTTCTACAGATTATCAAATAATAGAGTGCCTGACTCAATTTGATATCGCAGAAGGTCGGATTTTTTTCCCCTAAAAAAAGAGGATACATTTACCCATATCAGCAGACAAATATTATTAATATTTTGTGTAAGTAGTCACGGGTTTCACGGGGCTAATACTAGTCTGGAATCAAAGACAACATGAAAGTAAGAATGGGCAGCGAAAGATAGCCAGCCAGCTGTTTATGAAAGCCTACATCTTTGCTTGTTTGCTGAAGCGCGCAAAATACACTAGAAAAAATGAATAAGATTGACTACATGAAAATGTTCTTGCCTTTTGTCATCATAAGGGCCAGTGGCGTGTAACTGCAGTTACTCTGAAAGAAAAATGAAACGCACACGTGCACAGCCAACGAAGCAGTTTTTAATACCCTCCCTCTACGCGGAATGAGATTTGTGAAGAACGTTGTTTCCTCTTGCCCGACGGCTTCCGTCTTAGAGCAGTGAGCCTCGAATATACGCTAGCCCGTACTTCGTTATTAAATTTGACGGGAGCAAACGATGCTCAAGCGGAAAGGTCGCCTGTCGCATAAAAACGAAACGAAAGAGCAGTGCTCCAGTACAAAAAATAATTTTTTTTTCCAGTTAGTGTCAAAAGCAAATACTTTTTTTTTTATTGAAACACTTCGCACGTGATAACTGACCTTCTTTTATGGCTGCTATGTACCACTCATGAAAACGACGAATAAGAAAGTACTGCGCTCGATTTCACTTACTTCCAATGTACTAGTTAAGTAATAGTTTAACCGACATTTTTGCATGAACATTTATTAATCGGACCGGAATTCTGCAAGAAATTTTTGCGAAAGAAATGGCGCAGCTAGTAACGCTGTCCCACTTAAGGAATTTTGGCTCTCGAGTTTCACAAGCCCTTTTTTTTTGTTGTAGACGAAACAAACTTGATTTCTTCACTTTAACCTTTGACCATTTGTTACGTTTGAGTAAGCCAACGCTATATTCCTTTTGGATATATAGATAAAAAAGCACTACAGGCGCAGTATTTCAAAACATTGTAAATCCTTCCGTGCCATCGGAGCTTAAGAGCAAAAGATGAGCTAGAAACATGCTAAGTCATTACCTCGTGAACAGCACACACACTCCCATATCAGAGAATTTTGTTTCTTTTTTTATGCTTAGATGCGCAGTACTGTACCGGTACTTAAAGGCGGTGATGTAATATACCGACAAAATCTCCCGAAAAACAGCTCTGCAACGGCCGGCTCGTAGAAATACGTAGGCTAGGCCGGGAAATATGGAAGATCTCAATATACTCGCTGCACACTGCTGCCCAGGCCTGGCTAACATTAGCTCGACGGAAGACGGCTAAAGAACAGGTCATGCACTAATGCCAGTTTTGCAAGAGCGTGTTTGAAAGAAAGTTAGACAAGTCACATTACGCAAGCAGAGCGAAGTACGTGCTATCATAGCAATAAAATACACTGTCGAAGCGTATTTCATAACAAGAATAGGGAGCTGAGGGTCTGGTGAAGCCAAACGCATTGCGTTCCGCCGAGGCATCCTCTCGATATTGAAAGAAAACAAGGCAAGATTGAAGAAGTGGGCAGCTACGCACCTGCCCCAGAGGAGGGCATGAGCCGCTATATCTTGTTGACTTCCTGACGCACTCGCTACGTCTTCGTTTGTTGGAGCCTTCTCGGAAGATGACGTCAAGCTTTTGATCTCTTATTGGTGTGACTACTCCGCAGCAGTGGGTAGCAATCGAAATAGATTTCTACTTTTCTACCCAAATAAAATAGGAAAGAAACAGGACGTCCTCCTAAAAAATTAAACGAAGACCTTTCGCGACAGCCTCCCAGTGGCTGAGAAAATCACATCGTTGAACGAACAACCAGATAGTCTGCTGCAGCTGAAGGCGGTTGTGCTTTTGGCTACAAAAGCTTACACTGTTGTCCTGGAAAGTCGAGAACAGGGGCTGCTCAGTGTAATGCGCTTTCGTATTTCGATTGTGTGAAGGACATAATTTGATTCCAACATATAAGAGCCAAGAACGTGCTTATATATTTTAGAGTTGTAGTGAATCCTTCTCAATCGTTATGGAGACGTTTTCATGGAAAGCAAATTCGCTGGACAAAACTCATCGATTAAATTCTGAATGTTCTCTGCAAGATTTCGTCCAAAGTTCGTAAGCAAGGAACATTACTCCCTTCCATATTTATACTGTACCCTGATGTCCTTGACAAGGGCACAAAACATGCTTCTCGCTTTTCGATCTCAATGCCGAGTGTAGTAATAACAGGACGTCTTGTTTGCACTACACATGTTCAAAAGAATTGTAGTATTGCAAAGGAGCGCCAGAAACATATACATCAAATGCAATTCGTGCTGTCGTAAACCTCTTTTATTGCTCGGTTTAAGCCCATCAAAGGAAGTGCTTGGAAGACGATAAGGAGCGAAGTTTATAACTTATACTTTGGGAGATTCCTTTTCTAGGTTTAAGGCAACAAAAGCTTCCAAGTTCGAAAAAAATGTATATACAATGTCGCTGTATATTTAGTCTTATAACATGACGAACTCGCCCCATTGAAACTAAAGGTGATAAATGAAGCAGTGGATGCTGGGACTTTTGCGAGCTGCATGGGAAATTGCATTTCCATTCATTTGAAGGCGTCTTAAAAAAACTTCTAAAAGTGGCCTACATTTATGGTTTAATCACTAAAGAATTTTCATTGATATTAACACTAAGTGTCCACCCCAAGGCGTTATATCTATTTTATTCGTAGAGAAAAATGCTAGAGAAATATCACCTGTGGTCTATCGCTGATAATTTCGCATCGATTACCTTAACATACGGCAAACATCTCTACTGAGTACAACTTTGTTTTTAGAAATTAAACTGCTTTACAAAATGGCTTTGTAGTTTGAATTACAGCTAAGAAACACAAGTTTCTGACCAGTGCATTGGCAAACGTGCATCCCGCTGTAATAATGACCGAACGAAAGGTTTAAGACAGCATTGTACTATATTTTTTTTTAACAAACTTAAATATTCGGCCGCTGATTTATTAAACTCACTTGTAGCTTTCACGGGCTTCAAAGTTTTTCTAAACCAGGTTTATTTCTCGAGGCACGTCTCGGTATTCTAAGTATGTCGCAGGTTTTTCTGGTCCCTCACAATACCAGGAGGGTACATTGAATATATATACAGCGTTACGTACAGCGTTAGGCAACATCGTTATTACGTGGTACGTGAAATGACGTTGTCGTCCATGCAAAATTTTCCTTCAACCTTTCGTGCCTCTTCCTTTGTTCCTAACAAATTGCTTTATCGTCACAAACATTATTCCAAAGGAAAAAAAATTAGAAGGGTTCAACGCTGCTGAACTGAATATGGAGCGAAAGGATTATCTGCGGGTGCCACAGTCGTCGTCTTCTTCTTAGAATACAATTGATCATCCTGCTTCTCATCACCATATAATATTGCAGCCAAATATGCCTGCATCATAATACACCCTTTTTATTGCGAAAACCATACTACGCCAGGTCTAACCGCTCGTCTCTGTGTGCCTTGTCCGTGTCCGTGGTCCCCGAGCCGGCCCTGCGCCAAACAGAAGAAGAAGAAGTAGTAGTCTTCTACTACTTCTTCTTCTTCTGTTTGGCGCAGGGCCGGCTCGGGGACCACGGACACGGACAAGGCACACAGAGACGAGCGGTTAGACCTGGCGTAGTATGGTGTTCGCAATAAAAAGGGTGTATTATGATGCAGGCATATTTGGCTGCAATATTATATGGTGATGAGAAGCAGGATGATCAATTGTCTTCAATATTCCAGTATTAGGGCCCTGCGAAAAACAGTGCTCATTCTTCTGAGCCCATTGGTCATCCACCGGGTCCGAGTAAAGCCTGCTACTACTGGAGAGGTTGAAAGGGCTAAAAAGACAAGTATTTCTTCGATTGGACGTACATATAACATTTGTACATGAACTAAAAGGGTGTTGAAAAGATTCAGGAACACTTAAACTGCGAGCACATCCATCTCATGTCTAAAGCTACTTATGAGTTCAGGGCACCCTTGCCAACTGAAACGGTATAATTAATGCAAAAGCATTAGTAGTGTATGTAAAAATACATAAGAATTGTTAAATTGTCAGCCAATTATAAATAATAATATTATATATTATTTACTACATTTAATATAAATAATAATATTATTGATAATTGTAAAAGTATAAAATAAATATATTAGGTAAAATAAATAACTTAGCAAAAATAAGACCAAAGATAATAAAATTGAAAGTAAAGTAAAATAAAAAGTAAACGAGTAAAGAAGTAAAGATTACAAAAATGTCGCGGCAGCGCTAATGTTTTCGCATTCTCACAGCGCACTTTCTGCAGTCACCCCTAAATTTTTTGTTGTTTTTGTTGTCAGCTCTCTTGGGTCTAATTACGTTTAGATTTTCCAGGGTCCTGTTTTCTGAACTAATTATGGACATGGCCAGACATGAATTATTTTAGTATAAAAATTATCCAAGCACGTATTGCACCTGTGCCAATACATCGATGGAAATGAAGAAAATTTCTGTCTTCTCATCTAGAAGGCAGCTATTTAAACTTGGCTCGGTTTTGCGTGGCCTGTTTGATATAAAAATTGGTAAATGCCTACCCGGCAATAACGAACCAAGGACGGCAAGAATGAGCACAGCAGAGGTAATAAAGGAAATGTCTGAATGACAAAAGAAAATCTTATTTTTCTGCAGTCTGAAAGTAAAACTCCCAACGGTGAAGTGGAGGAAAGAGAACATCAGAGCCAGCAGTTTGCTTTTGTTATAGTGTGAGCCTAATCTCTCTTGTTTTTCTTATTCAGTGCGCGTTGCACATTGACGGATGTGTAAACATTTTGTCGAATAAATGAAGAGAAAGCTCTTCCGGAAGCGCAAATTGAGTTTTTTTCTATCCGCGGCGTCTTTTGCGACACGTACAGAAGTGTGTGCGGTGAGTTGCCAGAACTTCTGGTTTCAGGAACATTCTTGCAAAGACGGGGATATGAAAGCTATCACGTTTTCGAGCCGACAAAACTACATCAGCCATTATGAGTTTGCTAGAATGGCTGTCAACACCATCTCTTTCATTTTGGACTTCTTTTTTCTTGCATGTTCATGCGTCGTTGTGAAATATTATGTTCCCGCTCTTGCTTCTGAATACAGCAAAAAATAAAAGCAGTGTCGAGCCCTCTCCTGACGCCCAGAAGTAAAGAAAATACAATAGCGTACACTGAAATCTCATAGCAACTCGTAGGAATGTAGCAAACCCATAGCAATATTCCTTAACTGCACAGTTTTGAGCACACAGTTTTGCGGCAATAGAGAAAATTGCCGAGCAAGAGCGCTTCGTTAACTAAAATTTTTAAGCATCTTAAAATATACTGTTCTAGAAAATTTATTCATTAGATGGAAAGTGTCTAGGGAATTTACTTGCTATTCTGCAATATATGTATTCTTAATTTAATGCAGGCAGCCAGTCATTGCTTGAAATAACCTTTGGCTGACAATGCCACACAATGGCAGAACATAGGAAAAATCTGCGTGATATTTTGATGTAATCGAAATGCCGGAAAAACTGTGTTTAATTACGTACAAGACTCAAGTTTTTCATCTCAGATAGTAGCCAAGCATCTTCGTCCTATGTGCACCAGCGTTGAATGCATCTTTACTTGTTTATGCGGTGTCCAATATAGCTTCCGCATAAAATTAATTACACTCACCGAGTCTTTTAATGGCACGTGCTGGACGTTTGGTAAGGTGGCGCGGGGGATCATGCTAATAACGAAGCTGGCAAACACAAAACCTTTACTGAATTGGCATTGTTTCCTTTTAATTTGGCCATTTTTTCTCCTCTGAGCAAGAACTACCTGCCGGCGCAAAGCAAAATGATAAATCAAGGACAAAATTATTAGAAGCAACAAGTGTTTGACTGCCAACTAGTTACCAGACACCAAGGCAAGCTGACTGGCTTTACACCAGCAACGGTAGCAGCGCTGATTGATTTAAAACCGAAAGTTCTGAACGAGACATACAGAAAGCAAATATATTTTAAATCTAGAAGAACCAAACCCATGGGCCGTAGAAAAGCACAAAAAAAAATGCACTAATTAGTCGCGATGTGTATGTATTGAAAATATTTAACGCAGAAAAGCAAAAACGTTAATAAAGAAACTCGCACGCAGAACTTGTAAGCGGCAGAAAAGCAAGAAACACGGGTGAAACACGGGTGCACAAAGATATGCAGCGACAGTTCAGCACGTGGCTTAAGCTTTACAAACGGCACTAATTAAAAACGAAGAAATAGAGATCTGTTATTAAAGAAACGTTAAAATATTTTCATTTTGCTCTTTTGGGTGTGTATGTGTATATGTTGATTAAGCAGCAGTTTCTTCTTCTTCGCTTCTCCACAAAGTAGAAGAGGAAACGTAATTCACTCTAATCGAGACTCATTACACAACAGCACACATCTGCAGCACACAATAAATAGTTTAAGAAACAGAATGCACATGGGAGAAATTTCAAGCACAGTTAAAAAATTAACAACCAGCAATTCAAGTCAGAGATTATTGCTAGCCGATAAAAAATACGCAATGTATAAGGGCATCATGGTGAGGTCATAATGTCGGACGAATTGAAGTGCGACGCAAAACTGAAGGTAATTCGTAATCGATAAACAAGAAATTGCGCATACAAAGACAAAGGCGGTTCAAAAAATACATATATGTGGCCACTTACGAGCACATCGCGAGGATCTTGGCACGCTGGATCCAGCCTTGTGTTCTTTTTTTTTTTTTCGTATCTATAATGAGCCATTTTGTCGCGGGGCATTCCTGCCCTAAACACCACTTTTGCAGCACGACATTTGTGCCATAGTTTTCTTTTTCTTCTGATTGGCTTTCTTTAAATTTTCTCTTGGGAGTTTCCCATTTTCTTTTATTTTCAATTGGTTTTTGCCTGCGATAACCTCTGGTTCGATGCGGGCTTTCTGTCACATTTATTTAGTTGTCCTTTTTTGTCATTTTCAGAGTTCACAATAAAGGGGTGTTACGCAGTGTTTGTCCCGGCAATAGCAGCAATCATGAACCGGTAATTTACTGTAGTGGAGACAGCTGCGAGAAAATAATGGAGACTCTGAGGTTGGGAATATTGTATCTAGGCGTTCAAACAACGTACATTTGCTAGCAAGGACTCCACTGTCGTCGACGAAAGATTTCAGCGCACTGATCGATCGTTTTGTAGGGGACGCATGCATCATGCACCTAACCGGATTTGCAGAACGAAGGCCTTTCTCTATAGGCGGTCAAGGTCTTGTTCAATAAAGTCCTCAGTTAGCTCCTTCTGCCATAGGCTTTCTTCGTCGTCTTTTGTTTACTGCGTCTAGTAGTCTTCATAATTATCTTGCCAGCTAGCTGAATGGTCTTCAATACTGTACTTGCAATCTAGGCAACAACGTATGCCCGAGTCGAAGACTTACTTCTTCAAAAATTAACATTATGAAAATTCTATGCAAAGGCTACATGCTAGAGAGCAGCAATTAAGTTACTCACTAACGTCTCTGATGCTAAAAAGAATAAATTATAGCAGACGTGACTCAGATTTATTTCCTTGCACTTTACGCTATTTGTGATTTTGTTCTAAACTAGGCGCAGTCATGCAAATATCTCACTCAGGTACACATGCATAACATAAAAAACCAGATGAAAGTTTGTAATTTATTAACAAAATCCAGTATAAACGTCAGCGCAGCACACTGATATCAATCCGTGCGAGCACGTCTTCGGAATACAGAACGCCTCGAGCGCGACAGTGCACGCCACTGCGACCGCTTGAGCGCGTTGGGGGTCAGTGCGAGCCAACTTCTCTGGACACGCCAGATTGGAAACGTGCATCGATCGGCTCGCGGCGAACAAAATCTGCGACGGCTGCTTCTAGTATTGGGCGAGATTGGTTCGCGGATATAGCGAGCGGCACGCGTTTGGCGTGACTGCAACGAGAGAGGAAAAGTTTTGGTGCGAACGTTGGCATTCAGTTTTTCCCTCCTGGCCGCCAGGCATTCCGCACAGCAGACCAGTGTAGATGTGCGCAGCGCTTTGCGTGTGCGCAAAAGTTTCCTCTGCGCGGTCACTGGAGCGGAAACGGCTTTGCCGTACCCAATGTACACACTCTTTTCCCCGCGGTGAAAAAAAAAACATAAACGTCACAAAAAGGTTTTAGGTGAGCCCGCCAGTCCGCTAAAAACACTTGTTGTGACCCCCGTAATCATCGAAATAAAGCACTGAAGTACTAACGTTTCCTGCCTAGTAGATTTATTTGTCTTCTTTCTGTACAAACATCGTGCATTTGCGTTTTTTTTTTGTAGGCACGAAGGTCACAGAACATGAATTGCCAGTTCATATTTGTTTTTCTAGGCAATTGTACGGCCTCTCCTTCCTTTCTGTCCGCATAACTCTTCGCCTGAACCTAAGATCAATGCAAACCTAACGTTTGAAAACGTTGGTAGACAATGAAGTCAGCATTTCGTCCAGTTTCCCGAGAAAACCAACAGCAAGATTGTGTGTAAGGCTGTTCAACCTTGTGCTCAGTATAATACGTAAATCTGCATGCCTCCTAGAAATTCTGTACTAGTGCATGCTTTCAATGCGATCCAGTTTATGAACGCGACTTTCAGTTCCGATCATGGTGTGACGTCCGGTCATGGCCGATGATGTCACCATGTGAGGAAGTCTTTCGACCCCGCCTAATCTCACTGTATCCTACGGAATCTCGCACAGAAGTATGACACTTCTCGCGGACGCACGCATGCACGGGTGGAGAATCATTAGCCTTTAAAATTTCTCGTCCTAATATTCGAATGCGGCCTCACAATCACTGTCAGGAATGTTCCTCATTGGATTTGTATGCTAGACTTTACTCGACGCTAGCAGGGGATTAACTTTAAAAGGAATATTTCCCCCGCTTTGGAAGATGAGGCCATTGCCATCGATATGCTTGCAACAGCGTTTTACAAAGATTCACAGTAGCCTCATAAATAAAGCTGGTGTACCGGAAATCTGTACACTATGCACACACGAAAGACGAGTGCTAGAGCATTCACAGGATTTTTATCTGTCATGAGGAGTATTCGAATTTTATAGTGCCGTTTTTTCAGTGTGCATGCCTAGTGCGTAATTCCATGTCAATGTTCCCACCTTCGTAAAATACAGAAGAGTCTGCCTGGTACTCGCCGCGTCTACAGAGCTACCATCACGAATTTTATGCTGAAGAATATGAAGAAAGGGAAAAGTCGTCGAATGCTGGAACCCAGAGCACAATATAATGTATAATTTAGGAAGTGCAAATGAAATTATCCTACAAGAAACCACCCCGACTGTACACCCCATAAACTTGCGCTGATAATAGCCTTTACTCAAGAAGGGCCAGCGTTGCAGATCCAATTTTACGCGAATGCATTTGAAGAAAGAACCGCCGTGCTTCACTACCGGGACATTACTACTTTATCGAAGGCTCCGGCCATTAGAGCATGGTCGTGCTAAAATGTACCAGTTTACAGCAGCCTGAAAAAAGTAGGCACTCTGACATTTCTCGCGAGCATAAAATATGGCATGTCTCTTGCACTCCATCTAAGGGCTCGACTTCAAGCCAGGGCAACTTCTAAATGATAAGTTTTCAAGCAGCTCAATGCGGCGATACCACTAGGCAGCGTTTCATGTAAGCATTCTCGGGACACAGGTGGTGACGCTTTACGCACGATAAGTTAGAGCACAATGCAACGCAGTCTGGTATGTGCACTAAAGGAAGGGCTAGATCACGTTCAGCCGAAGTTTTCTGTCCTCAATTTTAAAACCGTAAGAAAAACGTGGCATGCTGAAAGCGAAATGAGACCTAGATTTCGGGCTTGCGCTTTGTTTTAGTAAAAATAAAAATAGAACGTTTCCGTAACCGATGTCATCAAGCAGTTGATATGAAAGGCACGTAGTGTGGCAAGCGTCAGAAAATACTTGATGCATAGGACGAGACTATGAACGTAGGTGAGCAAGCCAAGTCTTTACTTTTTGTGGAAACAGCTCGAACCACTGTCGACAAAGACGAAGACGGGCGCTGACCAGTCTTCATTCTTGACCGCAGTGGTTCGCGCAGTTTCTTCAAATTGTCACACCAACTAGCTCGGCTTTCTGCGTTACTGAAGCCTCCACACTTGAAGGGCAAGTTTAAAAGACATACCACTCTACAGCAAGACCGCAGAAGAGAAACATAGACTGAAGTGATCTATTTTTGCGTTTCAGGAATGGGTTCTCCCTAAAATATATTGCTTTTAGCGGATATGTATGTTTGCGTTCACACATATTTAGAAAATACAGTTTTGTCTTCATTGCAAGTGGTGAGTGCTAAAAAGTAAAGGTGACAAACACATATTCATAAACGTCGTTGGAGCTCTGCGATTACCAGTTGTTCGTTTACATTTATTAACACTTCTATTGGTCTAAGCTAACCAAATTAAAAGCAGAAGCTAGCGTAATATTGCCTTAAAATAGTTTCAAAATACTCAAGTACTAATATACAAATTACGAAATGCCAAAACGTCGCAATCCTGTCTGTTCAAAGATATCCTCGGCGATGACGCTGGAAAGGTTGAGAATATCGCTGGTTCTATTTAAAAAGATCAAAAATAAGGTCAAAAGTATAGGCTAAACGCATTCGGGTAACTGAGGCGAAAAGTATCATTACAAAGGGCGAAATTTTGTCTGATTCAAGGTTTCAAAAAAGAAGGAATTCTGGACACGTCTTAACGGCCGCCCCTCCGCATTCCATGCGGGTGCATCCGCGAGAGGTGCCAGGAACGGCAGACCATGTTTGTTGTAGTTTGCTTCGGCCTCTTTTCGACCGCTCGAAGCCTGGCCTTATCAACGGGACATTTCTGCCGAAGTCGGCACCATGTGATGCACTTAGGGATCAAAGGCGAATCTTTCGCAAGTGCGAAACGAACACCACAAAAATATTTGCGCGAATTGGAGGTAGAACTAAGAAGCTTCGCGTTCCGAGAAAGGCGGCTTGAATGAAAAAAATTGTTCGCGTGCCGCCAGAGATGTCAGTACAAGGCTCACTCGATGAAGTAAAAACAAGAAATCCGAATTTGCAACGACTTCCAGGCGTTCCTTCGTCGCCTATCGTTTTCCTCTTTATTTTTGTGATGACCTAAGTCCTAGAGAGAACTTCCGGCATGGTCGATAGAAGAAAATAGCGAGTTATGTAGGAGCTCTCGCGGGCTTTACATTCCGCGAAGACGAAGTGCACCGAATCCGTCCGCTTGGTTGGAGATCCCTGCTAAGCCGAGGCGGGAAATGATAAGGATTGACCTAAATACAGCTGAAGATTCTGAAAAGAATGAAAAGGTGCACGAATTTCGGTCTCCAGAGTGCTGTGTGGTGTTTTAAAACAAAGTGAAAGAAAAGCACAGGCGGGAGAGGCTGAGCCATCGTTTCTAACGCAGGCGACGGTGCACCATAACAAAGTGCGCACCTATGGTTCGTGATGACAGGACGCGTAATTCAGCCGAAAAGTATTGCTTCTTCCGTTAATGAAACATATCCCTAAACCGAGATTATTCTTCATGGTAGTGTAACGGTGTGTATACGAGCTATCGGAAGACAACGACAATGTTTTGGGTGCTGGGCGGAACGATGACGACATGGTGTGCTCAGGTGTTCCGGAGGTGCTCCTGAAGTTGAGCTGAGACTATTACCGCTCGGGAACTCCCTGTAACAGTACTGCTTCTCTGAGACCGAACAAATAAAAATTAGCTGGGGCTTAGCTTTAGTTAAGCCCGGTAGGTTGCATGGCTGCGCTATAGTTCCGTTGCCGTTCTTCTTCTGTTTCCTCAACGCCTTGCTGCCGCCTAGTTGCATTCCTACGTTCTTGACTGCTGAGCCAACACATCGATAAAGAGTCTTCATTGTTCAAAACGTCCATTACATTCTTTTCGGAGTCGTCAATGGTTGGGGACGATTCAAGAGAAGCGCAACGCGTTTGTCTGGCTGTATCTTGAGCTCGCCGTCGAGCGAGACGCTGTTCCCGTTCTTCATCTGTCTCTGTAGCCCGCTGTCGTTTCTTGGCTTCATCGAGACGGCGTGACTTTTCTTTCTGCTTATCAAGATGCATAGCGAGCGGCTCAACTGAGCAAGCGCGAGCATTTATATACCCATCGTTCCCCTTCTCCTCCTCTCAACTGCGAGATAAGAGGTGACAGCAGCGCCTCCACTCGGTAGCAGCGCGGCTCCAGCTGCAGCGCGCCGTGCCTACCGACCACCGACGACTCGACTTGGTAGCTGATCTCTCGCAACTGTATGGCGTCACAGTGACGTCATCATCTCATCCGCGGCGCACCGTGCCTACCGACTGCCGCCACCCGACGACTCGACTTGCTAGCCCATCTCTCGGAGCTGCTATGACGTCACAGCCATCTGGGGTCATTAAAGGTCAAACGTGCCTACCGACCGTGACTACGCGAAGGGCTGAAAATGGGAGTAGTATTGCTTTCGCAATAAAAATCTAATGCTTTTTCTCCACACCCCTTCAGTATATAGGCGTTTTAGCCGTGTCCCGTATTCCAGTGAATGTTTGCTTTCTGTAAAAGAATTTTTAGAACAGCCTTTAGAGACATGCGTTATATAGACTTCTTCTGTCACTCTCCCTTCCGTCTTACACCGGACGGACGCTGTGTACGAATTTACATGAGTTTTAATAGATTTTGCAAGAGAGTTGCTTGTTATAAGCACTACTGGTTAGTAGGAACAGTAATCTCATAAACATTCCTTGTAGCGTGACCTGATGTTGACCAGCGCCACGCTCGAGGGCGAGCAATGGCTGACTATTGGGGCAAATGCACTTGCTGCCATCAATTGGACATAAAAGTGATTTTGTCATTTGAACGCAACCGACCAAAACCTAAGCGATCACAAAATATACCGTTTTACAGAAAATGTTAAAAATATATGCGAAGAGGTAAAAGCACAATTGAAGTCCACTAATTTTTATGTCACCAACTGTGTATCTAAAAAATAGAGACGATTATTAATAGCTACATTTTGAAGAATTACCCATTATAGCAGAATTCTGGCTCCAACAGTATGTCCACTTTTGTTGAGAATACGTTTTCAATGTCTTATTTTTTATCATGGCGTATGATATGTCTTCTTGTACTAAGTTGTACCACTTGTACGACGTTTCAATGTTTCCCTCCTACACTATGGCCCTGTTAAGGCCCTGTAGGTACCTCGGGGAAAAAACGTCAGCAGTAGGTAAGTCCATTTCTTTTCTTTTTTTGTGTCTTATGCTTCATCGCTTCCAAAATATAATGCTGTCATCGCATCCACTTGTCGCAGTGTTAACATAAAAGAGAGAATTGAAAACAATCGCGCTCGAAATTCTGCAAGGCGAGTAGAATTTGCCCCTTTGCTTCTTTTTAAGGCATAGCACCAAGTAAGCGCGCTGCAGTAGCATCTGTTTATCGTTGACCCTGTCCGCACAGGCTGCTGCTCATTTTTGTTCTCAGCACATCCAATTTAGTAGCCACGAGCTTGGTTGTACTACAAGTACAGCGCAGCAGCTATGGTTTCAAGTTACTGAGAACGTCTTCTTTCGAAACCGAATTGAAAGCCTCCTCCACTAGTAGATTTGCCGCTTACCCTGAAACATGTTCGTAACGTACCAGGTGGTCGGATGGCATGTGCTCCCACTTGCGGCCTGTCAAAGAGCCGCTGCTCTCGTGGGCTTTCCATCATCGAGGGTTTCAGGGCTGTTTTGTATATTTCAATTTCTCTGCTGCGGCGTTACTCGGATTTCTTACTCTAACTAAACCTTGTTGTGGCATTTGCTTCCTGTTCCTTTACATCTCTTAGTTTTAAAACACTGGCGAGGCGACGCAAACAGCAAGCAGTCTACCGCCTTTTCTGTTCACCACACACCCATCGAGCGTGCAATAATTACAATCTCCTGATAAGGGCCTCTGCGAAAAGCAAAGCGCCCGTGTGCTGTGCGGTATCGGTGGACGTTAAAGAAACGCGTTTGTTCGAAATTTCCGGAGCCATCCACTACGGCGTCTCTTATAGCCTGAGTCACTTTGGGACATCAAACCCCACAAACCAAACCTTTTTTTTATGCATGCAAAAAAAAAAAGCACCGGGGCGCGCAAGGAAGATAAAAGCGCTTTCGCTATTTTGCTGTTCCGCTAGTCGAAAGAATTTCAATGCCTTTTTTCAGCTTGCTTCTTCTGTCATCAAGAGGTCAAACTAATGAGCAATGAGTTAAGTAAATACAATTATACATTAAAATATAATAGCACACATTTTTAATCACGTGAATCAAGTGCGCAATAGCGTTCGGGTAATGGGACACTGCGGCACATTTTGCAAAAATCAGACTTTTAGCAAAAACCTACAATTTTCATGCTTCGAACTCAAATATCAGATTGTAAGTAGGCAGAAAAAAAAAAGAAGAAATAGCCTTTTTCAGCAGAACTACGCAAACCGTTAGTCGGAGCTCACCACGGGTCGCGACGCCACCTGTGATAGGCCAAGACGTCGCGTGACGACACTTTGGGGACCGGGAAACCTGCCGATGCGGTTCCGTCGTTGAGCTGCGTGCTCATTGCAGCTCTCTGCGGCTTTGTGAAAGTCATTATTGCACGCCATTTCTATTCGAGTGACCATCTGGTTTTCATTGCATGTATCCGTACCAGATGCACCCAAAATCCATGCAGCACTTACGTTGTGGGGAGCGTATACGGTTGACATAGCTCTCTGCGGCTTTGTGAAAGTCATTATTGCACGCCATTTCTATTCGAGTGACCATCTGGTTTTCACTGCATGTATCCGTACCAGATGCACCCAAAATGCATGCAGCACTTACGTTGTGGGGAGCGTATACGGTTGACATAGCTCTCTGTGGCTTTGTGAAAGTCATTATTGCACGCCATTTCTATTCGAGTGACCATCTGGTTTTCACTGCATGTATCCGTATCAGATGCACCCAAAATGCATGCAGCACTTACGTTGTGGGGAGCGTATACGGTTGACATAGCTCTCTGCGGCTTTGTGAAAGTCATTATTGCACGCCATTTCTATTCGAGTGACCATCTGGTTTTCACTGCATGTATCCGTACCAGATGCACCCAAAATGCATGCAGCACTTACGTTGTGGGGAGCGTATACGGTTGACATAGCTCTCTGCGGCTTTGTGAAAGTCATTACTGCACGCCATTTCTATTCGAGTGACCATCTGGTTTTCACTGCATGTATCCGTACCAGATGCACCCAAAATGCATGCAGCACTTACGTTGTGGGGAGCGTATACGGTTGACATAGCTCTCTGCGGCTTTGTGAAAGTCATTATTGCACGCCATTTCTATTCGAGTGACCATCTGGTTTTCACTGCATGTATCCGTACCAGATGCACCCAAAATGCATGCAGCACTTACGTTGTGGGGAGCGTATACGGTTGACATAGCTCTCTGCGGCTTTGTGAAAGTCATTATTGCACGCCATTTCTATTCGAGTGACCATCTGGTTTTCACTGCATGTATCCGTACCAGATGCACCCAAAATCCATGCAGCACTTCCGTTGTGACGAGCGTATACGGTTGGCATGAAAACTTGCTTTGGCTCAGATTAATGCATTTTGAAAAGTAGTGCGTGTCATTATTAGCAGAAACTACATGGCTCTCAGCGAAACCTCGGCGCGCATATTCCACGAAATAAAGAGCAGCGAACAATGTACTAGCCACCTATCTCCCTTTCAGGCCTCGCTATCCGCACGAAAGTCATTGTTGTGAAAAAAGGGCCCAAGGCGTTGTGTACCAAATCCTGCTTTGAGTGTCAGGCGTCGTACCTTGGGTAAACGAAGAATTTTATGGAAGGGGTGAAGCAATACACAGCTGCCACCAGACAAATGAACAGCAAAGTCAAGCGTGGTTGCAGAGCTCAGCGAAGCATGTGAAACATTAACGGAGCTATTTTGCTGGAGACCACGTCAAACACGCGTAGAATGCTTCGAGTCGTGTGATATTCGACGGACATTTAGACACGATGGCACTCACCCCTCTCAATTTGCGTGCGCACAATAAGTGAAGATGGAGACATTGACCTTGCGAATGCCACCGACGAATACTCAGTCAGATTGAAAGAAGCGTAGCTTTGTGCGAAGAGGACGGATGCAAGCCAGATGCCAGCCGCTAGTACCTTCAGACTACGTGTACTACACTAAACTAGCACAACCGTATGTCTCCGGCCGTTGGGAAGCACCACGGCAAGAAAGGGAGAAGGGGTGGTATCATACATGTCTAAATTGATAGCAGGGAGAAGTATTAGCCAAAATCCAACGCAATGCCGATAAAAGTGGACAAGATCACACTGTAGTGGAGCTTCTGTAGGTTTCTAGCGCTCAACGCAAGCGTACAAGCTAAACTTGGCGGTTCCTTTTGCATGTGGTTTAAATGGGCAGTTGTGCAGGTGCGTTTTTATTTTTTTCACTCGCACGAAAACAAAAACGACATTAAACAAAACGTTAGCTTGGTTAGCCTCGGGCGTGCGTGAAGAAGCATAATTTACAAGTCGTTTAGATAAGTTTAGTCTCATTTCAATTTAATTTTGCAAGACTTCCGATGTTTACCCATGTATTTAACGGGTGCTTCGGGGTTTTAGTAGGATGAAAGAAGATTAGTTCAAGATTTTAATGCAAATTGATCCGAGAAGACAGAGAACATAAAGGTGACGCCATCCAATGTACAGCTTGATGCACTGGCAGCTCAGCAGCGAAGAAATCATCTGCGGAGATGACAGCGTAGTCTAACCCAGTGAAGTTCATTTAATTGTCTTGGTTCAAACCCATTTCATGGGGAGTATTTTTCCAAGCATTTTTCTTTTCTGAAAAGGCTTCACCATGAACCCGTAGAATCTCACAATGCAGGTGGTAATGATTGTTCGTTAAAACTTCGCATCATTTATGATTGCCTGTTTATATTAAAAACGCAGTTAGGTGTGCATATTAAGGGTGTGCGCAAAAACCTATAGTGAACTGCTCTGCATGTGAAAACACTGTTTATACTTTCAGAGCTGACGTGTCCTACTGACTGAGGGCAGGGCGCTGGCTGGTGGCAGTGGATGCAATCAGCGCTTAATTCCTGTCATGTGCTTATTTCTTTGTGAAAAGGAGTGAGCTTAAGCGTCGGGCTATAATATTGTCGCATAATCTTTAACCAGTTTTTTTATTCCTTTCGCACCCCTCTTCTTCATCCTCTTTTATTCTCTTGTTTCTTCTCTCTTTTGAGGACCAGCTTCTTATGGTTTCTTCAGGTATGCTAAACCAGTTTGTCCTAACTCAGGGATACGAGGGCTTGTTAAGCATAAAATATTTCATTCAGATCTTACAGCACGTGCTTAGGTGTCAGGAATACGGCAGCAAGAAGTATCCAAAGCTGGAGCGTTCTAAGGCACGGTAGGATTGCGAGTGCGGCTAAGCTTCCCATCAATAATCCAAAAATATATCTGGTAGAGCTAAGCATATCGGAGGCACCACTTGCTCAACAAGGTTTTACTTGAAACTAAATAGCGGCAGCAGATTGGCAGCTCAGTTCAGCCTGGTGCACATAATTACCGGTTATGCCATCGTAAAAAAATCATGTATATTTTTCCTTGTGAACGAAATTGTGTATTGCGTGTATTATGTGATGCCTTATTCTATTAACTTGCTGTAGACGGCAGGAAAAATGTAGTTTTCTAACGTCCCATGGATTAAGCAGATTCAGTATATTTATTCACTTCAAGCAATTGTCCATGTTGAGTCAATTTCTTATTACGGCTCATGTTTTAAACAATCCCACCCCAAAAAAGTCATGACTACATACTCTCATCGCAATATCAGCCCCAACATCAACATCATCAGCCACAACATCAGCCCCAGAAAATTCGTTGCTACAGAAAAAATAGACATCCTTTTTCGAGGAGCCCAACAAAACACCTTGGGACTGAAAGAGAGTGTTAGAGACGTTTTATTACACAGGACACTGTCACGGTGTAGTCAATTAGAAAATATTCTTTTGAGGAATGTTACTTCATTTTCAAACAAAAAAACGGCCCAGCTTAACAACAGGCAATCAAAAATATTATTTCTAATGTCATTTTTCACTACCCTTTTTTGTACGAGGAGTTATACAAAAAAGACTTAGATATAGAGGTCCTTTGGAAAATGTTTATCAGCCTTATTTAGACAGCGCGCACCGTCTTGTTTAGCAGCCCCTTTTACTTTTTATATTTCTCACCATAAAATATATATCTTCCCGCAGTAGAATATTTTATAATGTGAAGTAAGTCTCAGAAACATTATTCCGAAGAGAGGCACGAATCTTGAACTAGATGTACGAAAAATAGTTTCTTGAATTTCTGGTCTTCTTGAATCAAAGTTGCGCAGTCCATAAAACATACCAAGCAGCAATATCAGGAAAGGCTGCCCTTTCAAGGAGAGGAAATTCGTTTCCTGTTGCGCAGCTCACTTCCTGAGCGATGACGTATGCTTCCGGCAGCTGAGTTTGCGACATGCGTGGTTCAGAAGCTTGCACTGCCTATAAGGCTTGAGGAAACGTTGCAGTCATGGAAAGGTGGAGGAAGCAAAGGAAGTCTCCTGTTTCATGAGGATACAAAGGCTCTTTTGAATTCTACTTCCATGGAACAGCAGCGTTTAGGAAAGTCTTGCACAAAATTCAAGCTTTCTCTGTTGTCTTAGTTTCTACTTACATAAGGGCAGGGACGCCTGCTGTAACCAGTTGGTGAATACTTACTATATAATGTTGTTCAGACATTCTGCTCCAGACTGTGCAAGAGTGTCTTTATTCTTTGAGTACACAGTTGCAGCTCCACTAAACACGTACTGGGTGATGCTAATAGAGATGTGCCACTGTACTGAATTCGTTCAACTTTACACCCACGTAGCACATTATTCATTATGTCGGAGAAGGCCTGTTCTTTAAGACAGTGAATGGTGTGTTGGAGGGATTAAGTTGCAATTTCTTAATATGCGCACTTTGTGATGATCGGAAGTAGTGCGTGAAACGTTTTCCCGTGAACTGAGGATATTGTTATGGGTTGTCGTTATGGCATGATTTTCTAGGCTGAGGAAAAAAAAGTGCAGAGTGATTTTGCTACGTAACGTGACTAGTTCACATCAACTGTAGCGGATGTGCATTTTGATTCTCGGTGATTGGTTTCCCGCTGTTTGTTCAATATGATTTCCTCTTTTTTGCAATGTGGAGGTGAGTGAGGGAACTGTGGGCAGACAGGTGTGTGTTAATGGCTTTTTTGGAGGATACATGTCGGTATTGTTTGCCCTTTGCGTGACAAAAACACTTAACTTCCCCTCCCAACCAGCGCCGGAGTGGTGGCAGCCACCGAATTACCAGACCGTTTGTATGTGCTTCGGAAAGGTCCCTATTTTCTTTTTCTTCTCCCTCTCCCTTTTCAGCAAAATATAGTTTGTTGGCGCAAACTGTGCAAACTATTTGTGGTAAAGCAAGCGTGTCACCGTCAGCGTAGAACTAGATCGCTCTTATGCTTACCTACTGAAATAGCCGGGTTGTTCGACAAATCCAGCACTCGATTAATCAGTTCTCGGTTGGCAGTGGTGACAATGGTTTGGCTAAGCAGTTTATTGATTACCTTGCAACTTATGATGCCATTAATAACCATTATTACACCTCGCGTGGAGGCTCTAGCAACTAACTCTGGTTTAACGTGCTCTGAGAGGGTTTCCGGTCGTTTACTGCATGTGATGCTGAATAGTTTATAAAGCCTTTTTGTACTACCTTCGCATGATTAACTAGAAAGATAATTTGAGAGTATCGGGTCAGTGTTTAATGCTATGATTCAACCATGGCCTCCGAGATCACCCTCGCGCGCGTGTGCGCGGAGGTGATCTCGGAGGCCATGATTCAACATTCTAAAGGATTGGGTACAAAAAATTTGCAAAGCAGTTTTAGCTTCAAATTGTTAGGTAATTTCCGTCTTCAGACGTTCACTCTGCGCCTCGTCATGGACGTGTACAACCGTTACTGTAAGAGCCGGCAAATCAATTACTGCGGCGGTGAACTCTCGCGTGTCAATGCCTATAAGCGTGCGCCACGACTGGTAAGGCGGCAGTTTCCCTAAAGATCGTTATGACGTCATCCCGAAGCAAAAAAGGTCTGTCTGTCGCCGACCTCAACACGTTTCGCATCCTCTTTACAGGGGTGCGATGGGTAATAACTGATGAGGTCAGCATGCTGTCTGCTGAGCTGTTAAGACAAGTAGAAAGGCGTCTCCGCGAAATTTGGCCTGATCAGATGAATGAACCGTTTGGGGGCTTTGACGTCATTCTGTGAGAAGACATGAGGCAACTACCACCAGTCAAGGCCAATGAGGTGTACAAGAGATCAAAGGAGGCCGGAACCGTGCATAACACCGACGTGTTGGCCTGCCATCACCTCCAATACTTCCCCTTGACGGAAGTAGTCTGCCAGAATGACACGATGTTTTCAGCATTGCTAACTAAGATTGGTGACGGCCGAGAGTTGAATGGCACGGAGATACAACTGCTCAACTCCAGTTTCTTCACGCAGGAAAAGACGAGCGCCAAATGCAGCGACGCAGTGAGGCTGTATTACAGCAATAAGGACGTCGATGTGCACAACGATAGCGTGGCCGAACGAAGTCGTAACAGGGTCGTGCACGTGGCTATAGACGTCTTTGGCCACGCATAATACAAAAGAAAATGCTTGCGCTGAAGCACGCCAGTGAGCACAGTAGACTCGAAAGTGGAAACTTGTTATCTTCGATTTTTCTATGTATGGATAAACCGTACATGCTCATCAAGAATCTCGACATGACCGATGGACTGGTTAACGGCATGGTCGGGACCTTGCAAGAGATTGAGTTTAACTTCGAAGGAGAGGCAAACAGAATTTGGTTCAGTTGTCTGCCTAACGTTGGCCTTGTTGCAAAAGTCAGACTTGCTCAACGTGCGTGTAAACGACACCATGCATCTCGGATACCCACAGATCTTGTCTCAATGCAAGTCCACCTCAAAGGAAAAGCCGGGAAACACATGTCTGTGAAACAGACACAGTTCCCATTGGTCCCTGCAAGCGCAATGACCATTCACAAGTCCCAGGGGGGCACATTTGATGCCGTGTTATACGACTATGCTGGAAACCACCCGCAAACTTTGCTGTTCATGCTCTTAGCAGGTTGACTAATCTGGACGGACTTTATCTCACCAACAACGAAGGCCACCATGAATTTATGCAATTCCTCGGGAATCCCGACAGGGCATTGCGCTCTGAGTTTGCACGACTGGAACGACACCCCCTAGACACTGCCTACGACCGGTGCAAGGCCCACATAGAGAATCACAGCATCATCGTTGGATACTCAACGTTCGGTCGCTTACAAGCCATGCGCAGGATATAGTGCAGATTAACTCTACTTATGACTGCAAATGTGCTTGTCTTTACCGGGACGGGAGTCGCGCACGATGGGGCCCCATCGATTCTAGGCTTTATACTGTTTGTTGCAGCCAGGAGATCAAATCAGGAGCAAAACGCCAGGGTATGCGTTTATGTAAAAGACGGTCTGAAGGCTACGCTGCTCCATGCTAATCTACCTACTGAACAGGGTGAAACTGTCTGTGTAAAACTATGCAAGATAATGGTCGTAGTAACCGGGGCGTATATATCCCCCCGGACAGCACTGAAACTGCGTTGGATGTTCTGGCTACCGAAATGCCTAGCCGAACTGAAAAGGAGTTGGTTTTCGTGACGGGGGACTTTAATAAAGACAGGAACTCTGCCTTCGTTCAAGCGACGAAGGAGTGGCTTCTACTCGAACTGAGCCAGCACCAACCTCAAATTACCACACATTGGGGAAGCAGTTTTACACAGAGCCTCGGCAGATACAGATCACGTCGTCAGTAGAGTGGAAACCAAGTCCCACTACTTCACTGATCATCGCAGCGTCATCATTCCCAGTCGGAAAAAAAACTACAGAACATTTTCTGCTGTTACGACAAACTTTGTGTGCGGTTTTTGACGGCAAACCTGTTGTTACAACAGAAAGTTCTGTAGTAACATCAGAAATTTCTGTAGTTATAAAAGAAAAGTGCTACAGAACTACAGACAACAGAAATATACTCCAGAAAAACTACACGACTACGGAAAAGCACTACAAAACTACAGAAAAATTTGACGTTTACGACAGAACTACAGAATATTTTGTCGTATTTTTTACACAGTTCTTAGTTGTTGTTTTTTCGGCTGGGTTGGTATAAAGAATAGAACAGTTTGTTTGTCTATAGTTTGTTTTGTGTATACAATAGAGCTATAACAAACGCCTAACCACAAGCTACAACCACAAGCGTAGCCATGCAACCATTACTATCGCAGTTCAACTAGCGTTAACTAAAGCTACACCATAGCCACCTTATTGTTTACTCCCTTCAGTTACATATACAAACCTCCGTGTCAAAGATAAACGTTAGTCGGTGATTATTATTTTCTCCCCTCTCTTTCCAGCACATCCATACTGGTCTAAAAGATTTATCACCAACTTGAGCGAAATATAACAGAAGCAGCCTTGTTCATTGTCTTCTTAATATATGCACACTAAAGCCAGTTTAATTCTCATTTCTCACGCTTTCTTAAAGCTAAATGCCTCACTCTAAACCGAACTTCATGAAATAACAAGTGCGAATAATTGAAGAATTGTGGAAGGGATCATTGTTGTATTATATGGAGCTCGGCTTTGGAAATCGTAATCTAAAGAACGCTCTTTGGTATGGACGAAACCAGACTTCCCGTGACCGAGAAGAGAATTACTTGCAGAGGTAATCCTCTTAAATTAAGACCGCTTTAATCCCATTTGAGCTTCCCGGGCTTAAGGCGGCCGCGGCATCATTTGCAGTGGTCAAAGCGGGCACTCGGAATGCGCCGGTTGTGCCGTGCTGGTTGCATCGCAGGCGTGGCCTGTTCGGTAGCAGTATTAAAGCCGCTCAATAGAGGTTTAGTAACCTCTATAGAGAAGGAAGAATTACGCGGTTAAAACTTTAGTATTACAAGCTATATACTTCTCAAATGATTATTCGTGGCATCACTGTTTTGCAACGATATATTAGAATGGAAAAGTTCGTCTTGCGTAGAACTTGGAGGTGGGTCTCTACCTCTGTTGTAGGATGGGATCAATCTGCACTGTACCATTTTCTTCTTGATCAAATGAACCACACCTTGGATCGGCATGTGGTTCAGGACATCCCAGTTTCATGAGTGCCTTCGTATGGGCGCTTTCAATTCAAACTATGGGAATGGAAAAATAGGAAGTTGATCATGCTTCAATGCTTTGAGTGGTGCGGGTATGTGGCATGACAAAATTGATTTAGCTTGCGTGCTTAGCCCTATTTTCGCAATGTTGAAAAATAGTGGATGATATTCATGTTTCTCAGCGCTCTCCATTATCCTGCTTTTGTGGTGTCGCACTTAGGTTTCTGTCGTTTGGAATGCAAATACTCTTAAAACGTACTGAACACCAATCACATTTTGTAGTGCTTAACTATATAAGTTTACATTTATGTCATTGCTCATGCGTTTATGTACAAGGTGCACTAAATGCTGCCCGACATTTTTTCGGCTTTCGGACTTGCTTAGTGGCGGAGGTGAGCTTCCGGTAGGAGTCTCAGTTGTGAAAGAATGGCAACACATTGAAGGTATATATGAATCAACGTCTATTGGCTCCGCGCAGGTGTTCGTGTATTCGTTTTCGGAACCATGGCGGTACATGAGCGAATTAACGTTTACCTAACCTGCAGCAGACAGAAAAAAATGTTCTTTGTTTAATTTCTGCATGGCCATTGACAATGAAAGTCGGCTATATGAAATCATATTTACTAAAGCTTTCGTGTGTAGAAGTTTTGCACGTAAATAAACTCTGGCGTGGCAGGAGTGCGCGTGCTCCTGCCCACGCCACTGCCCTCTTCTTCCTGCTTCGTCTGTAACAATATTCTACCGGATCACAATAGTGGAATTAAATTCTGCACTCTTGCTTCCCTTAGGCCTTAGACAAAACCGATGGACCGTCTAACGGATAAAGTTCTAGCAGCACACGCAATGGCGGTCGGTGTGTGAGTGAGTGTAGAAGGCATACAGACTGACTGAGTGAATAAATTAATTTATTTCCAACTTTTTGACAGTATATCTGCCACTCTAGAGAGTAGCCAGGAGCATTTCGCTTCAAGTGACCTCTTCGACTAGTAGAAAAGTCTTCTCTTTTTCGATTTTTCAGGCAAACAGACTCGTCGCTTAGCCTACTTTCTGTAATTATGTAGTGAGCGATCTATCCAAATTAGAAAAACTACGCAGTGCGGCGAGTCTGAACACGCATTCTTCGACGCAGGCGCCTAAATACACTACATTCTCCGACATTCTCCCGTATGCCCGCATTGTTAGGAATCCTATGTTAACTTACAACACTGTATGTTTTCTTGCCCTGTTGTAATTCAGTCACCTTAATTTCTACCCCTTTCTTCCCAAACGTGGCGGGCTTCGATAGCACCTCACCAGCTGAAAGACTAATTGGTCTTGGTGACTCTGGCCAAAGACATTCTCGACGCTTAATACTGCGTTTTATTAAATTTTTAACGCGTTAATTAAGGGCCACACGTCACAGAAAAGATGGTGGCGGCGTTGCGGTTGTAACGTGAAAATCAGAAGTAAGTAAGGAAACAATAAATGTTTCGCGGAAACACGTGAAGTCGGGCACGGCTCCTTCGCAGTTCCAGATGAGTATACGCCACCATTTCTCCACCTCGCCGCATTGCTTCACTCCAAATAAAGGGGGACCTAATTTATGCATTACCTTAAGACTGTCAGCTAATATTTAGGTGCATCATTAAAAAGAAACTGATTACGATTCTAATGGTTAAGGGAGCGACAACGAACATTGACGTTTTGCTTCCCTGCGATGCGGCACTCACTGGAAAATTCCTTCGATAGTACGATGCCGCTGCAACAGATGGCGCGAACTGCCGCGATGTTTAAACGCTATCGCGTTGAAGTCTCTGAAGCGAAGCTTAAGCGTCCTCCCATTTTTTTCTACTGCTTTTCGCGTAAAATTCTGTACGTTTTAATTATTTGCACATTGACAGAATATCACTCTTCTTTTCATTTTTTTTTTAGTTTCAGTTGCATTGTTCACGATATAATTTGCTCTCATTTATTTAGTCACGATCATTTGAGCTGGCCGAAGTACTGCTCAACCCTAATTGATTACTACTTCGGACTGCAAAAAATATCCAAAATTCTCAGATAAACGCGTTGCTTAGAGCATTGAATTGCCAATAGCACGGTTGCTTCTTAGTTCTTTTACAAAGATAATTTATTGAGGAATAATGTATAAGCTCAACAAATTTTGCACATTTAGCCTTCAAGCTTTATCATATCCTACCTACGGTGTAGTACCATAGATGATATATTTTCAGCAGCTCTTTTCGGGTGGGGGAGTGGATCCACGCACTTTCACTAAAGCTGCTTTTTTCCATCATCTTCCTTCCGGCTACAAATCTAACAAGCCGTGCTTTAGCCAAGGTTGTTTTCTGTTTTCCTACCGTCCTGTCACGCTGAGGCACATTTCTATTCAATCGCAGCTCGCGTTTCAGTACTGTTTGACTATTGTTCGGTTGCCACATGCATCACGCGTAATAGGGTGTGCAAAACCAAGCTGACCGCCGGCAACCTATAGAAACTTCGCCTCGAGGGACAGGTTTGGCCATATCAAAGAGCCGCAAGAATTCAATGCGCCCACCCTTCAACAACGGATGACGAGAAGACCCAAAGGGGCTTCTTCAAGACGTAGTTTTTCCTTTCTAGTGCGATACACTTGCATGCATAGAGGACTTCAACAAGCAGCATCAGTGTAACGATGGACTTCTTTTCCTCTTTTGCCCAGCAATCTCTTTGTGTGAGGCAGTGAAGCTGCTAGATTTATATTTATGTTTATTTTTTGAGTCCTTGCATGAAACAATAAGGTAAAGCCTCGGGGGAGCAGACTAAGAAATCATGTGGAGGTCGTAAAAAGTAAAGCGGGAATACTAGAACACTAAGGGCAACTGACACATAAAGGAAACGATATTTCATAAAGCTGCAGAACAAAAGGTTGAATGTACAACGATGGAAGTAAAACATGAGTGCGAAAACAAAACGATGGGTTTGGACCAACAACGAGCTTTGGCATCTGCGGACAGGCGGATTCTTTTTCACTGAAATGAATTTCTACCTTCTCATTTTTCTCGTCCAACTAAGAAACCTATAGCTTAACACCACCCTTATTCAGAGAAGGCGGTAGCTTAATAAGGCCAGGGGGAATCAGTGGTGAGCTGTTCTTTTGGATGCGTCACGAAAAGCATTGGCATTGCCGAAATATATTTAAGGCCGGTGCGCAACAAAGGGTGGAATAGCATTCAGAAGAGGCGCTACTCGCAGTGTTCTCTGTTCTAATATGATACCGAGAACATTTCTCACTGCGTAAATATAAACAGAAACATGCATTTGGTTAACACAAGAAAATTCTGATTTACTCCCGCAAATATTACTGAGTTGGTGTACTTTGCGCCTGCTCAATATTTGGAGACTTTTTCGTCTTGCCTTTTTTGTTTTTTTGTCAGATTTGCGCCCCAATTTCGTGAGGCTGATTTTTGCGAAATTCTGTGAAAAATGTCGCTCTTTATTTCATAGCTTGACCAATAAAGCTTTTTGAGGGAAGGCGCTCCTATTAGTTATTTCAGGCCTAGTTTTACAAGTAGCTGGTACTTAGAATCTGAATCTAGTATAGCTACTGAATTGTGACAAGGTTACATCGTTCCACGCCTGAATACGGCAATCATAAATCAGCCGGTCTCTTCATGGCATGCCTGTGGCCACTTATAGTTCACATTTGTGTAAAATAAACCTTGCCTTCAACCTAGGTACGTCAGGCACAGTATACGCATTGTAGGCAAGGAAAGGGGATAGATGCCGCACGTTCACTGCACTTTTTTCTTGCATTTAATCCGGTGGCGTTCAAAAACACGACACATACCAGAATATATTTTCATATGCCTTCTCAAACATCGTCACCAATCATGATCATCTTTCTTCTTCCTTACCCCTTCCCCAGTGTAGTGTAGCAGGCCAGATTTTAATCATTCCGGTTTACCTCTCTGCTTTTCCTTTAAATAAACCCATCTATATCTATATATTCTTGCATTTAGCACCACAACCCTACACTCAGGTGTTATAGCAGTGCCGCCACACTTTGGGATGCACTGGTGCTCTCATTTGTGCCAAGCGAAGGTAGTTGAATGTTCTAAAAAAATATGCACTAACTCTTCCCTTTCAGCAGACCTGCATGTAATTACAGGTGTTTAAAAATCATTCTGCATATGAGTATATTTCCGCCTTATAGCAGACGTTGGCAGGGTAAAAAGCGAATGTGCGCACCTTCTATTCTGATTTGAAGCGTATATCGAGTGGTTTATTTTTTATTTATCTATTTATTATCGTTATTTTTTACTCGTAAAACGCACAGCTTTCTCCACCATTATATTGTGAATTCTGTGCTGTTAAACAGGGTTGATGAAATTAATGACCTTGGTGTACTTTTTGACCGCACCCTCAGCTTCTCCTCTCATACTAAACGCATTGCTCAGCGGGCTATGCGGACACTCGGATTCGTCTGCAGACTTTCGAGAGAGTTTCGTACTCCACTTCCATTCCTAAAGCTGTACCTGACCATATGCTTGCCGCTTTTGGAGTACGCGTCGGTTGTTTGGAGTGTCACTTGTAAATCTAACTGGAACAAGGTTTAGAGAGTACAGCAAAAATTTTTACGTATATTTCGATATCGCTTTCCTTGCTGAACTTCCTCCTCTCACTCCACCAAGAGTACCCCACTGAATCTTCCTTCTTTTAACTGCCGTCGTGTCAGAGTAGATATAATTTTTCTATACAAGCTCCTTCATGGCCACATTATGTGCCCTCAGCTCTTAGAGTACATTCTTCTGCGCGTTCCGCGAAAGAGCATGAGGGAATTCAGACCATTTCAAGTTTCTCCGTTTCTTCATTCCCATTCCCCTCTTGACAGAATCCAGATGTTGTTTAACTCTTTTTGTCTTCATCTTGACATCTTCCAAAACTCGTTCTCTTCATTTATATTGGACGTTCGTAGCTTTGTACTCTAAACTTTATTTATCACATATCACTTCCACTTTCTAGCCTAAGTATTGTATTTCATTTACTTCACGTTTTGCTTTTTCTCCTGGTCAGTGCTGTATAGAGAATCTTGTACTGCTTCTCATCCGTTTCTTATTTATATTTTAACTTAAAACTTTATTTTCGAATCTTACTGTCCCGCGTTCAATTCTATATTTTTATTGCATGTCCCTGTATTTGTAGCCTGTGTTGTCCCGCGTTCAATTCTATATTTTTATTGTATGTCCCTGTATTTGTAGCCTGTGTTTTAAGTACCACGCACTTATTGTGCCTGGAATGGTTGTTTATTTTATGTATATTTCTATTTACTATAATTAATGTCAGTTATTGCTTTTTTTTCTATAGGCCAATATAGGAAGACTTACACCGAGACTTAAGGGCGGAGACGTTGGTGTGACATGAATAGTCGGAACAAATAAATCTTACAGAGAAATTCTGGAGAGATTCGACCGTTTCAATAATGTTAAAAAGAAGGGATGATACTCAGCGCATGCAAACTGCAATTTCTGCCGTACAAGCATTAAGAATTTTAAGCGTTAATCAGTTTTATGGAACGAAGGGCTAAAGCAAGGTTACAACATAAGTACCCTAAAATTTGATGAGCTGAATTATTTACATGATGAGCGTAACATGACCAGGTTAAACGTTTACCGAAGTGGATGCTGAGATATTTATACGAGTTTACTGATGTAGAGGATTATTGTTAATTATATAAATAGCACCCATCTGGTTGCCTTGGCGGTGGAAAAAAAAGCCTATGTTTTAGCAGACTTTAATGACATTAGTGGTTGTGGCACTGAAAGTACTCTAAGGCATGTTTTTCAAGTCTGACTCCATAGATGCTTTAACAAAGACCTTCTGCATTCCGATTTTGCAGGTTTACATAGCAAAGCAACTGCGCACCTATCACCAACTATTTGGTTTTCGCATGTGCTACGAATCCAGAAGACTTTTTTCACGATCCCTTGTCAAGGTGTTGATCTGAACAGCAACGTCAAGGTGAATAGGGCCTTTCATCGTAGGAAGAACAAATGTGTGATCTTATTCGCTACGACGCTTCAGATTTAAAAACAATTATACAAAATTGATTAGAGTCGAGATTAGAGGTGACCAACCGGTTTTTTTTTTTTTTCTATAGCATACATTCTCTTCCAATATACTATTTCGATGCCTGCCAGGATCGTTTACTCAGCTTCCGCTCCCGAAGAATATGACTCAGTAGAATACCAACAACTTTCTAGATAAATTGAGCACGATGGCATAATGAATGAGAAAAAAAACTAACAAAACGCCCATAGAACTTAGAACACTACGATCTTAAAACAAAGTGCAAGAGGGTCCAATATCAGTCACATTGCCCAGCAGAAAACGCGTCTCGCTGCCAGTGATTGCACAGTAGTCGCTAAGCTCACAGGTCATTGTTTTCGTATCAGGAAAATGCTAGGGCTTGGCAGGCCTTGTCTCACTTGAAGCCACACAACTTCGAATGAAGAAGGCAAAGAAAACGACTGCACGAACTTGCATGTTAGTGACCTCAGCGGAAGGGTAAGTAAAACTTAGAAACTCAGGTACAAGTTGCTTCGGCAGCCATGGAAATAAGGCAACACCCGTACGGTTTTATTGTCCGTGCAACAGCAATATCCCAACTTATACGGGAACCGGAAACGGGTGACGCGTTTTACGAAGTGAAATAAGCGGGACAGGATATCAAACCACCCCTGCTTTCTAGAGGCGCACCTTTGGCTATGTGCTGCTGGACTTCAATTATGCTGCTCGCTTTTCAACGTGGATTAACTTAGACGGAATCTGAAAATCCTTGACTATGCGTGTGCTTTGAACTGCGAATATTTATTCAGTAGGAAATATGTATATATGTATTTTTACCGGTTCTGAGCCGTAGTTTAACCAGGCACCGTTAGTTTTGTTAAAGCCTTAGGACTTAGGTAACAGGAAGTGTTGACTAAGATTTATTTGAAAATGCATCCCAAGAAATAACAAAGTAAAGAGACAAAGCACGCAATAAGGTACATACACTCGTTTCGTTCTCATTTCAAACTCCTATCGATTATTGCATGCTGTTCATTGTTGCCAAACTTTGTTGTGAAGCACGATTATGTGTTCAGTACGTTCTTCCCGAATTTGGTAACTCAGTTATTGGATTAACAGTTGGAACCCTTAAAATTAGGTAAATTACACTTTTATGTAGCTGGTCTGGTTCTGCTTGTATTAGTCACCTGCGCTGCCACAATGGCCAATTAGTTTCACGGAACAAGTTCATCATCATCATAAGCCAAGGCAGGGACTATACCCATATTCCGCCCATTAGACCGGTCGTGTGCTACTTGCATCCGTTTTATCTTTCCACACATGTTAAACTCATCCGCCTATCTTATCTTATGCCGCTCCGTGCTACTCTTTTCCTACTGTGAAATCCAATTTGTTACCCTTAGCGAGCATCAGTTATCCTCTCTCCGCATTACACGTCCTTCCGATACCCATTTCTTCTTCATTTCGAATAGAATATCTTAACCTCGATTTAATTTTGCCTGAATTTGACACACAATATTTCACAAAAAGAGCTCCTATCACAACATTAAAAGCATATAAGAGTAGGAAGATATAATTTGACTATTTCTTCATGTATGGTGAATTACCCGAGCTTCTTTCTCAAAACTACATTCCGTGCACATGTTCATAAATGCCTATCATGGCACACGCGTCAACCGCTAAAAATGAGCGCTAATTGCGCACTCAATTCTTTGTTGTAGCCCCTTTATGCTGAAAATATTTTACCGACATTCTCTGGCGCCAAAACGCGAACATGAATAAGAAATTCCGAACTGCTATTTAAGTTCTCCGATTGTAGGCTATGCAGAACTTCCTTTTTTGTTTGGAATTTTCTCTCATTAGGGTTCATGATTAGAAACGTCCCTCTGATGACCTGAAAAACTGAACTTCTGACCGTGATGTGTGCTGCAGGATGTATCAGTGCGATATATCTAGCATTAAAGTAAATCTTCCTAACGCTAATCTCACAACTGCGATAAATGTTCCTTCGTAATACAGCCATCTCATCCCGCAACGACTACAGTTTTGAAGGGTTTTGTTATCGCAGTCGCACAAACTCGTATAAAGTTTCGTTGCTGTCAGTGACACACAAGACAGAGAATGGCGTCCCCTCCTCTATTTAATTTATGAAGAATGACGACTTCTTTAAGAAGAGTATTTCTATTGCCTACTGTGCTGATGGTGCACTGATTGCGCTCGGGTTAGATTTTCGGCGTTGCTTTTAGCCAGGTCTCTCTAATCATTGGCCTCTGATATTAAAAATCAACAAAAAGTCACATAATTAAGCATCAAGTTCCACATTTCTTATTATGGTTACACATGCGCATCATGTCAAACGGGTACATGTATACTCGGCGAGCAGACATAAGGAGGAAATTTAAAAAAAAAAATGGTATTCCACGCTAGTCACTGAACTATAAGCAATCGAACTCCACTTACGTATTTGATTCAAAGGAGTAAATACCCATTGTAAAGTGTTTTTAATAATGCGCAAAAAAAGTATAGCGAGAGCTAAGGTAATGCTTTGGCATGTCATCAACATCTGTGTCTACGACAACGCTCGAAAGCCTGTTTACTTCTGCTGCACAGCAATAACATGCGTAATATAATAAAAGATCTTTTTCACTGTGTTGTCGCTGAGCATTATTTTTATTTTTATTTTTTATTGGCTTTTTTTTGTGCGCTGCAGGAAAATAGGCAGACACTGCTTGGACCCATAACCAGCGGCTAGTAAAGGGTCCAATAGAAAAAGTACGCAGGTGGCGTCTGCGCCGGCTAAAGAGGATATGGCTAGGGTGCCTGTTGGGCGAACACTCGCATGTGTATGTGTCTGTGAGTGAGTGCGTGTAGCGTGAAGGATTCTGCTCTAGAGTCAGTGAAGACGGCTTGCCAGCGAGGCCACAGATGTGGAGTATAACTACGCGTCCTCAGAATCGTACTCCGCGTACTCTGAGAAGAAATGCAATAATCTTACTTTTCTTAGTTGTTTATATAAGAACAATGCCTGCTTGGATAATAAATTATAACTCCAATCCATCCAGAGTACGTTTTGCGCCTGTAAAGCGTACTTTGTCTGTAAGGCTTTGCTGTCAGCGAACAAAGCGTGCTTTTATAAGAATACCGTTTGTCCTTTCTGAATCGCACACTATTCAAGTTCGAACATTAAAACGTCAGAAGCTCTGTGCTAGAAAGTGCAGTCATGGTGTCTTCCTTGTTATCTGCACAGAAAGGAGCCTTCATTGAGAAGGCGGAGGGAAGGGCGAGGGAATGGTCGCAAGGAGCGGCGAGTGCAAGCACTTCTTGGCGTCTGCGCCGGCTAAAGAGGATATGGCTAGGGTGCCTGTTGGGCGAACACTCGCATGTGTATGTGTCTGTGAGTGAGTGCGTGCAGCGTGAAGGATTCCGCTCTAGACTCAGTGAAGACGGCTTGCCAGCGAGGCCACAGATGTGGAGTACAACTACGCGTCCTCGGAATCGTGCTCCGCGGACTGTTTGCTGACGCACAACTGCTAAGCAGCGCGATAAAGCACCCCATTATGCTGCTTTGTGTGCGCTCGGACGCATGCGCCTGCTTCTCCGAAGAAGACATGCAAACGTCCACTAGTGTTTAGTTTCAGGCCCTAACACCTCAGTTATCCGGGTAATGAGTGAGCCGTGGCTTTTTACGGCACCTGACTTTGAGACCCTGTAAACTTGGCTCCACGCACAGTAGAGTGGAAGAATGCAGTTTCTATCACATCATGGGAAACATGATGAAATTTCTGTGCTGTATGATGCAGATTGGGCCTTGTGCTTCGTCTCCACAATGTGAACATCATCAACTGTATTCGCTAAGGGGTTCTGTGTACTTGGAGCAATGCTTGGCACGCATAAAAAAAAAGTATTTTGAAAACGCGTGTTGTTTGGCGGGATATTGCGAGTTTTACAAGCTACAGCGCCGGGGGTCAACCCATTTCAAAAATCTCGCAACTCGGTATGTCTATTGCTTGCTAGCAACCAGCTCGAAATCTGTTATTGCCAACAAGTGCTGATTGAAATGGGCAAATAGTTAACTACTAAAATGCCATTAACCAGCATGTCAGTTGACAGGAGAGAAGTCGTCCTACGTTTGTCCATATTGACAATGCTAAGCCATAGAAGCCATTTTCGTGGGTCAAAAAGTATTTTCAAACGCTTATGATGGGCTGGCATGAACAACCTCGTATCCTACAACAGTTAAAGCTGAGGATAACACTGGGTAGAGCTTGGTATACTGCTTGTGATGAAAACGCTTCTATTACTCTGTGTGATTGTTTCTGCTGTCACAACTCATGCTATAATACACACCACTTTTTCGACTAATCCGAAGTTAATTATTAAGCACTTTCTTGCGTGCTTCCCAGTGAACTGGCTCCTTACAGTGCTTTGGCTACCGGCCTAGGGTGGCAGAGAACTAGGATATTCACTGACTTCGTGAAGGCTTATTGACCTTTCGCAGCGCTGCGGGCGCTGGGAGCATCAGTGGTTAACTATATATTTAAAGGTTATGTTCTAATTTATCTCTACTAAATGACTCTACGCTGACCCTAGAGGATGGGGCTAAAAATATGTGGAACAAAAAATCCTTTATTTTTTGCTGGTCCTATTAACGTGACTGCGTCCTGTGTCACTGAAACTGCGGCACAGGTGTCTTTCCTGTCGTTGACCATCAGTGAAACTCTTGATGGAACAATAAAATTTGTGAACAGGCCAGTAATGTTCTGGGTTAGAGTCTAATTTGTTAGGCAGGTTTCTATAATAACGTGGTAGCCTTAAAGACGCTCTTCACCAGAAAGCCTGGCGTCGACATCGTTGTCGGCGTTGTGAACCAAATATCTTGAGTATGGCGCTCGCAGGCTATAGCTGGCAGCTTATGCATGGCCGCGCACCAACTGGACGTAGGTCTGCCTGACGTTAAAATTAGCAGGAGGTGCTGACTCGGGCCTCTCCTTTAATACGGAAGGGTGATATCAGAATCAGCGTTGCAGGACGCTTGCATTCTGAGTCTGGCACATTATCACTAGGTCGCACGGGCACGTTCATACGGTTTAGGTAAAGCGGGGCTTTATATGTAGGCAAGTAGCCTACTCTATCGCGTCATACCCGGAGAACCAGAGCTTATGAGCCCCTAACTTTTAGTTGCCTGCGAACGTAAATGCCTCTCCCCTAACCCGCACCCCTCCCCTCGAGAAAAAATTAAATAAATGGCTTCACTTTGAATGGAGCCGGTGACCAAACTCAGGACCTTCGTTTCTGAGATGGACAGGCTACTCGAAGGCAACAAAAGTTCGTTTCTCGAGCCCGAATAAAGGTGGGCCTAGTGAACGTACCATTCAAATGAATTCGATAGCGCAATCGTGTTCTACTCTTCACAGCTGAGCTTAATGCTTGTAAATCTTTTTCAGGCTTGATTCCCAATTAAATGCTAACCATCGGTGTGACAAAGATGCGCTGAAGGAGTTTCTCTTTGGCAAGCATTTTTTGCGATGCTTAAAGCATTCATGCACCATCAGCCAAACAGCAGATTACGGGAAATGTTTTCTTCCGCCTCATTCATATTCTTGAGCTGCGCCCATTGATGGTGCCTTCATGCTAATTTGTATTTGCAGCAGAACGCGCATCTTCGATAACGATATTTCTGCCGGCTCCCTTTTTTGTACAAAGTTCAGTGCTACTCTTGTGATCTTGCGATTTCCGGCTGGAACGTTTTCTAACATTCTAATTTACCCCTGTTATTCTAGTCCGCGAGGCTCAATTGCGAGGCCTCATGCTGCAATACGTTTTATTAAAATATACAAATTCTCTGCTATTTTTTCACGCAGTTTTTACGTTAGAGTCGCTTCCTGCGATAGAGGAAACTTTGATAGGCCAGGTTGTGCCCTTGCTCGGTTTTTCTGTTCTAACAATTTCTGTCAGTATGTATTTATCTTTACTATGCGTCTCTAAACCACTTCTTGGTTAAAATGTCAATAATTTAATCGCCGTTTTTTATTAAAAAATACAGTCATAGCATTCAGTTGCACAACAAGAGATGAAATAAAAATTAAACGTACTGCACCTACTATGCAATATGGTGACGCTGAGTGGCGCCAAATATATCGAACTTACGCAAGCCTACCTGTGGTAACCGCTCTTTCAGCTCAACAGCAAAGCTCGCGGGCGTGGTTATTACAGAGCCTGTCGAACCGCTGAAGTGTAAGCTAGTAGAGATAGTTGCAGCTGCTTGCCCAACCATGTACAACACAGGCACCGACACATAGGCGTTCGGCACGCAGCAATTAATTATCGGCTATTTTTATGTACATGTCTCTTTTCTATTTCAGGCTTCGTTCATCTCTGCAAATCAGTCGCACTCTATCTGATGTGAACACCGCCCAGTAAGGTTTCACATTTGCTGTAAGCGTTAACGTAAGCCGAGAAAAATAGTGACTCGAGGTTATCTAGCACCACCAATGATAGAGTGAGCGGCAACATATTTTCTCGAACAGTCGTTGTTTTTTTTTTTTTAAGGCCGTGTTCTGATTTAAGCATCATTACCAAGTGAAATAAATTAGCTACAGTAGATTAGAAAGCCGGACATAAGTTCTTAGTTTGTTCGATTGACATGACAGTTAGGAGAAACTATTTTGCGTTTAATCGGTAACAGATTGATCAAGAAGTATATTTAAAAACGTCAGGTTTCTGGAAGTAAAGGTATATCATGAGGATTCTATGCAAATAGTTAATTCTCCAGCGCTTGCAGCCAAAGGCGTAGTAGGGACCATTAGCGATATGAAGCCACGAGTTTTCCAGCTACAGGTCAATAGGTGAGAACGACCTAAGGCCATAGTTTAGGTCCCTACTCTCAAGCCTAGTGCATTCTTTTATTTAGTGTTTCCCAGAATCCGTCCATTTGAGCACTTTTCCTTCAAGAGCATGAAATGTCGTACGCACAGAGAATGTGCACCATTGCCATAATTATTACAACTGAATGCGTGGAACCCTACAAACTTCCTAAAGCGGTGTATTTTTTTTTTTTTTTTCGTCTTACAATATCGCTACCTCGCCTTGCTGTACTGTGAAATCCGTACTGCAGCTCATGTCTTATTTTGTAGCGCAAAATGTACTTCAGGAACCTTTCTAGACAGATTTAGCTACATTCAGGGCATTTTTTGGAGCCTGAAAAACCTGCACACAAAAGAGAGAAACGAACTTGCCTCCGACATCAAAAAAGCGGTTAGTTATTTCTAATTCAGACCATAAATTTTCCGTCAGCATGGAATTTTATTGTATTGCCATAATGCCATAAAAACCTTGTGACATTCATCTCAAAACAATTCTTATTATGGTTTTAGCTATTATTAATATTGTGGCTTCCAGCGTACCGGCCTACTAAACTCCTTAGAATACATGTACTCGGATTATTGTTGTAAAATGCAATATAATAAAAAGCAAGCAAGCTCGTAAACTTACAGTTCTAGAGAAACGGTTTATAAAGATGCGGTGACAGGCCTTTTTATTCGCTATCAAGATTACTTGTTTTTGCTCTTTAAATGCACTGTAGGGGAAATTGCAACTCTACACACGGGCTTTTCTCATTACAGCGTTTAGAATTTAAGGGAGAAAAAAAGTAACATGCAGAATATGTAATTTGTAAGGTATGAATGCCTCTCATATAGCAGGTATCTCTTGAACCTCTTCTTTATGCAATTAATGCATTTAAAGAATTTACAATTTGTAACTGTATGGGAAAGGCGATGCCCCTGACTAAGCAAAGTGGATTGTTGGGCGAGTTGTTTAAATATTGTGTTAAAACAGCGCTAGAAACACGCACAGATAGGAAGCACGATGTGTGTTTGACTTCCTATCTGTCCGTGTTTCTAGCGCTGTTTTAGCATAATGTCCCTGATTAATCTTTCCTCCGCATCCAGGAGGGTTGCCTTCTTTTTTCAAGACGGAACATCTTCACTGGCTCATAAATATAATTATTAAATACGCCTTCCTTTCTGCCAGTCCTGCCCTCAAACGCTTTGAGCTTTGAAGCATCAAGGTTGAAGTAAATGCCTGAATGCGCACAATTTCAAACAATATTTGCCGTCATGCAGATTTTAACCAATGTAGGGCAGGAATTATGGAAGTGGACATTTACGGCCTCGTACAGTCTTCTTACCTTCATTTTCATGTCGCCGCGAAAACATTTGTTTCAGTTGATCACCAAAGAGAAATTTACTTCCACGAAGAAAAAAAAAACAAGATGTTGTTTACTAGCTGATAACGCAAAATACTTCATGCGAAGGCTACTTGCGCTCCAGCTGTTAGTGTCGGCTAAGTTGTAGTACTTGTTTCACGTCGTGAACCAAAGGGAGCTAAAGCTGGGTTGTTAAATCTGCATATAGAAAAAAGTATGCAGGTGAAAGAGAAGGGAGATTTGTCGTGACTGAGGCAGTTACAATTATTTGATTTTTTTAGTACCATTCCTTTTAGGAGACCTCGCGTACCTCATGGCGTAATCTGTATGTTAGAAGCTGCCTTTATGAAGAACCATACATTTTGTGAAGATCAAGTTTGTGCGCATGGTTCAATCTCAAATGTAGGCTACGCACACAATACACAGGGTTATTTTTGGTATTTTTTGGTTTCGCTTTGGTAATGTATTAATTTTCCTACTATGCGAATACTTCCATTGGGAAAAACAATGACCATGATCGGCACCCTTACTCCTTGCACCGCTAGCCCCGTCGTGCGGCACCAGTCGACAAAATGCACAAACCTTAGCTCCACGCCCATATCGACCCGCAGGTCTCTAGCCTCTGGCAACCTGCTGCCCATTCCAGTTATAACCTGCCATGCTCGCTGTTGAGGAAAGGCGCCGAGCGTGCTTGCTTGATACCTATGCGCTAATGTGCTCGAGATCAAAATGCAGCTCTTGCCCCATCTATCAAAGTCCGCCCCTCCATTTCACAAATAGACAACTGTGCACTCCGTGCTCCGCACTCTGTAGCGTACGCAATGGTTTGCGCCTTGCAAACGCGGCACATGTCACAACCTTGCAATCTCCATCTGTGCCTGAAGAACAGAGCACGCAACGTCTAACTCGCTCGCTCCATTAGGGAAGTAGCAGTCGCATGCTCAGGCCGACTGAGCGTATAGCCAAGCGCTGGGCGTATAACGGCCGCACCAGGCTACAAGGCCGCAAGTAATTCACGAAAGTCATAATCCTTCGAAGGGAAAACACATCTTCGAAAAATGGCGTAAAACAATATTTCGTTTTATTTTTTCTTCAAAATTAGGGACGACAGGAACCAGCATTACCGTCACTCCTAAGAAGCCAAATTGATTTCATATTCAAAACAAACTACTTTAATTCATTTTCCTCCTTTGGTTAGTGCAATATAAACCTGCTCATACAGAGTTTTATAGTACTAAAGTAAGTTATTTTGGGGCTCTAACAGATGCTTCTCGTGGTCTTTCACGTCCACTCTTTTAAGCATTTAGATCACTGCCATCAACAGCTCTGAAAATAAGTCCGCCTTCCCGCGACAAACTCTAGCACCCCATAGCATTTTGTCTGCTTGGCTGTGCTGATCACTACATGAGCAATCCTCGTTTCCAACTTGTGTTTCGGTTCAGCTGTCTGCGCCAGCCACAAATAATACATACACTTCAGTACTTCTTTTAAAAGCACCACTTACTAGCAATTAACCTTTACTCTTATGGAGGCGATGCTCATGAATAGCATATAAGCAATAGCCGAGGATAACTGTCTGAATCAGAGAAGGCTCGAGTGGAACCTACGCTATAATTTTGCGATGTTGTAGAACGCAAATGTCAGTCTTGCAGCATCCTTCACGTATAATTGGAAGAAGCTGCTAGTACTTATGCACTCAATAGCGCAACTGCTGGGTCTGGTCATTCAATGAGTTTGGTCCTCTAATAATGTTGTTTCTAAAACCAGAAAAAGAATCAACGTTCTTCACAGGCTGTATATCTCCAAAAACACTAGAAGTCCCTCAATGAAATACGGAGCCTTTTTAAATTTGACCATGAACCCCTGAGCCACCACAGCGGGTGCAGGTAAATAAACACTCGCCGATTCAGGTTTACCTAAAGCAGTGTATACTAGACTCTATTATCCCGAATTTCAAGTTGTGCCGCTGCTGTAAAGTTTTATTGCGAAATCAATACTGCGACAGCCAAAGCGGCATCTCGGGTGGCCGCAGCTAATCCGTGAAGACGCGTAGCAACGGTCTCCTCATAAAAAAATCAGCCTGCCATGACATTTGAATTCACTTTACCCCTATGCCACGTGCAGGAGCTGCCAACTCGGGTCGCTCCTTTCATATGGGAGGGTGATATATAAGAATCAGCCTGCCAGAACCGTTTGCATACTCGTTACCCCTACGACATGCAGGCACGTCCATGCGGCTTGGTTGAAGCGTGACTTTATATGTGGGCTGGTAGCTTACGCTCTCGCGTTGTACCGTTAAATGATGAGCTTAAGTGTCCCCAATAATGTAGCACCTTACACTGATAGGACACGATATTGGAATAATGTAGCAGGCAAAAGAAGCTTCCGCCGTTGCTTTCGCAATTCAATTAGGGTTAACCAGAGCTAAACCACAACTAATTTTAAGTCGTCTTTTGTGATGACATTTTTCTTTAATTTCCTAACAAGTCAAAGTACTATTTCCTGACGATTGGCCTATTATTATTAGGTAAAACTGCATTCATCGCTTTAAGCCCTGTCATAGGTCACGCTCAACGTGTATAGGAAACATCTGCAGTAAAAGAAAAAAGAAACCTAGGGCTCCGGTTTCAAATGTATACAGTGCGGCTTTAAATGCCTTTTTTGCACTTTCCACTGCCATCATGAGTCTCTCTTCCCCAACTCTTTCATTTCCTAAATGCGATAGCTCGAAGAACAAGTGTCATCCTATTGAAGTATAATAACAAATTCGATAATGTAAGATTATCGTGTGAAGGCCACGCTATCTAGGCTTAGGCTCACAAGTCATGGTATCGCTCGAAGAGGGGAAATTAAGCCACGAGCATAGGAGATAAAATAGCATGGTTTTTTTTTCGGGCCAACGAAAACCATCCAAATGTATCGCACAGCGATTTTAGCGAAGTAACTTGCAAAAACGGTAACTTGAATTGAGGTAAGCTGAATTCGCGCAACTGTGCCTACTAGGCTGTCAAGATTGCGGGAAAAAGAAGCCTTATGCTGACGAAACGTCTGTGCGGTACAAAGACATGGCTGTGGTAGATGCAGCCATTCCTGGCGAGTACCGACATCTGTTTCTAAAGTTATTTTTGTATTTCCACTGCTATCCTGCCGTGTTTGCACTCGCAAGAACCGACCAAGAGCACACTCCTGAAGAAAACGAGTTTCTGCTTACGAAGAGTCTTCATCAGTGCAGCATTCAGGCCTACGCTAAAAAAAAAAAAAAAAAAAAAAAAAAAACTTTGTTGTTTTCTCACTATCTTAATGGAGATGCAAGCTCTAATTTTAAGGCTGTTATAACTACTGAGTGTAATCTGGCTATAATTACAAACATGTATAATAATAGTTTTAAATTTGTATTGCAACAACGACTCCAGACTAGGTATTTAAAAATGATGCTTGGTGTTGCATTATCTTTTACGACACCTCCACATCATCTTAAGATGCATTTATCAGAGAATGTTTTCTGGTGCTAACTCTAGAGTGCATTGTTTGTAACCTCACGTGAGAAAACGTTCTTTACACTTGTGTCCACGTAAAGAATATGCCCGCTAATTACAAACGCATTTTGAGACAACTTTAGCACTAAAGGAAGCAATTTATTGCAGAGAGTTTACAGCAACGTTATACGGGCTTTTCTGCTCAGTGCTAACAGCTGTATGTGCGAAAAATAAATTGTTTGCGAAAATGTCGGACAGCTGAAGCCATATAAAAGCATGCGTACTATTCAGAAGTCTTTTTTTAGCAGATTTGAACGGTTAAAAAAAAAAAACGGTGTTTTAGGGGCGCGCGAGTAGGCTGTCCGCAAAATATTGGAAAGGAAGAAGGCTAACGAATACGCACGCATCCAAAACTCGCAGCGGTCTATTAAAAGCCCTTTCACAGAAATCGTGACTTGGAGACTCAGAAGCAGGCACGCACTGAACACATGTACAGTGTAAGTATAGAAATAAGCAGATTATTGATAGCCTGCTTAAGAAACAATCAGGGCAAGCTGAATGAGCTAGGGACCTAAAGAAAAAAGCGGATCACAAATAGAAACTATTGTTATTTGTGACGACCAGCCAACTGTCATCATCATCACTGACACAATACTGCACCGCAACTTCGCTCGACCTTCATTCTTTTTAAGTTATTTAGACATTGCGGTTCAGGACAATTAGTTGCTGCTCTTACATTCATCTTTCTCGGGGCTTCGTTGATGTCTCGTGGGGACTATGTGGTCTACATGTATTTGAAAATATGAGCACTCTAAATGTCTTCTTTGTTAGCAAATCTGCATATCTTACGAACCTCAAGTGGTAGAAGTGAAGAACAGAAAGCTGGAACGTACACATATAAACACTAACCTATTAAAGTACTAACAACCACATCCTGCTATCAGTTTCACTACGAATGACTACCAAACCAAAGCTAAAGTAATGCAAATGCTGAACCACAGATAGGCTACCTGGATAACGTTTTTTTCATATTAATAGTTGAAGTGAATTTGTAGCGTTAAGACAAGCGCTCACGTCAACAATTTTGTGGCCCTTCCAGAGCCCAATAAAAACAAGAGAGATTTTGAATTTGGAGTAGATTTCCGTTATTTGTTTTGTGCTGATCAAACGGAAGTTCGGCGTTGATTAGGAGGGCAGAGATTAATGAGAGTTTTAAAGGTGCGTGTTGTCCGTACGGCGTTTGATTGATAAGGTGAGGTAGTGTTTATCCAGCGACAGTTAAGGATGCCAAAATGTCGCTTAATGGCTGAACGAGCGCTATCTAAAATCCAGCCGTTTGTGGTTCGCTGCACATTAGGCCGTAGCAATGCGCATTAAAGTGGTAAACACTGTGAATGAGGAGGGATCGCTCATGCAGCCACCCATTGATTAATGAATGGCGACGCGGATTTTGTTTACTAGCGGCTTCTTTTGATCCGTCAGCAGGCGGCGGCAGATAATGACTGGCTTACTAGTCGAGCGTCTGCGTGGGTTTTGTCCCCTCAAGTTCAAGGAGATAATCGGTTCTCGGATGGTCGTCTAGCCAAAGCGTAGCCTTTTCGAACGATGCATGGTACGGAGAAATGAGGACCGACTCTATTCGTAGTTACCTGCCAGAGCGAGTCAATCCCTTCTCCAAAAGCAATCCTCAAGCCTACAAGCACCTTGTGCCAGGAGCAGTTGACCAATCCTATGACCACATATTAACTCAGGTTAGAGGAAAGTACATGCAGAAGCGATGGCTGCTACCTATGCAGGCTATGGGGGCCGCACAAGGAGGAATCTCAAATCTTGAAATTTTACGAAATGTTTATGTAATAATTAGACACGAGGCAATTTCTAAACGTTTTTCCAGGAACTTTGCAAAGACGGCTGTGTAGTTTAGACCACTTTATAAAACAGGTGGCGCACCAGAGCAACCAGCTCGGTATATTTGTATATATGCTGGTTACGGTCCCAAAGTAATATCGGCTGCAAGAATCAGCGTCTTCAAGTGCTGTGAAAATTGCGCGCAGGAACGGGGGGGGGGGGGGGGGGGAGTTAAAAGTCCATGTGACCTGGGCGAGTTGGCAGGTGCTCTGGCAAAAGACAGTTGATACGTTACATAGCCCACAGTTGACTGGTCGCAGAAATATGCGACATGACATAAGGTACAAAGGCCGAGTTTGAAGGTGCGTCCAACGTTGGCTGATGCACTGGTCCCATGACATAAACTGGAAGTGCCGGTAGATTAGAACCACTGCTCCCTTTAGAGGCTTAACGTTTTGACACTGACTATAACGATCACTAATTAGAAGTTTGAGCACATTTCTTTACGTCGCAGAAGCCGAGCGTCTTCGTTTTCAGCCGCGTTAACGAGAAACCTGCATCCGTTCTGTGAACAGTACAGACTCGCCTTCTGCACCGCTTCTAGATGAGCTGAATCACCAAGTGTTCAATCTGTGAATTTGTTTCGAAAACAAATTACATCACGATTACCAAAGTTTCCGTTCCGGCTTGCCTGTCACAGCTAGCTCGAAGCTAATACATTTTATGAAAGCAACGATAGTGCAATAAACGCCACTACTTATCGATGGTTCTGCGACGCAATGTATTTGCGTTCCGCTTCAGAACGGAAAAAGCTGTAGTTGAGAACTGCTTTTTTTTTCTGCTTTCTCTCGTTACGCCATCAGATATTTTTCTAAGCGTGCAAAGTATTCTTGGTGACAGCTAAGCCTCTCACCAAAGGGCATTACGTGATAGCGTTAAGATACGCGAATCTTATGTATTGCCAGGGAAATTTGTTCGAAGCAAGCACTTTCTTGTGGCCTGGATCGGTATTCGCCATTTTGAATAAGTATAGGGTGACCCTTTAGATGGCATCCTCGAGGCGCTGCAGATGAAGTTATGTGATGCTAGGAAGATAATGAGAGACCGGAAAGCGTAACGTGATATGGTCCACAGGGTCACGAAGAGTCGGACACGACTGAATGACTGAACTGAACTGAGGGTGACCCTCCGATGCGCCTTATCTTGGGTACACTTAAACTTCGCATGCAAACGTAGAACGAGATAGCATAAAATGATCCCTCACCATCCCAGCGCTGCTATTGACCAGGCTATCCGAAACGTCTTTGTTCCAAATGATCATGGCTGGTTGCAGACTGCTAAGCGGAATCTTACGCACTAGGTTAACCAGTGCCACTTGTCATAGGATGGCCCCTTGGTCTAACCTATAGCTGCTCACGGGTTACATCGACGCCGAATCCGCTCAAGACATGAATGCTAGCCTAGGAACTGTGTTTATAGACAAAACAATGTGACCTTGAGCACCTTGAGCTAGTCTAGAGGTTACGGCAACTTTTCCCTATCCGCGAGATCTTTATCTTACTGAAGTGAAGAACTTCCTTCAAAAAGATAAGTTTAAAATGGGCATAATTAAGACTGGCACCTAGAATAGTAGTGTTTATATCAAGATAACATATCGGCGATCGGTTCTTACGTGAAATTTTGGGGAAAGGATTAATATTCTTCTGCAGTACCAGGTTGAGCTGAGGAAGAGAGATTATTTTAGGAACTTCCATTAGACTCGAGTAATTACGACAGCCAACGTTATCTCCGGAAACAGGCGAGGCATCTCGAGCTATCTCCTCTCTTGTCTTAACGCAGCCGTTAATCAATGCGGCAGTGTGAACCATTGATAATCATAACTCTTATAAATATGCAGCCGCAAACAAAAAAGGAGGTCCACAAGATATTGGTTCGAGAGCAGAGAATGCTCAAACTTCAAGTGTATTGATAAATACCTGCCACGAGCCCACACCGTCTTTGTAACCCAGCTACCGGGTCAGCGACTTAAGCATATCAATAACTTAATCAGTTTACCTCAGGATTGGCTTTGTTTTCGTTTCGAAGGCGCTTAGAACTGGACTTCTCTGCTGCAGGAGGGGGCTAAAGTAGATTTATAATCTGTCTTTGTATACTCTGGCCACTCTCTTTCGTCCTCCGGCGCCGGTGAAAGTTTAAAGCGACGACGGAGCGTGCCGTCGATAGAACATTGAGCGAGTGGGCACAATGGAGAGCACCCGACCTAGGCTCACCGCTCCCACTAATCTGCCGGGGATTGGGCTCACAGAAATTAATTACAGCAAGGTGGAGAACTTGTTTGTCTTTGATTACAGTTCCCGAAGGAGCCAAGGACAAACCGTGATCAAAGAAGCGTAATCAATTTCACGCTCCAACCACTTTGTCATGCTGCCGAGTCGCTCTTCTGAAGGAGTGAAAGACTTTCACTTGTACATTAGAAACCTGCCTCACCTTCTCCGCAGCTCAGCGACCAATCATACTGTGCACCGGTCTGAGCGGCACTCTGTTGACACGGCTGTGTTTAGAGCGAATAGTGAGGCAAGCCTTGAAGCGCCCATTTCTTCGAATTGTGATCCGCCCTTACTAGTACAAAGGTTACGCTGGACGGTGACCGGCATGTTTGTTAAAGGGCTGCTGCTCAAAGAAGCTGAAAATTGATGTGAGTTTGGACAGTGCCACCAATGTCTCATCATTGGACGACCGCAAAAGTAATAGGAACGTGATTCATGGCAAAAAAAAAATAATAATAATGATTACACTGAAAAATGCACTGAACAGTCCACTGGCCGAGACACTTGGCAGTGAGTGAAGTGAGCATTTTTTGCGAGTTCATTTAACGATGCTGAATGGATATGTTATAGCTAAAAACATGGTGTGCATATGCATGGGGTTCAATGCCAAAAATAGCTAAACGTTTCTTCCCGCATGTCAACCTAGTGAAAAACAATTGTACACAAATATGGAGCAAATGCAACTTTTTTTACAAGCAGGCAAGATCAACTACCGACCAATTTATTTTTCTAAAGATATATTCTGCAGTCAGCCTTGATTACTTCTGAAAATATGTGGCTTGGAAGGCATTTTCAAGAAACGCATGTAGGAGCGCAAACGATAATTATTTTGTAAACTTCGTGGCTGATGAGCTCTTCACAGCATTGTAGTGTAATTTCCTGACATTTATGTATTGTAATGTATATCTTAAAGTTCAATTTACTGTACATACATTGACCTTTTTTCGCACTGCAGTGCGCACATGCACATGTAAAAATAATCACAGCTAAAATTATTCAAAGCACCTATTGAAATGTTTCTTCCAAAGTGTTGCGCCAGTGCGCGAAAATCCCCCTTTGATTACGCCCAGTGTGGCTGTTTGTAGATCAAAGGCAGGTTTACAGCATTTAGTGGCATTTAAAAAGAAGTGTCGGTTTCCAGGATGTCAAATAGCACTAGACATATGGTGTCGTATTTAGCAGGATTGACTATATAAATAGCCATTCACATTATCATAAACCTCTTCTGCAGGCCACAACGTCTGTTGACCACCACAAATCTACTCATAAGCCAATGAAAAGTTTATCTTGTTTATTGTTTCATGTTATATATACTGCTGCATATTTTTTTACGAATAAGTGTATTTGATTTTAATTAATCAGACAATTTTTCTAAAGCACATTTGTTTGCAAACCCTGAAGTGTTCATACGGAAAAAGGGAAAAACGTTAAAAAATCTCCTGCTTCTCGCTTGAAATTCGCACCTACTGTATGCTGGGCGTCCAGGCTAACTTTAGCCAAGCGTTACAAATCAAACATTTCAGATAGGCCAGAGAAACCTATTTTATACAGCTGCCAGTCATCTGGTTCAGTACAGACATTTTTCGTTTTGCGATTAACTAATTAGCAATAAGAATAATTTTTGTTTTACTAAATATTGCATATAGACAATGGGATTTGGAAAGTTGGAGTGCACCTTTGTAAACTCCCATCAAATTTATTTCTGATAAAGAAAGCCTCACTTGTACCGTTTTTCCAAGCTCTAAAGAAAGCTCACGAAATACAGAAACCTTTACGTGACTAACCCATTAGTGTGCTACGATTGTGATGCTCTCAGTCGTGGTTTGAGCGAACGAAATTAGCTGCGGCCGCGACCCGACAGCGCATTCCGAGCCGTAGGCGGATATGTTGGCAACGGTTGCAGATAGCGCGGTGAGCTCGCGCCGATTTGCACCTTCGCAGACATATCGGCCTGCCGCTGCAACGGGGTAGTGGAGCCAAGGCCACAGCTATTTTCGCTCACTGAAACCCAGGTTGAGAGCAGCACAATCGTGGCTCACGAATGCGCCATTCGTATGATATTTTTAGAGCGCAGCGCTTTGGCGCCCGTTCCTGGGCTTCGCGTCGTCGTCGGCGTCGGTCTCGTCGGCCTCGTAACCAGCGCCGCCCACCTTTCATCCCCCAAGCTCAAGCCGGCTCTTCGGCAACCGGAGCCTCGCAGGAAAAGAAAAAAAAAAAGGGGGGGGGTACACTCAGCGGCGAACGATGCGGACAGTAGCGCGCGCAGAAACCGGAGAACACGAGTAAAGGAAGGGGGATTCGCCGGAGCCAGCGCTAGCAGCTACTGACGGATGCCGCTGCCGCCGCTAGCGAGTCCAGACAACGTGACTGCGTAGAACCAGGTAAAACATAGTCGCCGCCATGGAGAGTACCCATGCAGGGTACTCTCCGGTTGCCGAAACACCGGCTCGCTATCAGCGGGTCACCGTGCGTGCATCCTAAGCCGAAACGCAGATTCACGTTCTTTTCACTGGCTAGCGACGTCAGCGGCATCAGACAGTCGCTGCTACCTCTTCGTCGCGCAACGTTCCTATGGGCCCACGCGCTGCTTCCCGAAACCTCCCGATAACTCAATTGCTCTCTTCATTTCTCCGACTACAAAACTTCTTTCATCACAGCCAAAAACTTTAAGGGGAGTGTTTCTTGAAGGGATACGTGTGAAAAATTAAAAAAAAAGTTGTATGTAATTGTACATGCGGGTTTTGCTCGAAATCTTTGCCTCAATCTATCAAAAAGGTGAAACCGCTGATGAGCTGCGCTCAAATTTCGCATTAGGAAGTAACGTAATCGTGGGAATGTTTTTTTTTTGTATTTCGTGGGCTTTCTTTAGAGCTTGGAAAAACGATACACGTGAGGCTTTCTTGATCAGAAATAAATGCAAGGGGGGTTTCAGAAGGTGCTCTTCAGCATTGTAAATCCATTCATGGCCTAAAGATAATAGTTAGTAAATCGAAAAATACTCTCAATTACTAACTAGTTTTTTGCAAAATAAAACATCACTGTGGTGCGCCAAATGACTAACAGCTGTATACAAATGGTTTCTCTGGCCTAAATTAAATTTTTTAACCCTTCGCTAAAGTTAGCTTGGACACCCTGTATAATTCTTGGAATATAAAATTCGACGCAATTTCCGCCACCCCCAGCCTAGTATGACAGCGTCAAATTTCTGCGATATTTAGGTATAATGGTGGTGCACTATTGCGTAGATAGCACACATAGATCTGAAGAAGCCTCTTCGAAAGTTTGAAGAAACTCGCACTACTAGAGGGTGATAATTCATTGTTAAAGTAGGCCACTCTAGTGGCCTTTTTTTTTTGTACCTTTAGTTCGATCGATTGTTGCCACAAAACGTTTGTTTTCACCTACTGATATGACCTATCTAGTGATATAGGTGAATACATAAAATTTCCTAAACATTTGGGTGTCCTGCGTATGTTTTATATCGTAGATGTGTAGTTCCTTAAAAGAGAATGTCGAAGAGCTATACACAGAAGTTTGCAACAAATGAATAAAAAGTGGTGATCACCACGAGCGCCTTCGAGGTGATCACCATGGATAGCCAGAATAGTGCATTGTTCATCGCCTCGGCCGATGGGATCACCGCTGACATCGAATATATACCGTCATTGCCAAGGAGACTATCGTACTCAGCACAAGCGCCAAATTCGCCAAATAATGAAGGGTGGATTACGGTGTTCGGCAGGATGTTGCCACTTCGAAGAAATACTACTGGCTCTCGCCGTTATCCTCCGAGCGAGGTGATCGAATAATTTTGGTGACGTTTTATTGCCGCAGCAGAAGGCATCTATTATGAACATGCTTCGCATTGGCAGGCAATTATATCTGCCAGAACGTTACCTAAACGTCTTTTGCTTTAGTTTCTCCGGACTCCATGCCCGTTGCTTTGAGCCTGTTCTCAGCGTTAGGTGCAACGCAAGGGTTACGGAAATGGGGTTTAGCCACATGCGGCCTTGTTTCAAATGTTACAGGCTATGGCGATCCCCAGAGATTTCTTAAATCCGCTGAGGAAGGGAAGCTATGGCGGCGCGCCTCTGTCTTACTTCGTATTACAATGACTGTACCATAAGTGGACTTTATCTCAGGCGGAAAGAAGCATGAACGCGATGCCAACACAGTGGTAAAGGCACAACCTGCAGACAAGAGACCTGCTGATGAAAACGTTATTCACAAAAATCGGGCTCATTCATGGCAGCAAATAAAAAGTTCTCGATCTAATCTCCTATATTACTCAATTGACATGAAATTCGATAAACATCTGATGTATCATTAAATGAGCTTTACTGTGCCAGGTAATTTGTAAAAAAAAAATCACAAAGTTCCAGAAAGGCATTTTAAAGCAATGGTATAAAACGTAACGTATCCATTCCGGATAAAAACAAGCAATGGACAATGCGAGGTTGCAAAGACTGAGCTATTAGAAAATTCGCAAGTTACGTAGCGAAGGCGAGTAATATATTTTCAAAAGAAGGGCTGTTAGATTCGAGACAGCCGGGATATGGAAAATTTATTTTTTGTGTCAGATGGTACCGATATCCCACTGTCTTTTAGTGTCCGCAAAAAGCTTCTCGGAATACTGAGAAAGGGGATCAATGCAAAGATCAAGTTGATGTTGCCAGGATTGCGTGCGTGCGTGCGTGCGTGCGCGTGCGCGTGCGTGCGTGCGTGCGTGCGTGCGCGCGTGCGTGTGTGCGTGCGTGCGTGTGTGTGTGTGTGTGTGTGTGTGTGTGCGTGCGTGCGTGCGTGCGTGCGTGCGCGCGTGCGTGCGTGCGTGCGTGCGTGCGCGTGTGTGTGTGTGTGTGTGTGTGTGTGTGTGTGTGTGTGTGTGTGTGTGTGTGTGTGTGTGTGTGTGTGTGTGTGTGTGTGTGTGTGTGTGTGTGTGTGTGTGTGTGTGTGTGTGTGTGTGTGTGTGTGCGTGCGTGCGTGTGTGCGTGTGTGTGTGTGTGTGTGTGTGTGTGTGTGTGTGTGTGTGTGTGTGTGTGTGTGTGTGTGTGTGTGTGTGTGTGTGTGTGTGTGTGTGTGTGTGTGTGTGTGTGTGTGTGTGTGTGTGTGTGTGTGTGTGTGTGTGTGTGTGTGTGTGTGTGTGTGTGTGTGTGTGTGTGTGTGTGTGTGTGTGTGTGTGTGTGTGTGTGTGTGTGTGTGTGTGTGTGTGTGTGTGTGTGTGTGTGTGTGTGTGTGTGTGTGTGTGTGTGTGTGTGTGTGTGTGTGTGTGTGTGTGTGTGTGTGTGTGTGTGTGTGTGTGTGTGTGTGTGTGTGTGTGTGTGTGTGTGTGTGTGTGTGTGTGTGTGTGTGTGTGTGTGTGTGTGTGTGTGTGTGTGTGTGTGTGTGTGTGTGTGTGTGTGTGTGGTGAATGAAGGTATCGAATCAAACAAATATGTAGAATTCCCAATTCCCTCAATTCCCATTTAAATTTGTCAGATTTTAGGCCGCTCTCCCCATTTACATTTGTCACATTTTAGACCGCTCTTCCCATTAACATCATGTTCGAAATCACAGATCATGCGCACGCTACGGTACTCGCCTGCTGAAATCACTCCGGCCAATATGCGAAGGGTATACATTAACTACAGGTCGTTATTCGAACCAAACTAAAATAAAGAATTGTTTTGAGAGCAAAACGACAAACAGCGCTAGCAGACGAAGGACAAGAAAAAGGAGGACACACAACTGCCCTGGTGTATCCTTTTTCTTGTCCTTCGTCTGCTAGCGCTGTTTTTCGTTATGCTCAACCAACTTGCCCAGCAACATACATTGCTCAAGTTTGAAAACAAGGCGCGCAGTTTTCTTTATTACCTTGCGCATTGCAGAACACATAATGAAGCAATGGCCAGTGTTTTGTGAGTTCTCCGTCATTCGCGCTGTCATAAAATCGAAAATTAACGCTCTTGAGATTGAAGGCGCTATAGATTCCGCGCCAAGGAATTTCGTTACATAGAAACTAGCAATTGCATTCGGAAACCAGTTTGAGAAAAAAAAAATGACTTTCCAGAGTTGTCATCCTTTCAGGGCTTTCGCGAATGAAAGCATTGAGGCTGAGGTCGGGGGAAGTGAAAATGTCTGACTTGAGTACCTTCTTTGAGAGTAAAGAACAAAAGCGCAAGTGAGAAAAAGAACATCACATCCATCAGCCTGCCAACTGGGTGCCGAGATGAATGCGTTTGATTTTGCGGTGCTGCTTCTCGGTTCTAAGAATAGAAAAAAAAAAAGAAAGAACAAGTCAGAGTAAATCTTTCTTCCTCTTCACAAACATCAGCCTCAAGACAGAGCCTTTCACTTTGAATGCACTTCGCTTTTAGTATCTATAAAAGACCTTGAAAATGAAACAGTATGACTGTTGTGCAATCCAGAGATGGCAAAATTTCTCAGAAAGGGTGTACTATGTTGTACACAAGAACGTATAGGAAATACGCGAAAGGCCGCCAGCCATGGAGTTTCCGCCACATCAGAAGGCTCGGTCATTCACCGTGAAGGGCCTGTGCTCTACTGAGCCTTGCACGCTCAAGATTCGGGGGCGCGCGGAGGCAGTCAATCACCCGAACACAGTTCGATTGGAAGCTGTAGAGAACTTGTTCTGGAAACCCCACAGTGTATAGGGAGGGTTTTCAGGGAATTTCTCAGTTCAGTTCTGTTCAGTCGTTCAGTCGTGTCCGACTCTTCGTGACCCTATGGACCATATCACGCCACGCTTTCCGGTCTCTCACTATTTTCTAACATCACATGACTTCATCTGCAGCGCCTCGAGGATGCCATCTAACCATCGCGTTTGCTGCCTACCCCTTCTCCGGTGACCCTCAACCTTTCCCAACATCAAATCTTCTTCAAGCGACTCCTCTCTTCTCATCAGATGACCAAAGTAGCTGAGCTTTAACTTTAGAATTTGACCCTCCAATGAGCATTCAGGGTTTATGGTCGATAATATCGACTGATTTGATCTTCTGGCAGTCCAAGGAACTCTCAAGAGTCTCCGCCAGCACCACAATTCAAACGCGTCAATTCTTCGGCGGTCAGCCTTCTTCACAGACCAACTCTCGCATCCATACATCACAACTGGAAAGACCATAGCACGAGTTATACGGATATTGGTTGGCAGAAAGAAAGAGAATGGCAGAGAATACAGAGAGAATTTCTATTCTCTCTGTATTCTCTGCCATTCTCTTTCTCTCTGCCAACCAAGATCCGTATAACTCGTGCTATGAATTTCTATTCTCTCTTTATTTGTCAAACCGTAAAAGAGTAAGGAATAGAGTAAATCAAAGAGCATAGCGCGGAAACAAAAAACGGGGGCGACGACAAGACAGGACAAGCACTAACTTTCAACAGAGGGTTTATTGCAGAAAGGGTCACATATACTATACCCTTGGGATCAGCAAGGAATGCGAAAAAAAATGAACAAATTGCTATCAGACAGTCGCGTTCTAGGCCAAGAATTCAAGCTATTTGCTTGAAAGTGCAACAGACGCCTTACTGACACATTTATCTCCTGCCCGAGCTATCTCCAGTGCTTTCATTATCTCAATTTACACAGCTATTTTAGAATTAGAGGCTTGTACCAGATCATATATTTTTGCTAAAATGTTGTACTGGGACCAACTAATTTTCTTTTAAATTCTGACTTATTTTTAAAACAAGCATTTATATTTTCCTCACGTGGTTATTTCACTACTTCACACGGGTGAACGCTGGTTTCTTTTGAGCTAACATAAATATGTCGGTAGGGGCCCACTTCCTCAGGCATTTCAGGATGATATCTGCATTTGGGCCTCAAGCGTGACTCGACCCCAAGTTCGTGCAAGACTACAAAAAGCGGCATCGATTGTGACGTCATATCTTCGAGTACAGGGTCTTACTATCTCAACAGAGAAGTGTTCTGTGGTGGCCTTCACACGAAAATCAATGTCACAATACGCAGTATACATAAATGGCAAAGCTATTCCTTATGAAAAGAGTCATCGCTTCCTTGGAATTGTCATTGATAGGAACCTCTCGTGGAGTCCACATATCAGTGGTATGAAGAAAAGACTGACGGCGATTGCCCATGTTCTCTCCTTTCTAGGAGGCAAGTCCTGGGGCGCGTCAGTGCACTCTATGCTGCGACTATACCGTTCACTTTTCCTGGGTTACATGCGGTACAGCTTTCCAATATTCAATAATATTAGGAAGACGAACATCGAGATCCTCCAAAGCGTGCAAGCTCAAGCTCTCCGCACCTGCCTTGGACTGCCAAAATGCACCTCAACGGCAGCAACGGTTCTTCTCTCCCGCGAGCATCCCATAGCTACATATATTGCTGTTGAAACCATGAGGACACATATACGACACCTCACACGGGTTTCCCGTCACCACCTGGCAACTATCCCAACAATTAGACCACATACTGCATTTGCCAAAACCATAGCAGCTCTTCGCACCTACCTTCCTTCACAGTTCACTCCAGCTTCAAGACCGAGTTTACCCATATGGAGCCTACATGAACCGAAAGTTTACCTATCTATTCCGGGAGTAAAAATGAAAACGGGTGTACCATTGCCTGCCTTGAAGCAAATTACGTTTGGTCACCTGTATTCTATGCACAATAATCGTGAACACGTCTACACCGATGGCTCAGTTGCTTCAACAAGCTCCGCGGGGTCCGTAGTGATACCGTCGAGGTCCATCGTGCTGAGGATCAAGACGACGTACCCCACCTCTTCAACTGGTGCGGAACTGGCTGCCTTACGTGCAGCTATTGAATACATCGGCCAGGAACTTCTAGGTGTCTGGTCCATTTTTACGGACCCGAAAGCAGCGCTTCAAGGCTTTCAAGCTGCGCTACGTCGTGGATCACATGAACAACTAACTGCAGAGATCCGAGTGCTATACCACGACGCTACATCAAAAGGTCATGATATAATTTTCCAGTGGCTACCTGGACATTGCGGTATTGAGGGAAACCACCAGGCAGACCAAGCTGCCCGTTCTGCATACAACGAGGGAACTACAATGAACATTCCTATACCTAGAGTTGACGCAGCTTGTCGACTTCGTTCCTTAGCGGCGGAGCTAACGCTTTCAGCCTGGAACAAAGGAGAATTTTCCAATCGACGCCTCAGGGAACTAGACCCTGGGCTACGCCTTCGTGTTCCCCTAACAAAGGGCGGCGCGAAACAACACTGATGTGCCGTATGTGGCTCGGTGTTGCATTCACCAAAAAATACGCTTATGTGATGAGAATGGCGGATAGCGCTAACTGTGAAAGATGCGGCTGCGATGAGACCACACAGCATCTCCTTTGCGAGTGCCCTGCTTTTTCAAGCGAAAGATATGCGCTGCGTTCGGCTCTGCACCATCTTGACAGCCGTCCTTTCACAGAGGAGAAAATCCTCGGCCTATGGCCACAGAAGGCGTCTAACGGCAAAGCCTTCAAAGCACTTATGTGTTTTATAAGAGACACAAACTTGATTGAGAAACTGTGACTGTGCTCCTCGCCGCCTTACCTTTCATATCATTCTCTTCTATCTTTCTCCTTTAAACTCCACATTCCCCTTCCCCAGTGCAGGGTAGCAAACCGGAAGCTTTCCTGGTTAACCTCTCTGCCTTCTCTCTCTTTCTCTCTCTCTCTCTCAGGTTAGAGGAGCTTAAGCTTTAATTTTGGTAGTTCACCATTCTGAATAACTACTTGATCAAGACGGAAATGTACAAACGTTTTTAAATAATGTATAGCCGCAGGATTTGCTTATGACTGGGATAAGAGCTATCGTACACCATGCATGGATATTGCAAGTCTAGGAGGGGCCAGTGAAATGGAGGGTTCCTGTCATCCCCGATAGACTTAGTACCCTGGCGATGCATTATGCTCTACGCAGAAAGTATAAAAAAAAATTCATTGAGCATTATATATTTGTGGCACCGTCTCTATGTTACCAAGAAAGGAGAAGTGGCAAGCATCGTTTTACGCTACAATAGTGGAGAATACAACTGAAGTGCCAGTTCCTTGGACAAGTCCTCTAGCCTGAAGTGGCTCAAGTGATGCTGGTTTTCTTATGGATACAGTGCGTATTGTGCAGACCTGTCGTAGTTTGAAAAACCGCTAGAATTCACGCCATTTTGAACGTGTGAAGTACGATAAAATCGCACGTTTAGAGCAAATTTGATTTCAGAGTATATCTAATCTTGCAACGGTATTTTCTTGCTGCAGATAAATGAGTGCCTGCAGCGAAGAAGATACTGTTTATAGCGTAGCAACGAAATAGAGCAGAAATATTGAGTAAGAACTGCCAATCTTACTGCAGCACGAAGAGGCGACTGCCAAATTCTACCATATTTTAAAGGCAAAGAAGATCCCGACCATCAGTAGCTCCATCTATTGCAGTATATTAAAAGCAGAGATATATATCATGCAGCAAAGAAGACAATTTGAAGTCCCGTTGACAGATGAAAGATTACGGAGCGCTACGCTTCCGATCGCTTCCAATCGGCTTTTCGCCTGTTTGATTTACTGCCCTCGAAGACTGCGATTCAGTGATCGTGTACGGCTCAATACAGCCCTTTCATTTTGCACCGAGTAAGCTCTCTCCTGAACGCCTTCAGAAACTTGGAAGTCGTGACCTAGCCTTAAGGTTCTTTTTTTGTTGTAGCAACCTTTTGCTTCCTTTGTTATTTAAAGCCCTTACTTGAACAAGTCCCCCAGTAAACAATCTTCCGTTGAGCAGGCGCTAGAGCAATCTGCAGCTCGAACCCAGGAGTCCACGCCAACTTATACACAGCGAAGTATATTTTCATGCTTTCATTTTGGCTAATGTCTTTGCAGAACATGCAGTCTTTTCAATAGTATTTATTGACAAAAAAATGGGGCGAAGATTTATTACATTTAGAGAAAGGATTTTGCGAACAGCACTGGCAGTGCTTTTTCAATGCTGGCCCTTCTGAATCCTTCTATTCGAACAATCGAAACGTTTGCATCTTTCTTCGCAGAAAATGACAGCTTGTCTGCGTCCGATCGCAGAGTTTTCTCAGCGAAAGGCATTATATTGCAATCGCCGTATGCTTTGTTAATAAAAGAGCGCGGGACTCTACCGTGTGTGCGGAGATTCTTTTGGTTGCCTCTTGTCTTCGACAACTTCTAAAAGACGACAGCACTTATACTTTGTCCACTGAGAATAACATGCAGTGTTCTCTTCGGATAAATTGTCAGTAGCCGAGTAGAAAATTATATTCGGCCGAGGTACTATATCTGTAGATTTAGAAGAATACTATTATTGCATGTCAGACCTTTATATATAATATAGAGCTCCTATGATTTCCGTAACGTTTTATTCGGTTGATGTCTAAATTCCGGCATGCAATTTTTTTTTTTTTTTCAAAACTAATTTTTTGTATAGAGAAGAAAATATCCAACATCAATGCAAACACTTGTTCGAAAGCGAAACTATTTTACTTTATTAAAGGGTATCAGATTAGAGGTTCATAACGTATCTATCAAATGCCTGCATTCTGCAGAGGAATTGCCACTGAGCGCCGTCTGCATGTCCATAATATTAAGCTGATAATTTACAAGACATTTCTACAATTTTTTCTCTTTTCGCGCGCTGCGGTTACCGGCGTTTACTCAGGGTTATAGCCAGAAGTCCAACACATTGTGTCGATTAACACAGTAACGTCAGACGCGAACGGCTATCTTTGATTCCCCAGCGCAGCTGCGAAGGAAGCTGATTGCGCGCTCGTTCAGGCAGACGACCACAGCCGACACCACCGAGATTTTAACAAGGCCTTTGCATCACCTTCTCTCCCATCAGCGAACGTCATGACAAGCGGATGAGCGATAAAGGATCAGCCACTGAATCTGCGCGTACAGGCTTAGGTAAAAGGGCGAGATGACATCATGTGACTCGACACAGATTCGCGCTCGCACCTTCATTTGCTCGTACTTTATCGCCATCCGCCTGTCGTGACGTAGGCTGCTGGGGTGCGCAGGCCTTGTCAAGATCTCGGTGGTGTCGCCACAGCTCGTCGCCTTTATCACTCTCCACTCTCCTACCCACCTGCGACAAGAAGAAAGCATTAAAAACAGAAAACTAAACATGTAAAAACTGGGGCGTGTTAGCTGCGCACTCTTTCACTGGTTAGTGCCTTATTGTTCAGTAATCGTTGTGTATTTCTCTCTCGCGCTTTGTTTGATCTGAGATGAAAAACAGAGCGGCCGTTTTTAATCGAGTAGTATCTCTAATACTACATAAACTAGATCGAACTTTTTTTTTCCGGTTGATGATAGCCGTATCAATATATCTCAGTACAATGGACTTTTTTGACTATCGGTGGGCGCCCTTTCAGTACCCTTTAACAAAGATACTGCGAGGTTATTGTATTAATTTGCCACTGAGCATTGCTGGCTTCTCAAGTATCGATCTGATAGTGTACAGGAAACTTTAGTAGAAACACACGGCATGATTTATCCGCGTTTTTACCTCTACCAGCATATTTTAATTTAAGGAATATCTATGAACTTCGTTGAGTAGACAATAACAGTTTATCCAAATTCATGTCTAAAATAACATACCGAGAAGCTCTTTTCGTCTTAGCGACTAATTGCTCCCTGTTCATTTAGATAGAATGCAGAGGACTTTCTTCTTCTATTGAGAAAACTGCATGAAAATTAAGTCACTTCTGATGATGTGGCACGTGGAGCACTAAATGTGGGCCGTGCAAATACTTCTGCGTGTGTCTATAAATGAACCGCGAGGTACGCGTAGTGAACAGTGCTTTGCATTGACGGCACGTGTAGCTGGCACTCCACGTGCGGGAAACAACTCAAAAATAGTTTCTTCGACATGACTACCGCATTAGGCATGAAGATCGAGAAGTAGCGTACTCCAAAGGGCTAACGTGTAAGACTGTGAGTGGCGTCAAAGAAGCGGCTCATAGTAAGTGTCGCTTGGGGCCCAGTTAAGTTTCGACCAAGAAGGAAGTGTTTATAAATCGGTCTAAGCTTCTATTTCTGCATGTCACGGTACGTGTGCGTAAGAAAGACGGTGTGCACGAAAGTAGTTCAGCTTGATCGTGATCACCTAAGAAACGCATTTATGTACTCCAACGGGCATGTAGTATGACCGTGCATGGGTGATGTGGTTCGAGACCTTCTTTCGTGTCGCTACTTTTTCGTCGATGCTGTTGGCACATGTTTTGCCGAAATGTTGAAGCCTCCAAAAGGCTTCCTTTTGCCAAGTCTGCGCCTCCTGCATGTCATAGGTTTAGCAAAAACCATATGTGCATGTTTTCTTCGAGCGCAACAATGTAAATTCGCAGCAACTGACTAGACGCCCTATCAAAGCCGTCAGAAACGGTCGAACTGCTGAGCGCATTCATTTAATCGCAATAGGTAATCTAATTTCTCTACGTTAAAATTCGTAGTGTCAAGGCCCCGTTACATATTATATGCATGCATCGTAGTCTTTTATACATACACTATACAATCATCTTTCGCGAACTTAAATTTTTATTTTGTCTTTCTTTTGCTAACTTCGCACAGACGCGTTTTGCATTATATGCCTATGTATTGTGCTACTTCTGTCTTAAAATTAGATCATGGGCTGAAGAGCCAAATTTAGGACCAGGCTTGCATACGTTTTCAAGGATGCAGCATAATCATGCGATCATTACGTAAGCAAGATTTCTCAACTGCATTTTTAATTGGAGAAATTCTCACATCAAAAAAAAAAATAAATAAAGCTATCATTTTAAATATTTCCAACTTGCTGACTCTCTGCCAAAAACAACTCTGAAAAATAGCCCCTTGATGAATAAAGAGACACGATTGTGATTACACGGCCATTTCGCTTAGTGTTGTTATAAAATTTTAATAAAACATCGTTACATTTTTAGCTGCCTTTGAAAGCAAAATGGTTCTATATTAACAAAAACATTGCAATTAAGCATTATAAGTACATTATTGTCTTCGTCAGAGAGATCCGGTTACAAAAAATGACCTCAAAGATAAATTTTGGATCCGCAGTGTATAAAGAATAGTTTTGATGAAGTGGACTTTGGCCCAAAAATGCGAGCTGGAAAAAGTTACTTGAAAACGTTTTGCACCAATAACATGGTTCGACGGTCATTGTTTTTCCAGTTCAACATCCTAGCTGCATAGTTACGGCCATCTTATTGCTTATAATCCTATTTTTCAAATGGCAGCGACCATTTGTACGCCCGGAAACTACTTGCATAAGATATACGCAAATGGTCATCACATTATGAACCACTAAACTCAATGGCTTATAACGCTATTGCTATAAAGCTAGGAATCTGTCTTCAAAATTATTGTAATTTGTTTCCGCTAATCTCTTACTTAACATTACTTGCGTCGGCCAGAGTGACTATAAACCCAGAATTATGTCTGTTGCGGTCATGTTTTGAATACCATTTTTGCTGATCTCTTGACAGAACCTGTGAACAAGCCGGAAAGGGCGAGAACCCAATTACGGCATGCCTATTTATAGTACGTTACGTGATATCAAGGAAGCTCTTAAATGAAGCAGGATATATCTCTGTCGTAATCTTTTAAAACTTAATACGCAGCTGCTTATGTTCTACCATTCATCGACGCTGGTCATGAACAATCTGTGACATATGATTCATGGTGGTCTGCAGCCCCATAAAGAAACTGAACAATTTTTCATAACCTGCTTTTCTCCCACTACCGTTTTAAAGGTAAATTTTTCTCAAGGGTGTCACTTTTTTCTGTCACATATTTTGAGTAAGGCTACAAGTACCGAGGCTTGAAAATTGTAGGCTTGGTGCTGGTGTATTGCAGATCTATCTACTTGGCCATGTCTGAAAAGTAATCACGTCATAAGTAACTTATTTTGCAATTGTTTTTCTTTAAAAAGCAAAGGGTCCCTGCAAAGTTCTGGCGGCAGTTATCAAAGAAAAAGAAACCTGTGTACAGCGTTGTCGTTGACGGCGAACTGATTACTGATGCGACACAGATTGCTTCGTCTTTCAACCGTTTCTTTTGTACTGTGTTTACGCACGATGATGGTAGAAAGCCTCATTTTAACTCAGCTTGTCCGCCTATTACTGATGTTTCTGTAACTGAAGAAGGTGTTTTCTCTCTGCTTCTCAGTTGTGACGCAAAAAAGACGCCGGGAATTGATGACATACCAAATACGTTTCTTGTGAGATATGCCGAATGGTGTTCCAAGTACTTAACGCTCATATTTAAGAAGTCTCTGTTAAACGCCGAGCTTCCGGAGGACTGGAAGCACGGAAAAATTATTCCTATTCCCAAAACTGAAAATTCATCTCTACTTAGCTCATATAGGCCAATATCTTTACTGTGTACTTCTTCAAAAATACTTGAACATATACTTTTTGGGCATATATCAGCCTTCCTGGAAACCAATCCCGTAATTGACGACCGGCAACACGGTTTTCGCAAAGGCTTCTCTACAGTGACCCAACTTCTAGAGACGATGCAGGATTTTGCCGTAGCCATTGATAACCAGTGTCAAATTGATGTCATTTTTTTAGATTTCGAAAAAGCATTTGACCGGGTCTCACACAGAAAGTTCTTGCTAAAGCTAAATACTATCTTTAAAAACGATCTACTGTTGACGTGGATACAAGCATATCTATCGTCTCGATATCAGTCCATGTCAATCGGCAATGCATGTTCGATCCCAGCTTTGGTAAGCTCCTGTATCCCACAAGGCTCAGTACTTGGGCCATTGTTCTTTTTAATTTTTATAAATGACATTGTTAAAGAAATTCCTGTCAAAATCAAGCTGTTTGCCGACGATTGTGTATTATATCACGAAATACGAACTCCTGCTGACCAGCTCCTTCTTAATGACGCCTTGGCTAAAATTCATGATTGGTGCTCAACGCGGCAGATGAGTATTAATACTAAAAAAAAAAACAGTTTCAATGTCTATTACGCGGAAGAAGCGGCCATTAATTTTTGCCTATACTATTAATAACCATCCCCTGTCAACCGTAGACAGCTACAAGCACTTGGGATTAACGATTAGCTCTGACCTACGGTGGAACAAACACATTTCTAATATTAAAAATAAAGCTATGAAAAAACTTGGATTTTTAAGAAGATCTCTCCGATACTCTACGCAGGAAATTAGGTTACTAGCTTACAAAACTTTTATCCGACCTGTTTTAGAATACGCCTCTGTTGTGTGGGACCCTTATACTAAAGAAAACATTAAAACACTCGAAAATATTCAAAGAAAGTCAGTGCGATTTATTTATAATTCATACACCTGGCAGACGTCCCCTACCATGCTTCTTGAGAAAGCAAATTTGGATTCTTTGCAGCTCAGGAGATACCGCGAGAGGCTTAAATATATGTTCATGATTGTTCACAACAAATTAGGAATTAACAGCAGCAAGTACATTGAGCTCGTCCCGGGTCGTTCGACACGATCCTACCATTCTTTAAAAGTGAAGGAATACTCATGCCGCACTGAAACATACAAGAATTCTTTCTTCCCCCGTACTGTGCGGGAATGGAATGTCCTCAAAGCGAATATTGCAGAGGCTTCTACTGTGGAGTCATTTACGGAGTCGCTTAGGAATTCGTAACAATTTTGCAGCATTCAACATTTTCATTTCTTTTTCCCCAGTGCTCATTTTGACGCCAGGCGTCGTCTAATATTGTATAATGTTGTTTCTTTCGGTATCGTTTGCTGAGTTGCGTGTACCTCAGGGAGGTTTTCTTTTTGTCAAAGTGTATTTTACACCCACTCCTGCTTAAGGCTTTGCAATAAAGCCAGCAGTCTTCTGTAAATAAAATAAATAAATAAAATTCAAAGAGAAGTCTGGTCGAATTTTTAGCTGTTTATTAAAGCGATAAAAGGTCTAACGTTTCTCATTCAGGTACATCATTTTTTAATTGCAGTCCTCCAATAAACAAAATCACCAATTGAGTTTATTATATTTATCATCGCTATTTGAAGCCATCTAAAACTGCCCTTAAGTTTTCTCCAAGGTTTGAATGCTGAACGAAAAACAAAAGGCATCTTGGCTAACAAACCGTTACTTCATCCTGGTCAGTAAAGTGTGGCTTGATAATCCAAGATTTAAAGAGCAGATTTCAAACCATTCAGCCAAGAAGGGGAAGATAGAGGTTATTCTGGCGGAAACTGCGCAGAACATTCCCGCTTATTAATAATGCACCGTCTGTTACAAAAGTTTACTATTCACCGCGCCATTGGAACGAACAGCGGAAAAGAGTGTAAAGTTTGTGAAATAGAATAAAGATGCCATATAAATTAGGATCATGCCTATTTACCATCATAAAACACACCCTCCACCTCAAGCACTAAGTTAACGACATGCTCGTTCCCTGCCTGACTATTCAGCTTCCGCTTGGCATAATATTTATTAAAAGTGTTCCCCTAATGTTGGCCGTCAAGTTTTATTTTAATTCAGGCCAGCAATGCTTAGGTCACAAAACATATAAAAGTTTTCACAGTTCCTATGTTTTAAGCATTCCCATATATCTCTAGTGAAGCAATTCAGCGTGTAAACAATTTCCTCGCTATCCAAATTTAGAGGTCACCATCGTGTCGGTCACACTCTAATTAGATTAAATACTAGATTAGGTACTATTATGTTAATTATCCATGCAATAGTTTATTGGCCTTAATATCCCCGCCGACACTCTTTGCCGACACGCTTTATCCTCGTCACTCCCAGTAGAGCATCTCAACAATGAAGCCAAAGGTTATTTATCTTCTAATATCTTTTTACCTGCTTAGACAACGCGACATAAATGCATATCACTACGCACCATGCGTCCGCGTCACACAAGAGTATATGGCATTATTAAACATTTACCAGGCATGCCAGGGCGCCAATATGCTCACTCATTCAGGTGGTTCATTTTGGGCCTAACGCACTTCTCAATGAAATAAAACGCTTTCAATGAAGTTTTCACGTGTCTAGCGCACATTGACATCTGCATATTTAATCACGATTCTCGTCTTCCGAAAACTATGATGGCCCAAGAAGACCATAAACATATGAAACGTAATACTTTTATCACTTTCAACCGGGAGATATTGACCTCCATAAAGGTTTATGGGAAATTGTTTTATGAGAATGCGCTTCAAAATATCAAAATGAAAGATGGTCTCCCAAAAATCAACGAATGCATGTTCAACTGTTTCTGGAATTTGGCACAAAGAGCAGTTCGTCGTCCATGGTACGAATAACTGAAATAATGTTCTGGTTTACACAGATTTGTTTTTTACAGGAAAGTTTACACGTTACGTTTATGATTACAAGCAATTCTTCAATGCAAGAAGTAAAATTGCACCCGAAACAACAGGTTAAGAAATTGCATTACATCCCTGCAAAATCGAAAAATAATGAGTGGTGCAGAGAAATTTGCTTAATGAAAGCAATCACTTAACACAACAGCTCGAGATTACTTTCAGTCATCCACCAAACTGACACTTTGAAAAACAAGCAGAGACTATTGTCTTGTCCTTGATTTATTTTTTGTTAACAGAAAGAACAACGGAGAGGGTGGTACCTAACAGCGGCAATGACCCTTAATCATGAGCTGAAGATGCCATTTGAGCAGACGATATACAGCTCCACTAACCCAATCCAAATACTGTAAAAGGCTATACAACGTAAAAGAGGATACAAGCGTCAGGAGAAACAACGCTAGTCACCCAGCAATGCCACTGAAAACGCAATTTATCAATGCACGTGGAGAATGAACAATGCAATTTCTTAGAAATATAAAAAAAAATAGGAGGTCACTGACCAAGGCAAAGTTTTACGAAAACATAATGACGTTTCGGGGGCCCTGCGGCTTCCTTGTCCACAATGGGGAAACCAGACACAAAGCATGCGTTTCCAAATAAACACATGCTTTCTGTCTGGTTTCCCCATTGGGAACAAGGAAGCCGTAGGGCTTCCGAAACGTCATTACGTTTTCATTAAACTTTAACTTGGTCAGTGACTCTATATTTTTCTTTATGCCACCACCTGACCAGACGATGTTTCGTCTAACATTTGATTAATAAATAAAAATATAGTAACAACAGCAACAAGAAAAGTCGTGTGAACATTTAAATACGCAAATAAATGGAATATAAAAGGAAACAAGCACATTCGGACACATCAAAGACCTAAACGCCGACACCGTTGCAATCATATGCTGGTAGCCGGAGCGCACAGGTCGACAACGGGCGTGATTGCTTTTGAAGACGCCTGTCTAGAGCGTTGAAATCGATCATGAATCGTGACTTGTAATTTTGAGGTTGTTTTAAATCGGTGATGAGATGAGGTACAGAATCAATTGCAAGCCAACTCCCACAACGTGGGCTCTGAACTCAGAAATTCTATTTAGAAATGGTTTTGTGTAGGTTGTTTTCAAATACAAACAGTGAATGGTAGCTGGCAAGCTTATCTTGAGAGATTGTAGAAATATAAATCGTTATAGCGAATATGCAGAACATAAGTCCGGACATCTATATTTTTGTATGCTATAAAACCACTGGAACAGTTCATGGCCAATAAAGAGAGCAAATAAAGTAGAAGAAACGAACACAAATAGACGTGTCGTTTTCTTGGGAGAAAACAGGAACCGCGACACAAACAGGACGAAGACGAGTGGTGGGCAGGACGAGCGGTAACTAACAACTGAGGTTTGATGGAAAACACCCGTGGCACAAAAAGGGGGTCTGCGTGTAATATGGACGAACAAAAAAGCAAAAGGAAACAGATAACAACCAAAGATGATCTGTCATCGAATTTAAGCGAGATAACCAAGTGCACACAACAGAGAAGCGCAAAAACGCGGGCGTCACATTTTTATCCAAAACCTATTCTCTTTATCTATAAGAGCCACTCTTGCTGGCTCTCTTACACACGTGTCGAATCTAAGTCTGTGCATATGCGCCGCGTCCAAAATCTCCCTTTGCAGCCTAGTTTTACCTATCCCGATATTGGTGGCTTTGTTCAGTTTTTTTACCTTTCCTCTGCATTCATTTGTAGCCATGGTCCGTTTGGCTAGTCCCCCCCCCCCCCCCCCCCCCCATCAAAACGACGTACTTAAACACCTCTTGAACGGAAAGTCAGGATGAAGTTTTGGTGAGTGCTTATCCAGCAACTGTGGCTTGCACGGGATTTTCAGGATTAAGGCTTTGTAGGGCGCTTATTGCAACCTAGAACGTGCTGTTGTCAATTAGCATTGACATTGTTTTAACGTAACTTTGTATATCAGCTCAAAGTTACTCGGTTTCTAACTAGCGTTGCAGCGGCCGACTGGAGGTTTCTAAAGATTAACTTAATTCTTGGACATACTACTGAGACGAATTAGAGGGCCTTACGCCACCGTTGCGGTGCAATGGCTAAAGCGCTAGTCTAATGTGAAAAAGGATGCGGGATCGACTCACCTTTTTTATCTTAAAATTGGTACATGGTTTACGTACTGCTTGCAAACATATTTGCCTGCATTTTTCCAGTGTCTCTCGTGAAATTACATGTACGCTAGAAATAAAGAAGCTGCTTAGAATTTTCAGGTTGAAAGGCTGTGTTTGGCGTGAAGTGGTCTAATTGGGTGGAATAAACAAATGGGGCTGAATTGAGCAATTCTAATTACTACCATGTACTCGGGAATGGGATTTGGTATTGATCAAGTTAATAATGAAGTACAGACCGTTTGCCTTCACCCTCTCTTAAATTTTAGATGTATCTGTTACTCATTGCACAATGAGAAAATAAAGTGGCCCTTCCCGACCGCCTAGTTGAGGCAACATGAACAAAGCCCAGCTGTCGCAACACATGCACTTCATCTCTCGTTTTCATACGCTTTGTGTAAGCTGTCACACCATTTATAACATCCTCGAACCGGGTCCTGCAAATGAAGCAATGGTTCCCTAATAAAACCGCCGCTATCGACGACTGTAATAGTCGTGCTCCCAAACGTCTGCCGGGAAGCAACAATGGGAGCGTATTGCAGTAACACGCAGGAGGAGAAGTTGCGCAGTTAATATTGCTGGACGCCCGTGAGTAGATGAGCCTATTGCAAAAGAGCTGCGACGTCTTCTCACTGCGCTTTCTTCAGTGCAACCTGATGAAATAAAACTGCGCCACCTTTTATTGGTAGATCAATTGACGACCGACCTACACTTCGTAGCAATGCCCGTTCATTCTATATGTGGTGAGGACAAAGCTGATAAGCAGTTTGTAGCTCGAAACAGTTTTATCACCACATTAAATGCCCTTGAATACACGCTAACTCCCTTCACCCGTATTCTCGGGTATATCTGAACTCCACTTCTTTTTGTTTTTGCCTGCGCGCCTATTTGCTAGAGGGAACTTGCTGGCAAACCAAGATACTTTGTTGGGCGAGTTGGTACTTATTCATTATTAATATAAACAGCGCGAACACGAAAACAAGGGTCAAGAAACAAGAAAGCCACAGTACATGCGCTACTGTGGCTTTCTTGTTTCTTGTCCCTTGTTTTCGTGTTCGCGCTGTTTATATTAATAAGGAACTTGCTGGACCTCTTTAACGCAGTTCATAGCCAAAGTAGAAAGAAAACGTTTACTTTCGTGCGTGCAAATCCCCTTATTGCATTCTGTTGTGGGTCGCGCCGCAAACAAGGCACAAAGTTGTCTCCCTGCTGAACGTCCTGTCTCTTCCTGCAGAGCAGAACATTATTGTGCAGCCGAGACCTCGCCACTGCTCAGTCCACATTCTATGTTTATCTCATCCAGAACTGTAAATGCGGTGTCGTTAATTGAAAAATTTGTAGATGTTAATAAATATGCCAGAGTTTTGCAGAAAAACGTATTTTTACAGATATTTAGTGTGATCTAATTGAAGCTTCAGATACATATGTTGTGCATTGTGATTTGAAAGGCCGGTCTTTTTATACGCCTATGCGCATTTCTCTCTATATTTTTAAAACTGTATATACCGCAGTTATAGCAGTATAATAAAACATTATATTTCAATCTCTTTAGAGGAGCGATAACTAGAGCAGTTGCTCAGGGACACATTTTGGATCCTGTTTGTTACCCTATTTACATAACAAAACCCTGTATACGTTTGGTCGGATGAGAATTCAATATATTCCCCAAAGATGTCAGTATCATGAAGTCACAATACATTTTAGCCCTCCACGGTGGCAAGGCGCAGTGGTTAGCGCACTCGGCAATTAGTGAGCATAGGGACCAAGGTTCGCTCCGAGACGCGGCGGCCATTTCCATAGAGGTGCAATAAACGCAGCGCTCCCGTGTGCTGTGCAATTTCAGTACAGTCGGAAATATGCGGAGCCCTCTACTACTGCTTCCCTCCTATCTTAATGGCCCTGAGATGTTTAACCACGTGAAATAATTGACCACATTCTAAACTTCAAAGAATAGGTAAAATGCATATTTTATAGGAATTAGACCCTTCGGCATGTTTCACCCCTTAAAATACCCCGAATGAATGAATGAATGAATGAATGAATGAATGAATGAATGAATGAATGAATGAATGAATGAATGAATGAATGAATGAATGAATGAATGAATGAATGAATGAATGAATGAATGAATGAATCATTTGTGACAATTGAAGAGATTGCTTCGAGGCCACTGTTTGGAAAGAGGAGAGATGGGAGTGTAGTTCAAGAAGCAACCTCTCGGTGCTTCACAATTTCCACAGCTGCGCTTCGTTAGTCCACCAATGTCACATTACTTTAAGCAGAGCCCTCTCACTGCCATATGCTGTAATTACATACTGTTTCGTTGGTAGGATGTACTACCTGGTGTGCTAGTGCAGAATATGCTGAATTTTTTGTCTTCCTCGTAAAAAAATATGTGCGGTACCTTAGAGGACTCTGTATACTATACGACTCAGCGTCTTAGATAAAAAGAAAAGGCTATGATGAAAAACACGTTATCCTCATCTGCAGCTCTTGACATGGTCGACATTGTGAAATTGCAAAGGCCATTCCAATGATGCGACGATGGAGCAACTCGCTGTCCCCTCTCAGGAGAAGCAACGAAAAATCATTATTGTCTCTCGTGCCTCTCAACATCATCACCGCTGAATGCACAGGCCCAAGGAGTACGGCAGAGTGTTCGCGTGAGTACGGCTCTAAGGCGGAATTGACCATCGATCTCTGTCTCCCGCGGAAGTCCGCAAATAGTTCACCTAGAGAACCAGCAGCCGCAGCCACCTGCCTTCACTGCGCAAGAGAACGCCGCCCTAGTCCACACCCTTGAGAACTCGGCATCGGTCACCATCTGTTGATTTATGCATCGAGGTACACAACCCCGTCAAGGGCGTTACCCAATGGTACCTGAGTAAAGAAGCGACTATAGCGTGCCACGGCCCGATACGCTGGTGTCCATGCGACGCGGCGACGGGAAATAGAAGAAATAAATTGCTCGTTAAACTGACGGCAGGGGCGTTGTATGTAAGGAATGTTTTTTTGTAACCCTGCGATGTAAATCATTGTTAAACTAAAGAGAGAGTTGATCTCTTCCTCTTCTGCCGTATTGCAAAACTACTCTTCACTAAGCTATCGGGCAAGTCGGTAAAAGAGAAATAGAAGATGCAGGGCGCAGATATAAGGATGCAGTGTGGTGGTCAGTCGATCCCCTCCAGCACCATTGTCGGTACGATACTAACAAACGACGCTGATTATAAGACGTCGCGAGGCTCAATAATCTTTTTAGCAACATGCCGACTGTCTGCAGGTTTCAACCCCATCGGTGAGATCAGTGATACCGACATGAATTATTTGGGAAGACACATTTGAGGAACGTCCTGTCTAAGTTACCGGCAATGTGTCCCACCCACTATCTCATGTGAAAGAAAGTTAAAAAATATGAAACAGCTTAACACGACGATGAGCTTTATGAAACCAAGGCACGCAATCTACACAATCCGCTCTGCTGAAGTTCGACATCTTGCATTTTTATTGAGAAAATACCTCAAACTATAATTTTACAATGAAGTTTCAAGTGAAAGGCCTCTATTGCAGGGCATGGGGAGAAGATCCGGGCGCGCCCAGAACAGATTTCATTATGGAAATTTGAAATCGGGGTAAAACGACTAAGCACAGGAAGTGCGAGTTCCCTGTCTGGCGGAATCATGTAGGGTGCAGCAGCAACAACGCCAGCGCATGCACCTCGGGTGGAATCGATTATAGATCTGGAATGTACGATGCTTAATCGCATATTGCAGGTGGCTTCAGAGAGCTGACTGAAACGGCCAAATTAGGTCTTGTTGAATTTTTCTATTTTTTGCACGTCGTTTTAACTTTCCTTTCCATTCGAATACTAAGTGCGTTTAAGCGTAAACAGTACAGTCGGCCCGGTCGGTCGAGAATTTTGGGAACCCCCAAAGCGGAGTAAATTTGTAATAAGGGAGTAATTACTCCCTGACATCCACACAAGCGCAGCCAATTACGCCTAAGTAGGTACGTTATTTTCAAAAGCACAGGTGCAGACAGTAATCAAAATACGTTTTGTGATTTAGGCAAAACGTATAAGAAATGAATAGGAAAGACTAGGTCTTCCCTGCATATAATAGTAGCAAGCTGAGATGAATACATAATTACATTTTACTCTCATGAAACCCTTGTCGCCGTCTGTATCTCGCCCACTCCTATGACCCCGGAAAAAACCCTTCACTCCATCATTCATAGGAGCGGATAAAGGAGCTGGAACACAGGCGCGGTCCTGTGGAAAGCCCTCCTTTCTCCCTCTTTTGTCTGAGGCATCGAAGCCAGTGTGGAGAGAGATGCGACATGGTAGAAAGGGTGCTGAAGCAAACAGACGGATCAGAGCACCGATGGCTTGGCATCCGCATATGTGAGCAGTAAGCTCTAGTGACGGCCTGCGTCCTGCAAACTCCAATATCAAACAATGCCATCGGTTTATTTCGCATGTTTTTCATTCAATAGCCATTTCTCTTGTCTATTTCCTAAGGTGTGTTCTTTGTGGCTACAGGTGTGGCGGGAACTAAAGAAGACGCCGTTGCCCTGAGCGCGATAGAAACCTAACACGCGCAATATAAAAGTGTACAATTCTGAAGTAAATACTCGTTACCATTCACGTGTTTGTACCAATACAGCTGCAAAAGAATTTCTAGCACCTCCACAGTTGAACAAAAAATCGCTCCGGTTTTGATAATAAAGGCGGCAAAAGCACCCACAGGTAACAGTAGCTTCCCCACTAACCAAGGCCGGCCAGCACTAGGCAAGGCGACGTCGCATTGATAAAGTTGAAAAGGGAAATGCCTGAGTACCATTGTTAATGAAAAACTCCCAATGTGGGGCAGAGTATGAATTAGCAGATTTTAGTTAGCTTTCACTGGAAGGCCAACTAAAGGTTTGAGAAGGAAATGTTGTAAACATTCTGACAAGCCTTGTCTTAAATGATTCATTTTTTTTTTCTCGTACGGCGCACATTTTCTGCTCAATTTTTTTCTTCAAAGAGGATCCTTCTAACAAAGATATATAGCTCTATTGTCGCAGTAACGCTCTGCTGTAGGCAAATAAAATATCCTTCTTTACAACTGCGCCCAAATAAATCAGAAAAAATGCACTGTTCCGTCGATAGTTGCCTTGACAGAACGTGGCTTTTCGAACGATATGTGCCATTTTGTGTTCCAGGGAACTAATCTGTCGCCAAAACTTTCAGTCCAGCGCCCACTTCCTTTCTGGCGGCCCCTACGCATCACCATACCATGACAGAATAGTACTGGCAGGTGTACTCGTTGTATGGAAGGCATTGCACTTCAAACGCACTATTACCTCTCCGCCTTGAACACTTCGTTTGCAGAAAGTCGCCAGCACTCACGTGTTCTTACAAATTAAAATGAAGGAACTTAGTACGAGATTGGAGTCAAAATAAGACACTTAGGTCCAGCGCCAGAGCATTTGGATTTCTTCTCTGTCGTACAAGAAGGAATATGCAAAGAAACAAGTGAAGATAGGTCGCCTTCTGGCTGCACTCACTCACTTCTTCTCTGTCGTACAAAAAGGAATATGCAAAGAAACAAGTGAAGATATGTCGCCTTCTGGCTGCACTCACTCGCAAAGTCGCAGTAAAAGCACAAAGGTCTCGGAGAGAAATGGGTTCTAAAATGCCTGAGAAGACTAATGTAAGACGACCCTCAAACCGCTTGTCGGGCTTGTTGGTGAAGATGGGTTGGTGAGCTAACACGGGTAGGTCAACAGTAGAGTCTAGCGCGCTGAACACGGCGGACATGGTAAAGGTTTTATGAAGCTAAACTCAACTGTGCTTAAATTGCATCCATTAGACCCCCCCCCCCCCCCTCCCGCCCCGGCCAGAGTATTCTGAAGTCCACACTGGTGGTGCCATGTGAATAACCGCCCCGTGGATTATCGACTGGAAGCACTCAAACATTCCTTAGCTACGACAGAGAGACCTCACTGTATTTTAGTTTAGCTAATCTTTAATAACAGACGTCAGGCCAAGCCTTTAAATGTGTACAGTTTTCAAGTAAACAAATTTTTGCAGTAAGCTGTACCCAGAATAGCTCATCAAGTCTTGTTTTAAAGCAGGACGGTAGAAGAGAAATTTAACTGAACTGCTGTGGATGTTCAGATGAGTCCAGGAAGCCTCCGTACGCGGACGCCAATAATTTAGTCAACGTCATGTGACGCGCACTTGCAGTCGCCACCGTTCATTTATTTCGCGTCAAGCTAAGGTAACTTCGGAAAGGAACTCAAATAGGCAAGTAATCATTTTATTTTCCTCATTGCTATCGATGACCAAGAGCAATGAAAGAATATTTAAAATAAACTTCGAGTCAGAGTAACTGAGAATATGCCAGTCACGCAGTCAAGCTGTTGGCGCGGCGTGTGACCCAATGAGCCAAAGCAAGTGTCATCATATTTTCATTCCACGCCATTTATTCGCCTACTCAGGACAGAAGTTGTCAAACCAACAGCGTGCCCACCCACCTCCACTGCGCGATAATAAAGTTTCCTTCCTAGGAACACAGATACTCGTGAATAACGGTATTAATTTCGTTAGCTGGGGCTGGAGCAACCTGATGCTAGTGCTCTTGATTTCAAATTTTATCTGCCCACCTTTGAAACCTACTACCTAGATGTAGCACTGTACGTCCGTTTCCGTCCCTCCGTATTGGTTTAGCGTGAAAGCTACAGATTTACGAAGCATATCCTCACCTGGTAAGCATGACAAAAATAAAATTGCATCAGAACACAACAAATAAATAGACAAACGCACTTAGTGAAAACCAGAAAATTTAGTCTCAATTCTGCTAGAATGCCAAAAAGAAGCTTCTTTTTTATCTAAGTACATCTTCTGTATCATACATATTAAATAAAGATTATACAAATTTTATCTTAACACTTTAGTCACTCCTCAGTAAAACTAAAATTGGCGACATGACAGCGCGCCTTCCTATTATATATTTTTTCTTCACAGCATACCCGGGTTAAAGCGAATTACCCGCGCACCTAACCCCCGCTCCAGTGGTGGAATTGGCGCCCAATATTTCCGGTGGTGTGCACTGAAGCTTTCATAAGTTCAGGCAAAACAAGCATTTCGTAAATGTCTGTTGTTTTTGTGAGCTGTTATGTACAATTTGGAGATGAGTGAATCAAATGATGAGAAATATCTATCTTTAATTTTTATTTAAAAATTATTATTTCATCATCTGCAGCATATCGAGATTTCTGCAGTAATCGTGTCACATTCTTCAGCAACGCGTCAAAAGGATATGTTCTCGTCGCGTTGCTGCAGTTATGAAGACGACTACGCGACCTCACCAATCCTAGAGCACACGAATCTGGAGAGCGTATCATGATTGTCAAAATGTTAGAGACTGCGTAAATCAAAGGAGGGAGTCTTTCGCAAGTAATGCTCCTTTTCTTAATTTTTCATAGCTCTAACAAATAGTGATAAATAAAGAATCCATAAAAGACAATACGCTGGGTGTGGTAAAATGAAAACGCGCACACCAGAGAGAAAGACACGTGTTCCGCTAGGAGAGTTTTGTACCTTACACTGAAGAAAGCATCCGAGCGAGTAAAAATAACATGCAACAGTGTTGGCCCACAAAAGTTGCACGCCCTTTCTCTTGTCTTGTCTAATGACTCATTTGCACTCGTTCTTACATTGTCATTACTAGAGTAATTGTCCGAGCAGATCACATTACTCCGGTGTATTCGTCCTGCGTGCACTGGAGCCCACTATGTTATTTATTGCAAAAGCACTTCTTGTTTCATTAGTGGCGTGGACAGAGATTGTCATCAAAGTGTGGTCGCACGAACCTACACTTAGAGACAGAACACTGCAGTCTAACCATTCAATTTTGTTTTCTGCGCAAAGTGAAGCTGCCTGTCTCGACTGGTCGATTCCATAACAGTTCTGCCAGAATGTTTTTCGTTCAATTGCATGCGCCCATTTTGATCTAGTGTGATGCTGGAAACCTTGAGTAGCGACAAAGATGACGATTCCGAACCGGAAAAATAATATACCAAAAACTGATAAAATATCACCCGCTAGACAGTAATTGGACACTGTTTAGTGCACAGTAAAATAAAGTTTAGGTTCTACACCCAAAAGTGTTGCGGTAGATGAACGTACGCATCATCGACTGAAGTTTTAGTGGGCCATGGTCACCGCTTCATCCAAAGTAATCAAAACACTGTGGCGCCGTCTTGTTACAAATACTAAAAGCACATCATAGGCTATGCGTAAGGAGGCTAGGTATTGCTGACGAGCATAACGGAGAGAGTGCAAAATAAAATAAAACAACGCGAGCACTCTTTAAAGTATAGAAAACACTGCGCACTTACGAAAACCAGAGACATGTTTCCAAAGCGTGGTCAGGTGGATTACTACAGTGAAAATTACAGCGTTTCGCCAGTCATTTTCATGCGACTTTCAGTGGCAAACTAAATTTATAAGCTCTCGTTTCTTGTATATTGTTGCACTCTACCTATTACATACGAGGCAAGATCTTTTCCTTTCCGCCATAATCCCAATATATATAGTTTAGTCAGCGTTCTGTCCCTTTTAGAGAAAAGGTCGTGCCACTGCCAGGAATCGAACCAGTATTCGTCCATCCGCGTCGCTTCTTCATTTACCCTTAGTAAATACGCCATACACATAATACAGCTTGCCAAGTACGGCCAAGGTTCGCTAGTGCATTGTTGGGTGAACCCCTCATGTGGCGTGACAGAATTCGCAATGCTTTCGCATTACTGCCCCTAAGCAGACTCATGTGCATGCTTGGAAAACGTTTTTTTGCATTCTCTTCTCCGGGATCTCGGTCCGATCTCGGTCCACTGGAAAGCGAGATTTTGGAGCTGTAGAGCAACTTAACTTTTTGTATGCAGGCGTTTACCTGTTTTATCTTTTGCATTAAATCAAGAACTAAAATTAAAAAGTGTGTGCAAAAGAAAAATGCCCAGTAGTCAATAGCAGTGCAGTAGCAGTCTTTAGTAGTCTGCCGACGAGCAAAAGACCGGGCTCTAGTTTCGAAGATAATTTTTGTGAAGCTTACCTCAGCGTCCAAGGCAGGACTAACTGTCGATATCGCTGTAAATAGCATATTAGTTGCTGTCTTCTCTGCTGTGCCAGCGTACTCATGCTTGTAAAATTTATCTGCGTATTTTATTGTATTATTCAGCAGTGAAACTGTGCGCATGTGGATGCCATTGTATAATTATTCCCTTTTTAGTAGACCATGTCGCGCATTCATTTTGTAATTAGTTTGTATTTATTGCGGATATAGCGCATTGGAATAAATTTCCGAATGATCGCAATGTTTTTCAGAGTAACTGTATTTTCGTTTTTTTCTTTTTTTACCCACCACCCACCGGTAAACCGGTAAGCTGGCCCTACGGCTTCGCGCATGCGAGCGGGGAACGTGTGGTGACGTCGCACGTTAATCACTATGGTGGCGCATCAACTGGTAGTTTTGACGTCATCACTCGTAGTGTTCTGACGTCATAGACTTGGTGGTGAGCCACTTTGGTGTACATGAGGTGGTGATGACGTCACTGCGTCCAGATGACCTGAAAGTCACCTGTGAATGACGTCATACATATGGTGGCGCGCCACCATCACCACCAGGGTAAACACGTCTTGGTCACCACATTACATTATATGAGGGTGATCACGTGGTTGCAATGACACAGCACTACAATGCAACGCCACTGCTATACTACGGCAATTGCACACTAATCCAGCCACCAAATTGAATCTAGGACGGCACGAAATGTTCATACGTAAGTAGTAAGACCCAACGCTCTTACATGGATAGCAATGCGCCTTAATGTCTTCGCCCATCGGCTACCCGTACAGTTTTTTACTGCAGTCCGGCGGACGGACTTTCACAAATTGCTTGCCTGTAAAGCGTGTTTTGCCTTTGACATGGCCTGCCTAACAGGCAGCAACAAGCACAAGGGCACAAAGTGGGAATTGTCTAATGCGTTTAAAAACGCTTGCGACCGAGTAAATTTTAACATGACCAGTCCCAAAGTTGGTGTTTCTACAAACAGAAGCACACTCAGTCGAAGAAAGAGAGCGAAAATAAATAAGACAATGTAGACGTCGTTTTTTTTTTTTTTCATGACACTTATCTGCTCACTAAAGGCTGAACTTTAAACACTTGCTGAAATTTTTTTGCGGTTCTTACTTCTATCTTTCTTTAGACCGCATTAAATTATCTATCAAAAACTTAGGTGCAGCGAGCCGTTTCGTGGTTACAAATATACTTGCGATGAAGAGTCGTTTTACTGTGTTCCTTCCTGAAAGCGCTTCCAATAACTTGTTTACCTCTAAAGCGTGCAGGCATTGCAGTACGGAAGTGCCTAAGACTGAGGTACCTACAAGTGAGCATAAATTCAATCAGCCGTGCGTGAATGACTATTGAGATTTAAAACATAGTTATTCAGATTATGTGGTAAGTGGAAGTTGCGTCTAAAGACAGCATATGGAGTGCAGCTGACATTGTAATGGTGAACTCATTCACTGTTTAATCAACCAGGCATCTCCAACATTCACTATATCGGAGAGCATGGAAATGAATTTTCATTTCGTCTAAACCTGGATAAAGGATGCGTATGATAATGTTACAAACTTCTCACTTTACAATTTTAGATTAGCCATATTTGCATGCCATTTGGCAGTTATGGAAGCAACATTTATTAGTGTAAAAGTAGATAATGTTGTCCCTTGAATACAGCGCACATGTTTTGCGAAAGGTTACTTGCTTGCTGCGCTGGCAACAGCAGGCATTATCATGCTTTTATATATGCCTCCCCTAAATTCTTTAGAAAAGCATTAAGAAAACCAGCTGTACTAAGGTCTCATTAATGTAATCGTAAATATCATTCATGCTGATATAAGAAATATCAGTTTTTGTCGTGGAAGGCGAAAGCATTCATTAGCGCAAAGGGAAAACTATGAGGTCCAAAGCAAAACCATTTTGGAGCTTTATTTCTGTCTACGTTTCATGGGCCTTAAAAAGCAATCCGGGGACGCTTTCACGCCAGCTTTGAGGTCTATACAATGCCTTGTAAATAAACTTACTTTCATTCTTACGCTCCTCGCTCAAGGTATATGTTTAATTCGTGATCAGCCAATATTTTTTCTTATAAAAGATACTATCATCTAGTCTCTAGACGTCAAACATTCAGTGCACCACTTGGAAATAATTTGACGCGCAGAAGATCTCAGGAGAGTTACAGTATGGTATGTAACACGGGTAACGTACTGACGTGGTGGATTGGCCCGTTTGTTGAAATAAATATGGCAGCGCGCTCTCTCCCATTGCTGTTCATGAGAAGTGTCACCAGACTAGCGAGAGTGAGAATACAAATGAGAATACCTTCATCTGGGCCAGTCGGTGAGGCGTCACGGAGAGGAGGAGGGAAATGGAAACACGGACACAAGACACACGAAAAAATGGAACTTCGCTAGTAGCAGTCCTGTTTTGCCGTGTGTTTTGAGCCCGTATTTTTTTGCACTGCTCCTCTCCATGACACTACAAATGAGGAAGCGAAAACCCTAGTTTGGAACTTGACGTGAAAATCATCTAACATATTCGTCGTAATTTTGAATTAAAAGTTTTGGGTTATTTCGTTTTTTGTAGCTGATCTCATTTTTGTTTGGACATCGCAAAATGCGCCCCCATAAAAAGTAGAAATAAAATTCTCTCATTCAGCAGAGTATAGCTCTTGTGTTACATTCAAATAAGGAATGCCTTGGCGGATACGTCTAGTAGTCTCTTGAACACAGGTGAGCTGATATTCGGCCGAGATTGTTAGAGACGTTGCCGGGAGAAATAGCACTGAACAGAATGTGCAATAAAAGCTGCTTGCCTAAAAAAGCGATTGGTTAAAAAAATTGTAAGGATAGTTACGTTAGTCCCTGATGCGAAATTTGAGCGTATTGCGTAAGCATTTTTTTATATATTGAGGCAAATAATTTGATATAGTTGTGTGTTGTATGTATGTGCTGTTACAAAGCACTCTAATTTTCTCACGAGCTAAAAATAATTTCTCAGAACTAGACAAAGTCGAAGCACGAGTGATTGACGAAGAACTCGTGGCTCATTTGTCACTTTTTATAAGAAGTTTTCTTTTGCTCGTCACTCTCTCACGGCTCGTGGCTCCTGAATATTCGTTCGCTCTGTCACAACAGCAATTTCAACAAAGGCGACGCGACTCAACCACCGAACGTGTACGTAACAGTCGGATCAAATACAGTACTTAGCTACAGTATAGTAATAATTTTCCTTTCTATTCGGTACGCATTCATTAGCGCCTTTTTATACCGCTCAAGGAGCACATCATCCGTTGTTTATACAAACCCGCACAGTTTACTCTCAACGTCCAGTTAACTTCCGACATTCGACTACCATACGGTGATAAAATCTTAGTTAATTGCATGCTTCATAAATACGAAAACCATGCAGATGGAATACTTCGTTTCTTACCAAAGACAAGATTGAATTGCTTGTTTTGAATGTCTAATTTAGACATTTCTGGGTGCAACTCCTATAATCATTATTTTAGAACATGCTTACCATACAAATCGCTATCAGGAAATAAAAAAATCACACTGAAGTTCCAGCGCGGGCACTATTTGTTTATTCATTTCTAATATCGACTTTTGTGTTCTTTTGAACAGCTCATCCGCACCTTGAAAACACAGAACAAAGCGAAAATTATTTGCTGTCTTTTTTGTTTTTGTTTTTTTCATAGAATTCTTTTCTATACCTTGTAATAGTAAATTATTGTTGCGTAGAAGCCTTTTCTAGAGAAAACGCCTTGCCGCAAGACTAAAAGCTGGAAATCAGAAGTAACACCTGCCCGCCACCCAAGCCCATTCGAGGCTGGAATGTCTGAGCGGTGGGCGAACGCGGGATTGATATATACTGCGCTCCTAAATCGGCAGACACAATTCTATTCATCTTCCTTGCAATGTGCGGGTGAAGCCCACTCTTCCTTCGGCGGACAAGCGGTGATTCCCGTCGGACGACTGTCAGCCTACGTAGAATTGGCCGACGAGAAGAATGGCCTCAATTCTCTTTCCATCTTTCTTTTCTGCATCCTTTTCTGTGGCCCTACAGAATATTTATTTTGATAGGATGATATTTTCTTGCTTTTTGCCCTCTTCCCGTATGTCGGAGCTTTGCAGAAAAAAATGCAGCCCTTTTGTGTGTCTTGATGTTGTATGTGCGTCTGAAATTTGTCTGCCCGTTTTTCGCTCGACTGCCTGCGGCCTCCTTTTCAGTTAATGTTTTTCTGCAGTCCTTGCTTCACCATCTCTTGGCTCACCATTTTGGCATGAGTGTCTACCAGAAAACGCATGCCTGAAGAGTTTCGGCTTGAAGGATAAGATGCCGAGAACAATACATTGGTACTACTCAGTTCTTTGTGTCCTATCTATGCCCTCGTTGCGTCCTTATTTAGTCCAGTCACCAGTGGAAGGTGATAATTTCTCTCGTCTGATCTCTCTGAGTACCCTAACAAAAGATAGTTTTCCCCTACAAGATTTTGTCCCTACAAAAGGTAGGGAACTTTTCAGTGTATATTCTATACTGCATTCATCACTGGAAATCTTATCAAAAGACGCAAAGTACTTCTCTTAAGTGAAGCTCATTTTCATCTTCGACCCGCATGTTTCAATTCAAAATTACATCGAGTGAATCTGTACAATCTAGTTCATGAGGAAGCAATACTAGGGACACAAAGTGACTTGGGAGTAAAAAATAAACGAATAAATAAATAAACAGAAACTAAACAACATAAAAACAAAGACACAAACGAAAGAGAAAATATTTAAAGGAAGAGAAAAATGGAAGCATAATATTTTCCATTTACGACTTGGGAAGCGCCGTAGAACAATGGTGAAGAAGCATTTTAGAAATTTTACGACATTTCCTTGAAGGCACTAATCAGCGGCAAGCTCGTATGGAACGCATATCGTCTTCGTTACGAAGAAAAAAAGTGAGTGCTCAAAACATTGGTGCTGAGTAATTAAGAAACATATATTTGTAAATAGATAAATGCAAATTTAATTAGACCTATATATAAAATCATGTAAACTATGCATACAGCATTGCCATGATACCAAACGTTAATACTAAAAGATTGAGCAATTCACCGCACAATTATAAGACGTATTTAGGACCTGAATTGGGTACAGTTATTAATTGGATTTGACACAGAATATTTTAGTGTTGCTGATAAAATTGTCTGCGTTTTCATAACTATATTGATTAATTAGCTGAGAAGCATGATCGGTGATCTGGGCTTGCAAGGCCTGTATGGGGATCTAAGAATTCATGGGCAGCAATCTAAAGCAGTGTTCAATAACCTCGGATGGCAACAGCAGTTTGTGATGGTTAGCAAAGCACTGCAAGTGGTAAGCCAATTCGGGCCCTTAGTGACTGCCGATCTGCATATATCTGCACATAATGACACATAGATCTGCAGATAGTGACTGCAGATCCAGAATGCCAGAGGCAAATAACCGATGGAATAAGAATGCGATGGAGGGCACTTCGCAGGTGTTTCCAATCATGTGTGGAAGTTTACCAGTATCCTTAAAAAAAATGGTATAACAGTGTAGCTCACTGGCAGTTATCTATTGGGCAGGACTGTGGAGGGTGAGGCAAGGGGTTGAAATTAAACTGCGCTCAAGCAGACTACCAGGGAAAGGAAGATTGTAGGTGGAAACTTCAGATACAGGAAAAAAGCAGAATGAGTAACAGAAGAAAAGTTAAATAATCACACTCAAGTCGAAAATAAAATTGGGCGTGATCAGGAGATGTAATGGGAAAGTGAGATTACCGATAGCGACTAATGGTGACTGACTTGATTCCAAGAGAAGGCAACCAAAGCAGGAGAGAACAGAAAATTAAGAGTTTTAAGAGGGACGATGAGGTATGTGGATGCAGCTATTGTAGGGCAATATAATTGGACGCATAAGGGGAAATCTTTTACATGCAGTGGCTTTAGTCAGATTGGATGTATTTACGACGATGAAACACAAACGGAGAGAACATGCAAACTAAAATGAGTTCATACGCCACATTCGGGAGTTAGCCGAAAGTACCTGGGCACATGGCCGACAGTGCATTTACCAGCATACAAGCCTAAACAATTTAGTCAGGTTGTGCAACCGTAAAAGTAGACATTCCGAAATGTGTGCGCATGTGGTGTCCTTTTCTTTCTTGTGTCGTCTTTGTTTCGCCGTAGTCATTTTCTAGATATTCCGAAATGCATTAAGTGCATGCAAATTCTGAAAAACATGCAGTAAGACAATCGTTACGATTCAATATCTGAAAATGTTTTGAAAATCGGTGTAAGCAAGATTCAAAGTAATAGCGAGGGACAGCACTGCGCAGAATCGTAAACATTACAAACTGCTTTTATTTTTGTATTTCTGTTATGTATCAAGTCGATTGTGGTACTGATGTGAAATACTCGCTACATTGTAGGATTCAAAAATTTCAGAGTTTTCTCTCTGTGACATTGTAAATGCATTACACAACAGTTTCTGCGGGAGTTGAACCTAAAGCAAACAGATGGTGGTAGCTCTTCCCCGCATACAATAGCTATGAGTCCCAAGGGCTTTAAAAAATACCGGCTGAAGAGTAGGTACCAGCAGGTAGTTGGATATGATATTTCGATCACCGTTCTTACAGAAATCTGACTTTTAGACTTGGTTCTACAAGCGAAAGCCCTTGTTTGAAGACACCGAAAACATTTTCTAGATATGACTGGTATGATGAAGCACATGCTACTCTGGTCTCGTGTGGATATTAGCTCCATCCACGAACCGGCTTCTAATCTTCCCAAAGGTAGTCACTACTTCTGAACATGTTTTATAGGCTTCTATGCATCATTTTTGGTTACCGAAGGGGCAGTCGCCAGCATCACACTCTATAATTAATTTTCATCTGTCAGTCGGGTAAACAAATAGGCGCAAAATCTGTCAGACAGTTTTATTTCAGGCACAATTGCCCTTGAAGAATATATATGCACAAGAAGAAGCACAAATTTGCAGGTAAGAACATGAGCGCCTAATACACCCAACATCTATCTTGTGTCTTCATCTATCACTAAAACATGGCGTATTAGTACTATTCTCAAACCCGTAACGTTCCTTGGACCAAGTATTCACTAAAACTATAAAACTCGAAATTATTGCATAATCGCGAGTTTTAGGAACGAGAGTTTGTTCACTATTCTTTAAATAGGCATTGGGAGTTAGGACGTTTTCGCCTCGCTTCAATACACTGAAGTCCTACAGGACTGCTTGTTTTGGCTAATGGAGTTTAAGGTCTGAAAGCGACTCAGGCTGTGAGAGACGCCGAAGTCGAGGGCTCTAGAAATTTTGATCACCTGGGGTTCTTTAACGCGCACGTCATAGCACAGCACATGGGCAAATTGCTTTTTTCCTCCATCTATAAGCGGCCACCGCAACCTAAATTGCAGTAGTCTGATAGGCTGCTACGATTACAGGAACCTCCCGCTCTAGTTTAATGCTTCACTTCTAACAAAAGAGAGACTTTGTGGCAGACTTTGTGGCCGGGCAGATAAAGAGAAAATGAATAAAGCTTACATGGAGGCAGACAGCAGAGCAAATTTTCTGAATATAATTATGCTATACTTTCCTCCCCACCTTCACAGCGAGTATTTAATGTAAGGTAAATTTTTTTCAAGAACAGAACAACAGAACAATTCTAAGGTTCTGTGATTATGCTACTCAGACGCGTAAACAGCTGACCAGCTTACCCGATCACAATGAATATTGAGAATCATGATGGCAAATATTTTTTGTACAGTGAAGATCCTTCGAAGTCGGCAGTAAATTATATGACTGTCTTCTTTTGCTGACTTTCAGATTGGCAGATAGGGTTCCTCGATCATTTGCTTGCCGGTGCTAACTTATGGCTGAATTTTAAAAGCAAGGTCATTAACTTTAAGTGTCGCCTTTCTTTGGCATCCCCTCAAGCACGCTTTCCATCTCAGATGTAGGCAGGATACCCGACGCATGAGACTCCCAGCAAACTTTATTTTTTGTGACCTCTCGGTGGACCTAGGGACAACCCACCTCTGGCAGAATGTGCGTTCTTACCTGACCTTCTTTTTCGCCAGATATAAAGAGCTTGGAACATCATGCAGGCTTCGAGGGGAGGGGGTAGGGGGAGGTAGCAAACGCATGGAGATACGGTCAAAGAAAAAATCTTGCAGCCGTAATAATAATTGAAGCTTAAGGAAATTTTATCATAAGGTATTATTTCCTTTATAGACCTCCACGTCTCTAAGTTTATCATTTATCAAAAGTTGGAGGAACGAACTTAAGTAACGCAAGTACTCTATAAAGTTGCAAAACAAAATTAGAACAAAAACAATTACATGACGCTAATATCGCTGTAAGTACCAGACATGGGACTAAAACGAAAGTGGCTGACCTCAACTCCGGGAACGCGATAAGCCTTTCCTGTCACCCATCGTTAGACTACGCGGTAATTCTGTCCATTTTCTTATGTTCTAAAATTGTTAGGAAATCCTCTTAACTGATTTTTCTCGGCACTGCCTTCTCCCCAATCCACTTTCCTTCTTCTAGGAAACAGACATAATCTCAGATAAAAAGGCAAATACCCTCGCATGCTGCGTCACGCTCTCTTTAGTTCGTCAATGTTTCTAATTTAAAACTTTATTTTGATGACGCCGTGACGGCTTTCGTGAATAAAAAGGTGAGCTGCAGAAATGAAGGAATGCATGAAATTTTTTAGGAAAGAAGGGCTGAAGCGTATGCAGTACTGGACGGACTCTTAAGTCTGAATGGCAAAACAGTAATGGCAGGCGATCAATATCCATGGCAGTAGACTTCTTCTTTCCATGACACAACTGACCACACATAATTATTTAAAACCACTTAAATTTCAAACTTTGTCACAATTGTGCCTCTTTACTATCGCATGGTTCTCTTCGTTGCCCCTTCGGGAGCAGTACCTCCCGTCTGTCGCTGACGCTCCTTCCGAAGGTGATTCTGCGCGGCTGGCCGCTCGTGTTCGATGTATATACGTCCCTCGCTGAAGCTTCCGCTTCCGCGGCAACTACTTATATACCACACAGCGCGGCTAAATTGTGAACTAAAGCACGCACACAACCACTTCAGCAAAAAACTATACCCGGCCCGCGCACGAAGCTACCTCCGCGCCTCCTCTCAGATCACCTTCTTTCTCCCTGCGTACCTTTAACAGTAGCCATCCTATGGGTCATTCCAGCGGCAGCCTTCTCCTGGCCGCTTTCTCTTGCCCAGTAAAGTGTAGGGGGTATTTCCGTCTGTACATACAGCAACTTGTAGGCCTGTAGCAGGTGGCAGCGAGTTCTCGGAGACTTCAGAAAGCAGATTCTGCTCAATGTTCTATAAATAAATGACGTAAATTATCTATACAGTGAACCTTTTTTTCCAGCCATACTCAATACAGAAAGTACAACGTTCTTTAAGACCTCACAATCGGAAGAATGCCAACGATATCTTTTACAGTGGGGCAAAATTTGATTACATGTCATTGAGAAATGATTTCCATATTATTTCAAAAGTGAGCTAATCAGTGCGTTTCGTGCTTACGAATAATAAAAATGCTGCGCGCCACCACCGGTCTCCTTGCCAGCTTATAGAGTGAACAAACACGGGCTGAAAAGCGTACCTGGCCTGAAACTAATAAGCTAAGGCTGAAGAAAAGAAAGCACTCCATTCTTTTACTCCCCTGCTGCACCAGTAGGCGTAGGTTTGCCAATCGGGATGGCAATGTCGAGAAAGGTTAGAAAAAGGAATGTATACGATTCTGAAAGAATTGAAAAGTCTGCATGTAAAAGGATAATTCACTTTTCACAAAACAAATACCAATTTTTGTGCTTGCGCTACCGACATGCCGCCCTGATGAAATGTTTGCACACAGAAGCAGTCTCTGAGCTTGGCAACTGCAATCGTCTAACATAACACAAATGCGGAAAAGGGACGCATTAAACCTTCTTCGAAGTATTTCGCATATTTTATCGCCCCGAAGATAAAGATGGAGTCAGCGCCACCATCGTCCGAGTACTAGGTGTAGATACTTATACCTATATTCCTTGTAACATTACCGGGCAGAACTATATGAGCACAGGGCAATTACCGAAGAACCTTGAGCGTTTATTTCACACTTGAAACAGAAATGTGTATTCACCCTTATTTGAAAACATTGCTTGAGAAATAGAAACTAGGACAACACTTAAGTTCTTATTTAGCCTTAAGTAGCCGTACCACAATTGCCATATACCGGACTTTCCTATATGGGATAAAGAAGCAACATTGGTCTCCCTCGGTAAAATAAAAAATCATGCTTGTTCCAAATTTTGTAAGAGCGAGCTCCACAGCTCGGCTTATATGCTTTGCTAGTACTTACGAGCTGCAGTTGCACTCCACTGAAGTACTCTGTACACACTACGGACAGGACCACGTTTGAACGCGGTGCTCAAAACGTGGCTTAGAATAGCCTCTTTCGTCGCCTTCATCGGTCGCTAGAGTAGCCTGTATATTACGTAACCCAGGATTGAGTACCGACTGGGCTGGTGCATAGCGTGGGATGGATGCTGCATGGCCGATCGAGCAGGGGCGAATCGTTATCAGCCGCAGCCATCTGCCGAACCGAACTAAGCTGTTATAGAACAGCGTCCGACGCACCAACCATTAATCAGTGAGCGACTGCGTTGGCCGGCGGGATTCCCGTTTTCAGCTACTTTCCACTTCACTGCGCGCTGCCCTTCTGACCTACGACACGATAAAATGCAGGTTGGGCCCCACGGAGAGTTCAACTGAGTGTTCTATGAAACTGAAATTGTAAACAATCGATTCATCTTGTGCTCGCTTGTGTAATCAGGCGACAGGCATGAGTACGATATCCTGCTCCGCATTGCCGTACATCAAGGGATTTTTAGTCGCTACAAATTAGTGTTTTGAAATCTAGTATCAATACCTGGATGTGGCCGTGCAGGTAGTATATACAGCAAAGTGAACTCAGTGTATGTTACAGAGCCTAATGAATATATTATAATTACCTAAAATATATTTTCAGCATTTCAAAATGAAAGGTCAGCTTTTGATTGCCGGATATTATGCCAAGCGAGGATGGCGACGTCGGAGGCGACAGTGTATTGGCTCTAGGAATCGAAAAATTACGAGCATGCCTTTTGCAGGGTAACTAGAGAGCTTTAGTACCCCCCCCCCCCCCCCTTCTCACGGAAGGAGGCCAGGATGTGTTTTTCTTTACCACGTGGGATGATAGGCTGCGGTGATAAGACGAGGTTGCGAACTCGATTCCTACGAGATATTGACGTGTTCAAATCCGCTCCGCTCAAACGGTATCTTTTTTTACTCGTTGTGGGGGAGGTGTGCTCGGCACATGAAAGCCACGACATTCTTGATTTATATTGATCGTGTTGAGTATATATTCACTAATTCTTATTGAAACACATAACACTTGACTGCTGATGTCAGTCGGTAGTTTTCCTAGGAGCGACACTCAGCGGCAAGCACCAACAATCATCAGTGAAAGGTGCAATCTAAAGGTTCAAGGTACAGCCCAAAGGTTAACGGTCCTATTTGGGCAGGTTTTATACTATTCTATACCTGAATTGGCTAAGGGTGAAGTGATTGATGCGCTAAATTTAACCAAGGACGTTCTCCAGGTAAACCATCACACAAGATTCGTGATCAGGTTTTGCAGTGTTAAGTAGTGCTTTGTCACTAAAAGAAGTGAGGAAACAAGGCGAAATAAACGCGGCCCATTTATCGCTTCTACCTTGGCCAATGCTCCGTAGTAGGCTCGTGGCATTTTTATCTGAGGCCAGCAACCACTACAAGCCGTCGTACCATTTCTGGCGAAGAGTTGCATTGCTTCCCAGCAGCCAGATGCCATTTTCACTTCGTTACAAGGAGACAGCCTGCCACCTTCGTCCCATGAGATTCCAAGACGTATTTGCATGTGAATGTGAATACAAGACTTTGGCAGAGAATATCCTTTCCAAGACCTCCTCAGGCGATGCTAACGCTGAAAAAGGACCGGCTGTCGACGCTACTCCATTTACAGTGTCACTGCTTTACAAAACAGAAGTGCTTTCTGTTCTTGAGCGCACTTTTTGAAAAGATAGATTGTCCATGTAAAATGCTTTTGAATGAAACAGAATGTGTTATTCAAAAAAAGGAAAAGCTGCCTAACATTCCAGGCTTCATTCTTCTAACGTGTTCATTCATCTTGTCTATCGGACGTTCCGAGCTTCAACCCCAACATTGTATTGTATTTTATTCAGTAGGTTTCTTTTACATATACATGATGACGAGATCCCAAAGCCGTATTTACTACTCCTTTTCGTGACCTTTGCGTGCCATGTTCAGTTGTTTCGCTCAAGAAGATTTCTTGCGTGTCTGAAGACACCGAGTTAAACGAAAGCCGAGAACATCACTCTGAGGGCCTTCTTTCTGATGCGTAGAGTTTCGCCAAGCTCAGATTGATGTTACATGTGGAAGTGTTTCTGTGCTCTGCAAGAATTATAAAATGCTTAATATCTGTATGTGCATTTCAATGAGTGTTGGAACAACAATATTTCATCGTGTTCAGTAACACTGTTTGAAAATCGCCTTTTTCTGTATCATTTATATTTATGTGTGTTCCAGCTCGTGTCCCAGAAGGGAGATTGCCAGGCTGAACCGAGAGCGCACTTTGATCCGCACGGCAACTTGCGCATTTGTATGTAGTGTAGCTCAATTTGTATCCCAGATGCATTTTGCATCACACTAGTGATTTTAAGAAACGTTTTATGGGACAAAACTAGTTTATTGTCGAAGAATGCGAAGCAGATTTGGAGCCCGATACTGGGTGTTGCTAAACCTGAGTTACGTGATAGTAAGCCGTGAGATAGTAGTGTGGCCTATGTTCTCCCCATTTTATACGGAATTTTTCTGGACGGGAACTTTATTTCTCAAATAAAGAATTCACTGAGTTTCAGCACTCCGACTGCTCACTGCATACAATTTTCTGTCCATAAAAGTGCCGGTTCTTATTTTCGGGCCCGCATGGCAGTCCAGGGAATTTCATGCACTGCGTCCTACTCTGGATATATTTCCTTTGATGAAGTGTTTTAAAAAAAAATAGGTAGAGTAGCGCTTGGAAAACTCGCGTAGAAATGCTGCTTCAAACAAACCCTCAGCTATAACCTGATGCTACACGTGTAGATATGAGCAAAACACTTTCATGAAAGCCTTCCTCATGAACTTGAGTATATTACCCTAGATTGTACCTAGCGTGTTATGTTTATTCCGTCTCCAGCACAGTTTGCAATTCGGCATGCTTTGACTTTGAGAGGATGGACAGGAGATCTGAAAATAGAATACAAAGGCAAAAACGGCTTCACAAGCTCGCCAAGAAGGGAACAAAGATGAAATAATGAAATAAAACAGCGCAAGCAACGGGACGAAACAAAGATGCTCCACTACAGCATTGTGCCTTAAATTGTATATTGGGGCGATTTTGCTGTTTGGTATTACCTGTGCTTATTATTGATGCTAGTGAAAATTGAGACGCCTCCAGGAATTGACAGGAATATAGGTTGTCCTGTTGGTTTCAAGCCCCTTCTACTACAAATTTCGCTACGGATCAACAATTTAAGTTGCTACCGTGACATTAAGTAACCTATATATTCAATATATAAAAAAGGCAGCGACGTTAGCGTCTGTGGCAGAAGCGTAAATTGAAACGTACTAGCTTGTGCAGAGAAGCCCCCCCCCCCCCCCCCCCCCAGTGCCCCAATTACGCACAAGGATGTCCTCAGTGTTTTCTGCTCATTTCAGACAATATTAATTTGTAGCGTGAAGCGGGCTTCAAGGTCACTAGTAGCAGTAAAAAGGGAGATGCTGATGTCTAGTTTGGTAGCTCGTATAGTCTTCTGGAAAGCAAGGCTTGTCGTCTTCGTCTCCGTCGATGACACTGCCCAACTGCCTGAGTGAAGAAAGCGTTCGCATTTGAAAGGAGCTTGATTACTGCTATAATATAAGGTGTCAGCAAATTTTGGTTAAATAAGGAACCTCGCTCCCAAAAGCAACAAATGAAAGTTAGCGCCGACATTGACCAAAATATTCGCATGAAGTTTCAAAACAAGGTGAAGCTGGATGGATCTAATTGGCATCTATATCATATCACGTAACAACATATTAGCGTTAAAGTTTATGCGGACAGCTAACTTTCACGTCCCTCTAAGCACTTTTTTAGATACTTTGGCTCAAATGTAACAAAGAAAAAACTCACATGAACCGCTGTGCACCGTTTTTACACCCCAGTTACGAACTGAGTTCCTAAAAAGGTGCGTCCACAAACGATTCCATCCTTCTTACTGTTAAAAAATAGACAGTGCAGCCATTCATGCCGAAAATCGGGGTTGTAATCAATCACCACAATTGCATGATGTTTTTTTCTACTGTACTTGTGCTCCGTACATATTCATTCTTTGCCTTACTTGACGGTATGGGTTCCACAACTGTGATTTATGATTCGCGCATACAGAGCGCTGGGAACGATGTCGAATGTGAACTACCTCTGACGTCAATAAATGAACCTGTGGGACTCTTCGCTCACGTAGTGCCTGCCCCTGATAAAACGACCAGGAGAGTAACCGTGACGTTTGCGACAAAAAAAATGGCTCGAGCCAGTGACGCATGACGCAGGGGAACAAGCGCGACAGGTGCTTGCGAGCGTGATACTTACATGACCATAAATGCTGCTTTAATAGGAAGAGACGTGAATAAATCAGGTTTGAAGGATCGTTTATAATGCTACGTAGAGGCTCTTAAGAGCACGTAAAATCACTAATGAGTGAGCCGCAAACAATCGACAGCCTCAGAAGCTCTCTGCAACGCTAATTTCGCAGATACGTCTAACGCCAGGGACGCTGTGGAGAAAAAGCCGTCAATCAAGTGTATGCGACAGTTTCAGCTACGTTATTGCGCAGCTATAGCGTTGCTCAAATCATTTGTTGCATCTTAGACACCTTGCAAGAGGTGTGTCTTAAAATACGGTGCTGCTACTTTTATTTTCAATAGTGGTGAAAAACACAATGTAGGGGGAAAAGTATATTAAGTACAGTGCTGAAGGTAGGCAAACAAGCATCGACTCAAGCTGCGACTGTTCCTCCAAATTAGTACCGATAAAACACATCGGAGAATCGTCAAAAAGCGGGGCAAGAATGGAATCAAAGGTTTGATAAACTAAACTGCCGAGTTCATATAGTCACTCGTCTGCATTTTTGCGCGTTCCAAAGCCCTGGATATGCGCATGTTACAGTGGGTTTCCTTCCGCGTTGTTGATTTGGAAGTAGAGGATAACAGTGGCCACTGGAGCCTCGTGATCCCCCGCCATCAGTAGGGCTCCTGGAGAAACAGCTGTAGCTTGAGACCGCGTGAAACGCGTGCTTTTCCATACCTTTGGAGCTCTTCCTGAAACATTCTTTCCTTCTCGCCGCTCCACGCTGTAAAAATCTATGAAAATCAATGACCGGAGCCATCGCAACGGCGGCCACAGACTGCACCACAAATAAGGCTTCGTCTCCGTGCCATAATATTTGGTGGTTCTCCAGGCAGTTATTTTTTGTTGTTGTTTCGACTGGTGCTGAATAATACTTCCTTTGGGGATAAATTACCTAGATTCGCCCCATCATTCTATTTCATGTGAACCTAGATGTATTTGATCCTGTCGTTCATCTCGCTTCAGTCCTCCAAACATGTGTCCTCCCAGTGCGCGTTTATGTCGTCGGTGGAGCTTCAGCTGCAGCGCGCACGCTCAGAGCACGGGAGTTTATTAGATGTGAGGCACGCCGCCGCCATGACCTATTTTTATGGAGGACTATCGTTGCTGTGCAGCACCATGGATATCGTCCAGTAGTTTCAGGTATAGCTCATCGTATTATGATTTCGTAATGCCTTCATAACGGCTGAAAAATCTAACGAGTCAAATGTTCTGCAGTAATCACTCAATGCAACGTACAGAGAATAGTTACATTCCCAAGCATTTTTGAAGCAAAAGCTTCACTACGCCAAGTAGTTCGAGTCGTCGGGTATTCACGCTTTTCACCTTGAGGGAGATTTAGAGGTGTTTTTCTCGTTTTACAACATGTACACCACAGGAGGCGGTCACGGGACTAACGTTTCGCGAGCGCTTTGAACAAATGTGCGCCAAAGTGCTCACGCCTTATCAGAGGATTTATTTTTGCATTTCTTTAATTTTTATTTACTTCCTTCAATACCCTTCAGCGTCGTTATGTTAGCCAAGAAGAATAATGGACAACATTCGCCGGAAGTCGGCGTAGGGTAGTGGGTAGCGCTCGGCATGTCCCCGGAAGGATGGAGCTTCGGTTTCTTGCGTAGACACAATATTTTTCCTTATTAGGATAGGCTCTGATGATGCCACTCTTGATAAAATGAATGATTTCGCATTAAATATTGCTGCCAGTTAACTGCAGTTAAAGAAGCTCACTCTTGTATTCGAGCTGACCGAATTCGCTCCATCCATGCTGATGCTGCTCTAGTATAACGCAGAAGTCGAATGTATGTTTAGTCACCTAAACATTATAAAAGGTAAGCAGGGAGCATCATGCGAACAGAGATGACGAATACCGCTTTAATTATTCGAGACGTATGCCGGAGCAAGAGTAAATGCCGCTCAAAGTACGAAATTCTCTCAAATGTAAGCGAGAAGCTTGGTACGATATGAATGTGTAGATTGCATTAGTTCAGTCCCGTCTAGAACCGGCGGTACAAGGATGAAATCGCCTTAGAGTGCTCGGAAAACTCGGAGGAAGCAGACGCTGCTTCTTTGCGAGTATTTTTACTCGCCTGTTGACAGAAGTTAGTATTGAGGAAAGAAGCGAGTTTTCAACCTTTATTTAAACATGCAGAAGCCAGGCAGCATATTCTTAGGAATGAAATAACAAATGTGTAGTCTGAAATTTCCCGTTTGCCAATATGTTACAAATATTGGTTTTGTTGTGTGCAGAAAAAATAGCAAAACTAAAGTGTGTAGATACCAGTTTTCTGTCATCGTTTTTCTGATTTTGAAGTGACAACACTGCCTGAAAGCTCGCATAAGAATGTCCACTGGTCTGAAAACGAGAAAATTATGCCCCCAATGCTCTCGAAACCTTCACCTCAAATTGGTTTGGTTTGGTTTGTGGGGTTTTGCGTCTCAAAATGACTCAGGCTGCGTGAGATGCCGTATGAAAGCACTACGGAAATTTCGACCACCTGAGGTTTTTTTTAACGCGCACGGACATCGCATTGACATCGCACAGCACACGGGCGCCTGGCTTTTCGCCTCCGCCGAAAATTTCGAAAAGCGGCCTCTGCGGCAGGGATTCAGTCCCGCATCTTTCGGTACAGTAGTCGAGCACCCTAAACACTGTACCACCCCGGTGGGGATCATCTAAAATTATAGCCGATTGCTACAGGACATGTCTTATATATGGTCCATGTCATCTAAATGAAAATAGTAGCACGTGTTATAAACAACGATTATTGTCGCTCTTATTTATTCCCGTAGCGACAACACGGTCATGGTGTAAGCTGTAAAAACCTAACTCTCACATGTATATGCTGCCTCACGCCAATTGACTACTTGTGAACGTTTCTCATTACATTTTTCATTTATTTTAGAATAGCAAAATCTAAACACTAAATAAATAAATAAAATATGTTACAGGGTGCAGAATGTCCCACGGCAAGCTTTGGTATCTCCGAAGGGATAAAAACCGGAGCTTTGACAGAAAGGGCACTGGAGATAAGAAAAACATTGTGTTAAGTAATAAAGTGTTAAAAACTACGAGGACGCTTACGTTTCTCTAAAGAGTGAGCGCGACAGCCCCTTTAACTCTAGATTTGCATTTTCAATTTTTAGACTGTTAACTTATTATTTCAATTCTTAACTAATTATTACTCTATCATCAGTAGCCCACACATCACGAACCCGCGTCAATGAACGCACGTTAACAACGCACTATAACGCGGTCAGTAGGTACCACCCTAACACGATTAATGGAAATGTTATCAGCGTTCGCCCGAGTTGCGGCTTGAAATGTTTATTTTTTTCTGATTGCCAAGGTTTAATATTCACTGCAAGTAATATTCATAGATCGCACAAACATCCAAATCATGCATCGTGCGTTTGCTTTCTCTGGAAGCCCAGTGTGGAGCACGCTAGTCGTACAAATTTGCTTAAGGGAGTGTTTGGGCTCTCACTTATTTGTTTATAAGGCAGATTGTATCGCGCTTTCTTTTTCTTCACAATAGAAAGAAGGAATTGTTTGGAACTGTCATTCAGGCAAGAATGGAAAAATGCACTACCAGAATTTGTAATATTTACCTCCAGTGCTAAAAGTCGGGAAACGACTGCGTAGGTTGCAAAAGTTGTTTTGTCCTTTAGAATAATATGCATGCGTTTTTCATTCCAGTATTTGGCCTCTGTAAGAAAACAAAAAGCTATACGCAGCCTTAGTTGACTGCCTAAAGCCTATACCTCTTTTTATAGAATGATGCACCTCGGGAGCTCCGGAAAGGATGCATTGCAAAAAAATCATAAGAATGCCTGTAAGATTCACAGCTAAGGCATTTTTCTTCCAGCGGCATTTAACAGACCTCCTGTTAAGAGAAGGCTCGAGGATAAAGGAACGTTTGTACCGTGGACGGTGAATGCGTGTTGTATAATAAACCAGAAGCAGGTGAGTATGGTTTCATTGATTGGTAGGAGGCTATATGTAATTTGGATTATTTTATAGCGTACTTTCAAAAACAACTTCCGACAACTCCGTATGGAATTCAATACCACCGTGTTGAAAGTGATGAGGGATATTTTTATGAGTCTGGGCCTTCACAGCTTGTAGAAGATGAGGGTGTCTGTTAGTCAGGTAGATGCCAATGTTGCAATAGTCACGTGATAACTTCATAGCAAGTGTTTTGTTTATTAGAGAACTGTATCGAGCCCAAAGCGAACAAGCAGAGTAGGCGAGCATTCTTGATGTGTCAGACGTGCCTGAAAAAACCTTAATATAACCTAGTGTTCTTGTGGGGTGCTGACGCACAATACATTTTGATTTGGATTTGTGGGGTGCTGTCTAAGCAGTCACAAAAAACAAATTAGCGTTCGTAGCCTATGCGTTGCTTGCCCGCCTATCACGCAAAAGGCATGCATTCTAACACCGATGGCAACTATTTTATTTATTTTATTATTTATTTCTTCCGACACGTAAATTTCAATACCAAAACGTAAGGGTCAAGCTATTAACTGATAGAAAGTATGGTGGAGGTGTGCTTTGATTGTCGTGCATCTGAGAAATCATTTTCTTCGATATACTTCCTTAATAATAACTTTGTGCTGCGCAATAACAAATCTGCGAATGAGTAGGTAGTTAACTAAGTATTGGTAGAATGAATAGGTCACAGGCATATAATAGCGAATTTCTTTGCAGAAGTCTTTCCCACCAGTTTCTTTTTAAGAAAAATTCGATTATGATATATAGCAACTAATTTAGCAACATTGTAGCTCATTAGGTAGCGAATGGTGGCTTGAAGCTGCAATATTTGAAAGCTATTAGCGGGCAGCTGTCTACTATGTAAATTGTTGTTTACGGGCCGACATATCCCATATATATGTGCAGTACCACTGCTACTTCACCTGGCAATGCAAGCAGCCCAAAAGATCCACACACCAGCGCTGTGCAAAGATACTTCGAAATCCCGGGCTCCTCAAAACCTCATTTTTTTTCCGCACGGCACAGTTCCTACAAAGAGATTTTACGCATCAGTATGACACCAAGGATCCCAAGCGCAATTTCCAATGGTGGCGCAAATCGCTGTCTGAGATTACATAGGCAACCGAGGCTGTCATCAATATTGCATGCGGCCTGTGCCAATATACAAAGATAGAGAAAACTATACAAGGAGGTTTGAATGGGTTCTTCTGCTTAGCACGCCGTGAGGAGCGCGCGACTGGCCGCAAATGAAGTTCGAATGGAAATTCGCCATTCCCCAGGGTAATGTGCATACATTAACGCTGTTCCCTCTTCATGTCAGGTCTCGCGCGGCGGGGTAATGCGGCTCTTAGAAGGTGCACCTGCCGTTTCGTGCTCGAATACAGGTGTTACGAATCTCAGCGGGGCAAGATAAAACCATCGTGTTTGGCTTAATGACGAACTTTTGTTTCGTGTGCATCTAGTAGTAGGATTATTAACTTGTATTAACAACCATGAAACAGCGGAGCGTGAATGAAGTAATGCTTAACCAATTTCAGTGCAGATTGACGTCATTTAGGCTGTCTTGACCAGATACCTCTAATCGATGAGCTTTGAACTCGACAGCATCCTCCCTCAGTATTTATGCGTCGGGTGTGGTATTTCCGGCATCGCTCTAATTTTTTTTTTTTTTATTCGCGTGGTCACACAGTGCGGCACAAAGCGGGGAGTTTGCCGCAGATTGGACTTGTTTCTTGATATATCGTCGAAGGTATCGAGTGTATTAAAATTATTTACTTGTATGCATTGCATACAAGCGCCTGGTTGTGATGTCTTTTGTCAAGCACGTGTGTTTCCGGGTATTCTCTTTCCACTAATATTGTTACTTATCATGACATGTGGTCAACCCCTCACTTCTATTGTAGTGGCCCTCTGGCAGGGTCCCGCTTGCCAATTCTCTAATGGCGAAGTGAGACGCATTGTTGCCTCGGAAGGGAACGCGTCCTAGGCTCCTATTCATTCTTCGTTAATTGTGTACATCGCTTTCCACGTTGCACTTATTACATTACTTGAGGCAACTACATTTTATTGTTGCACTAAGAATGGCCTTTAGTCATCATCTATGATTGCTATTTCCATCGTCTTGTCCCTTTTACTCAGCTGCGTCCGTGAGTGCGAAGGGTGGTGCCATGGGGGAATATTCGTAAGTATTACTTATGTCTCAATCTGCTTTCGGACTGTTCCTTAACCACTGCACCCAGCAGCGGAACCCACTGAAATTATACAGGGCGCTAGCTACCCAAACATATATGCTGATGTTGCACTCCAAAGCCCAATTTATTCACAATTGAGTACGTGTACCTGATTAGGACGCGCAATCAGCATCGTGTCATTGAACTCTATATAAGCTATCCAACGATATATAACTCGTAACTTCATCATATAGCTCGATATTTGCCAAAACAAATTGATTAGCGGTGCTTCATTAAGGCCTGCAAGGAGCAAAGTATGACTTTAACCGATATCAGCAATCCGACCTTATATGACTTGATTACATTGCATACATTTATATGTTTGTACGCACCGAAGTAATTAACGATATTTAAAACCTGCAAATAGTCCAGTCCAATAGTACTTGACATACGTTATCTAATCACATATGGCTTGGTAATGTACTTTCGAGTTCAAATTTGATTACAATCAACTAATTCCTCTTATTTAATTACGACGCGTAATTATGGAAGCATCAGTTAGTGATATGATCATAAATGGTCAGTAAGTCATTCGGTCATGCACCAGTTCACCACAGCACACAACGCTAAACGAGGTTTGTCGCTAGGCAGGCGAAGTTCCACTCTGACCTTGGCTGAGTTTGAAGATCCGGTGGACGGAAAGAGGCATTTCCTGGGTTTTTGCCCGGAGTATCAGAGCCGCTCTAAAGTTATATTATGCAGAGAGTCGCCTAGTAAACCGAACAGCGGCTGCCATCGACAATGCACCATGGTGATGAAGGTCCTAGTCGCCCATACGATAAAAACATGGCTGCTCATGGGCACAAAGCCACCCCTCCCCCCCCCTTCCGGAATGTAAGAGCAAGTAAATTGACTGACGTCATTCCCACGTATGCTGTTGGCGCGCATTATAGTGGCGTTTTTCTGAATCCACCGTACTGCATTTACGAGGCCGTAATATGGAAGGGGTCCTTCAGCGCTCGCCAACCATAGCCAATCAATTGCGCTCAAGCCCTGCTGCTTGAGTATAGCTCAGGATCAACCCAATGTGGCTGGTAAAGTAATGGCACAGGAAGGGAGAAAAGCAACACATAATCTAAACTAACGGGCTCAGCATACCCCATATTAAAAATTTTCCACAGGCATTTGCGGCAGAAAACAAGGAATGCCCTCTAAGGCGCTGGCATAACCACACAATTCGCCATATGGTGTCAAACACGTATCGATAATATATATTCGTACTTTGATATATCAGCCGCGGAAATAGAGTAATAAAGCATGCTAACAATATGCGCGACAAAGCCAGCACCGACCAATACCTATCAATGGTCAATGCACATATGTACAACAGACTGCATATGCAAACGAAAGCTCGCTGGTTAATCCAGCGGGAAATAGTGCTGTTTGACAGCGACGGTAGCATCCTCACTTTTGCAGCGAGCAGTGGTGCTAGACGTGTGACGATCTCAGTTTATTAATAAGCATCAAAAGCTTTTACCGAAACGAAAAGCGCGCCAAAGCGGCGCAACAAGACTTAGCGCTAACCGCACGTAGAGAAAACGACGGATAGCAAAACTAGGAAGCATCCTATCAAATATCCATGACTGAGAAGAAACTTGCAAGCAGTACGGAGACTTCGCAACCAGCACGTTTAGAGAGAAGCGAACAAACTTAGTACCATTATTGGGAGAACCAACGCGGACAGCGAGATGACAGCAATAAGAAACTGCTTTGTTGTCTGCTTTGCAAGCAGCGCAGCAAGGCTTATAAAGTATCCCCATCAACGCTGCAATGTCATATATAGACAGCGCAACGAGAGTGTTGCAAAATTTTAAAAAATATTGTCGTTCTAAGTCAACTTGCCCTTTCATAATACAAGGTAATAAATATTATTTTTCCGTCAGAGCCCAGCATTGCAATTAGTAGGTTTATAGTTCCATTATTTGAGTGTTTTGCCTCACAAATTGTGGTTGTGCTGAAGTCGCGCTAAACCACTTTTAAGTCCAGCTTCACTACCACTTTGCTTTCGATGGGCTAGGAGAGTAGACTGGATCGCACTGCCAAGATGGCGCCAGAAGCACTGGTGGCAGCCAAGGTCAGTGTGCGCTTTCGGCTCCAGCGTGGGAGACGCCGAGCAACGTCTGTGTGTTGTGTCTCGCGGTGTAATTGTAGATAACGCTGTTGCTCTACAGATCATTTATTGAGGCTGTGCGTTTTGTTAGAGTGCTATCAGCCTTCCAATATGCATGCCACCAGCCCGCCTGCTTCGCCCTAGGCATACACGAACCTTTCGGAAGAACTCCGTGAAGCGACCCTCAGTTCCCAGAGCAGTCACCCACTTGCCAAATTATGAGCGATATTCAGGCCTCCCATACCCTATCCCTAACAAGAGTGCACTATACTGGAATCCACCGCCTTCTCCGCCTTCTTCCTACACCCTCCACACGTACCACGAGTGTCTAATTTCAAGAAGGCAAGCCCGTCTTCTTTATCTTCGCAAATAGAATGATAAGGACACCACACCCATCTATATAGATATTGCCTCCTATGTTCACCCGCAAACACAAGCCTGCTGTGCAGTCGACAGCGCCCACACTGCATATCTGGCCGCTTTCTTTAGGGCACCAGACCTCCCTGCTACAAAGTGATCGCTATCGCCTCTTACAACAAACTGATTAGTGGTCATTACAAGAGCTCACACACCAATACCACCGCACAGACCTCTAGCAAATATTGCACGTGCGTTCGCGTGTGACTAGCTCAGTTCACAGCCAACAGGGCTGAACTGGAAGATCACGGCTAATACCTGACCTTACGATTGCACTCATCGAGTTGGGCCTTCACTTCCTCAGCTCTACCCCATGCCCACCCACAACGCCACAGGCGCAGAAATCTTGCGTCTCAACGGACGCTTATACCCCTTTCTCTGCATTTATCCGCGGAAGACTCCCGTCTTCTCCAGAGAGCTGATACCCTCACATAACCTTATCTTCAACACCCTCGTCGCCTACACATAACACTTCATGTAAGTCCATGTGCTGTGTGTGACGACACTTTTACTTTTATCGATATCACATGGACATGACCGCATAAAACCGATAAGGTCTGCTGTCTGATGCAGCATTGGAGCATTGATAGGGGCAGCTGAGCTGCACGAGTCCCCCTGTAAGAGTAGAAGGAGCTGATCACAACCGCGAAATCAACAGAAGCCACAGGAGAGCTGCACTTAGGGCGCCTGCTGGAACAGCCCATGCCCCCGTTTCTGTCAATAAACATTCATTCATTCGTTCATTCATTCATTTATTCATTCATTCATTGCCCGATCGATTTGTTCATTCCGTCTTAATTATCACCAAGTGAGCAAAGCAGGTTACCTTTGATGTTTGCAGGTGGCTGTGCTTACTAGAGTGCTATCAATAGAGTGTGATGCAGACTTTTCAGAGGAAGCTGAAGTTAAATGTCCGGACATCGTAAAGAAAGCTTGCGACTCCAAAAACGCAACTCTTCTTACAGAGCGAAGATTAGGCGCAAATAATGGCATTACTGGCGTCGCATCTGAATAATTTGCTTTTTAGAAAATTTAATAAGCAATATTATCCTACATTCAGTTCATTATTCTCCAAACGTACGTTGCCGCAAGCGCCAGCAAACACGCTCACAAGCTCCTGGTATTGCGGTCAGCGCAGCACGTTGCAGTTCTCAAAGAGGCTGAAGATAAGCCTTCGCGCCCGTTTTGATCAAACATGCTACATTAGGAAGTGTCTTGCTTTCTCTTTGCAGCCTGCTTTCTGTGCCATGCACAAATTGACACGGTATAACAGTGATTCGAGGAACGCTCAAATATATATGTAGCGGAAGAAGCACTGCCCTAGACAATGTCGTAGTTTTAGACAAACTCACACCCACAACACGTTTACCCTCCCGTATATCACAATGTGTATAAGTACGCAGCAAGGCTATGACAACAGAAAGGTTAACAGCAGAACGCGCGGTCAGTCTCTGCAGCTGTGGTCAAACTCCCACGAGGCGATAATTCAAAACACTGCTGTGATGAGACTTTAATAACGTGATAATTTTGTGTTGAACAAAAATTAAATTAGAACAGCCCACACCAGTTTGTCTTATTTGCTCCAGGTTGTGCTGTAGCATACAAAATTGCGATTTCTTTTTCTCCTTTTCTAGTGTGCACGGCGATGATATATCGATGCGGGCACACCACAAAACCTTTATTTCTGTTGAACCCAACTTCGATTTCATGTCTGTTGCCTCTCTTCGAGAATTCGGGCGGCACAAAAAACAACACTCTGTAGGAAGCTTTCTTAGGAAAAGGGAAACAGGCAACAGCTATCTGCAACTCTGACAGCTGTCAGCAAGAATTACACCTCCGCCCAATTTCTATTTTTACAGCTTGCATTACAAGAAGCCCCAGCTTCTCTTTCTGTCACTTGAACAGTGCCAGTTTTCGGGAGGTTCATCGATATTCACAGGCAGGGACAGCCCTGTGAGATACGGTTGCACAGAAGCTCGCCAACAAGATGCGAAAAACTTCCGGGACACTTCTCACCCTGTTCTTTCTGGTGACGTAGACAGGGCCTTTCCATTTTATCCCGCTCCGTCTTGCGGCATCCATTCGTATACGCGTTTTGCATTTGGGCAAAATCGCCCTTTGCTGGCGGCAAAAGTGAGTGTCTGAAGATCTACATAAACGTGCCCTCACAGTCAGACAGTAAGGGCTGTCTCTTTTTACCTAGAATACAGCAGTAGCAACCATCTTCGTGAAGGATTTACCTAAATGAACAGCAAGGCGATGCAATAAGAATTCAAAAATATAGCCTTGCTAACGTAGGGATTCAATAATAATAGTAAGGTTGAAAGTTGGGCCAGCTGAATCTAGTTCATATTGAAGATATTCAATAAAAGATTTAGTTGTGAAAAAACGCTCGTGCTTTGTCCTTGTACTTCTTGGTCCTCGCTTTTTGTGCTGCACTCAATATGAGCCAATAATAAATCGAACAGTCTGTAGTCCCTCATGCTATGCCTCATACATATACCAGAAGCTTACGATCCGCAAAAACGTAAAATTGCTGGCTCTCCAAGAAGTGGCGGTAATGCTGGATGGTGGAGTAGATGGCGAGCAGCTCACGCCAAATACTCTGTAGCGAGTGTCAGCACATTGTAGCGTCCGAGAGAAGAAACCCAGTGGGTGCCACTCGATGTCGATTTTCTTCTGAAAAACAGCACCAATACCCACGCTAAAAGCATCCACCATGATACGAATGGGCGCGGAAGTCCTAGGGTGAATGATAAGGATCAAATTGGTGAGAGCTTGTTTTGCAGTCATGAAAGAACCTGAGCCTTCAAGAGACCGGAAAATCGCGGAGGAGGAGAATTCAGTTGTGCGAAGGTCAGTCAGGGGGTAAAGAAGTTCGGCGCATGCGGGTAAAGCGTCGGGAAAAGTTCACTAGGCCCCGGAACTTGCGGAGCTTCCGTACGGTAGTGTGTGCTGGGAAGTCTTTAACAGCTTGGACGTGAGAAGGCAATGGACGAATTCCCTGCGCCGAGATGTAGTGGCACAGGGACTTGAGCTCAGAAGAGCCGAAAACACAATTCAGGGCGTTGGCGACCAAGCAATATTCTTGGAGGCGTTGAAAGAGTTTCCGGAGGTAACGCTCGTGATCTTGTGGAATACAACTCGCAACGAGGATATCATCGATGTAGGCAAACACAGCCGGGAGTCCGCGCGTCGCTTCAGCATTGAATCTCTGGAAAGTTTGAGCTGCGTTGGTTAGCCCAAAAATCAAGGGCATGTACTCAAACAGGCCTAAGGTTGTAGTGACGATTATGTTCGTGATATCAGCCGGTTAAACAGGGATTAGATTGCACACGTTTACAAGGTCCACTTTACTAATATCTTGCATCCGTCCAGATGTCCAGTAAAGTCTTCGACGTGTGGAAGAGGATAGCTGTTGTGGGCCGTGTGAGCGTTGAGAGCCCTATAGTCGCCGCACGTATGCCAGTCATCCGTTTCTTTATTGGGCCCCAGATGGAGCGGTGCGGTCCAAGTGCTGGACGAAGGGTGAATAATACCAGGCTGGAGTATGTGTTTGAATTCCCGTTTAGCAATCGCCAGACGCTCACTGAAGAGGCGGCTTGGACGAGCTGCGACGGGAGGATCACGGATGACAATGTGGTGGGTTATGCCATGCTTTGGTGGCTGGTGGAGGTTACAAGGTTTCCTGACATCAGGAAAGTCTGCAAGCACTTGGGCGTACTGGCGTGACTGGATCAACGTGCGGATGCCAGTGGAAGTGACAGCCGATATAACGCTAGTGATGGAAAGGCGCGTCGTGCTGTCGATGAGACGATGTCGACGCATGCTGACGTTCAGATCAAAATGGGTCAGGATGTCGGATCCGAGGACAGGTTAATGGGCATCGGCGACGATGAAGACCCATCGAAACGTGCGCCGCAGGCCAAGGTACAGATTCAGGGACAGGAGACCATACGTGGCGATGGAGGTTGAGTTTGCCGCAGAGAGAGTAAGTGCAGGTGACATGGAAGCACGCTCACCCTTGACGGGCGGCAGAATGCTGACTTCGGCATCAGTCTCGACGAGGAAGCACAGGCCGGAAATGCTGTGCATGATTACGAAAAGGTGGCCAGGGTGAAAGGCGAGGTCGCATGCCGCCGTCGACGATCTCGCATCATCAACCAGTTGTATGGTGGAGTGCATTAGCGGGCGCGGTGTTGAAATATGCGATGATCCCAGCAAATACGCTGACTGCGAGAGCTGGAAGAGCGCGAACCTCACAGCGAAGACGAACTGTGTCGAGGACTTGAGGAGAACCCGTGCTGGGCATAACAAGACGCCCAAAGGGCATCGAGAGAAGCGGCCAGCTTATCAATCCGAGTCTCTAATCGTGAAATGACGGAAGACTCTGGTGGAGAGGAGAGGGCGGCGGCGGAGGAAGTTGCATCATCGACTTGATCAGCTATATAGGCGAGGCAACCAAAGGTCACGTCCCCCGCACCTGCCAAGACGATGCGGGCTGACTGCGGTAAGCGGGGCAGGAAGAGCTCTCTCAACAGTGTGCCGTTCGAATCGGCGTTGCTTTTGCCCAGAAGCTGCCGCATGCTAGTGAATAGCTGGGAGTCGCGGTGGTCTCCAAGTTCTTCTCAGGTGAGCAGCTGCTGGCGGCAAGCAGTCTCAGACGCAGTGGTGCGGTCTAGAATGTACTGCTTAAGTTGCTGGTACGGAGTGTCGCCGAATGGTTTAAGGATGACATCCGCCACCTCTTGAGCCACCTCAGGAGCCAAGTAGGAAAGTGACGAAACCAAGGTGCCCCCGAGGTGACGTGGTGGAGATGGAAGATGGCTTCCACCTGGGCGAACCAGATCTGTGGCTGTTTGGACCAGAATATAGGCAGGCGGAGCTGGATAGCATGCAACGTCCCGTGTGCGCAAGGTGGAGTGTCGCCTTAGGGTTTTAGATTCCACCAACCAGCGTGGCAGGCTTCTCGAACCGAACAGCCCGTGCCGTGCGTACGCACCGTGCACGCGCCGTTCAACTTTATTTCCTTCATTCGCTGGCTGGGAACGCCCATCTTATGACCTCCGCTTTACAGCGTCACTGCACGCTACACAACGCCTACAGATTTCTTTCATAGCATCCATGAATATTCTACCTAGAGAAATAAAACAACCTCAATTTTTCTTTAGTTTCAAGATGAAACAAGAACATATCCCGATATCTCCCTACATGTAGCCTTTTCTTCTTTTTTCTTTCGCATATGTACCAGTTCTTACTGCTCATGTACATCATATACTGAGAATTCATATTGCTCTGCTCTGTTGTTGTTGTTGTTGTTGTTGTTTTTTTTCAGTTACTTTTTTACGTCCTGCCTTTGTGTTTCACTTTTCATTTTTCCTGTATATTTCATAAGCACGTGCTCGTATTTTGCATGTTGTTTAGTTAATGTTCTGGAAGGTCCCATCTGCGGCTTTCTTCTCTTGAGACCTCCTTCTGTATATTTACCTTCTGCGTATAAACAGTTCATATTTCTGAAATAAAATAGAAATTGAAACATAGGGTATTGCATTCACTCTTTGCTTAACGTCTGCGCATAGTTGACAACTCCCTGGAAGTCGGTCCTTATGCCTGACAGCAGCAGGCTCCATGTCTGAATAACATGCTGTATTTGGTGCGTTAGAAAATTCGCCACCTTAACATCCTAGAGAAATGTTCTCTTGCAGAAGAAAATAATGTTTTGAATAACTTAAACTTTTCAAAACAAAATTGGAGGAGCACCGTAAGCCACTAGTAAAGAAGCCACCAGGACCTAAAATTGTTCTAAATCCCGACTCGCGCAATTGTAACATTTTTGCCCGCTAAACAGCAAAACATTAGCTAAATTTAGGTGGAAATTTGCTGGCTTCACAAGACTGAGCAAACCTAAACATGAAGGGTAAACAGGTTCCTAAATTTATGTTCCGTTTACTCGACATGGATCGCATTTCTACCCATCAAACTCCGAAGACAGCTGCCATATTACTTAGAAAGAGGATCAGCCATAGCACAAATATAGAACAGTAATAATAAATCAGAAACACCTATAAGTCATCCTAGCATTCCTGTTAGGAATATAAGTTTTAACTTCAAAGAACCTAATCATCGAAAAGAAGAAAATAGCTTTTAAAAAAGTTCAGAAACAGTGCTCGTGTCAGGAAGGTCACGTTGAAAGAAGTTATCGTCTTGCTGCGAAAGTAAATACGCGATAAAAATTGACTAAACTGCGTGATAATGTGTTCTGACGCTACTTCGGGGGCCTTCAAGATATGCATAAGCTACTCCCTTCTCCCCTTCCGCTCACGGCCCCCTTTTCAGGCTAGGCTGCTTGCCCAAGCAATTCCGTCAAGCTTCTCTTTTGACGCTAAAAAACAGCAATCGTATCTGTTCGCGTGGTCTTCCCACTTTTTTGCACGACTTTACATACACGTGAAAAAAAAAAAGGATTTAAAACGTTATGCAATCGAATGTTTTCTGGCGCATCTTTGACGGGCGATAGCTACGAAAAAGCCGGAGTGTTTCATTAGCAAATGGCTTTTACTGTGGTTTCAGATGCGTCACTCGTGGTCTGTCTGTTCGCCGTCTGAACGCTCCGTTTATCTTCTGTCGGTGTCGTCTGTAGCGCATTTCCTCCCCTGTATTCTCGCTGCTCCTGACTTTTCCAGTATGACATCATGCGTACGCTTTCAAGAATGTTTTCTTTTTTTTTTTCTTTTTTTTTTAATGTCGCTTAGCCGATGCCACATGCCGCGAGTGCATCCGTCGGTAATTATACTTCGAGAAGCGATAATAGAAACAGGCAATTCTATAAAATGCAATGGTATGACGTCAGGTATTACGAATCGGCTCCTGGCCCTCTGCGTGCCTGGCGGACGCGCCATACATTGGCCACTAACGCTCACGGGCAAGAGTGTACATTCTAGCGGAGGGCGTAGTGAAAGCTTTGTGACACGTGAGCTGAAGTAGCATGCATATAGGAGCATATGCACTGCGTTTCATCTCGTATCATGCAATTCGTGTACAATTGCAGTAAAGAAGGCGCTATCACTTTCCACTTTTATGGCGAAGCTAAGGCGACCTACAGGTTTTAATCAATATAATACCAAAGGAATAGAGCGGGCGCCGAAAAATAGCACGCTCACTTTTACCTGGCAGTAGGTCTCCAACGGTAGCGGGGTCGTCATCAGCTCCTCCACAAATGTGGATTCCATCCTACTTCATGTAGCATTGTCAATAAAGTCATTATTTCATAGAATTTTAAGCCAAAGTGCTACCCAGTGCGCCAGGACGGAATTTGACTTCCTGAAGCTTGTACATTATACGGAAGAACTACGTACAATTGCGTACGCTACAAAAAGGAGAAACCTGTAGACCTACCATCAATAATTCACTCGCTTTCAAGCACAGTAAGGCGTCTTTGACAGATGCAACGCGTCTTTATTTCGATCAATGGTTCACTCTTCTGAAAACGTGCGTATGTAGCTGAAGTGCAGTACAGCTCGGCAACACATTCTCATTCGTATCCATGGGCACCGTCGCAAAAGCACACTGCAGTGCGAGCGCAGCCCCTTGCTTGTACTTCAAAAAACACATTAATGCTCCAGATAGCTGTCTTGCATCGTCCCTTGGACAGTCTGCGGTACGATGAACTGCACAAAAAATTACATTCGATGCTTAGAAAGCGATACTGGCTATCATCAAGTGCCGTACGGCGCACACTTGCCGATCACCGACGACACGCAGCCAGTCTCTCACGCGAAAGCGAACGCCACCATTGGTGGCTCTGCCAAGAGACAGTCGCGCTGTCATTTTCGCTTCTTAGGTGAGCATTGCAGCATAATCCGAAGATAAGTCTTAATAAAACTGGAGAAATGTTTTCTTCGGGTTTACTTGCAAATGCCTCCTTTCCTAACTTCTTATAATTGGCAACGTCACCTACATGTTATTCTCGGTTTTGCGGTGCAACACCGACTGAAAAAAACAACTGCTTTCTCTGAACGGAAGGCTTCATACCTGAAGCCGGACGCCCCAGGGAGAGACGTACTGGAGGCAAATATGGCGCTTCGGTTCGCCGCTGCGCCAAGGTGGCGGTGAAAGCGTTGGCGCAGATTTGCCAGCGGCTCATGTGGCCGGTCCCGAATGTTTTTACGTTAATACGTAAGCAGATATGAGCAAGCCCTCTTGTCTGGATGTGAACGAAGCGAAAATAAATCATTCGGCATGTATCGAAGCCAACGATGGCCTAATGGCTTCAATAAAATGACCGGTATTCGCTCGTGCACTGTATCAAAAATGGTGGAGTCGTTTTCAATATTATGTCGGCATATTTCAAGGGCTGAAAATATTATTCAGCTCCTACAATAGTATTTACCGTATCTTTCTTCAGCTTGGTCTGTGTTGTTTCAGTAGTAGTACCGTGGCAATGGAGCTGGGGGTATTTTCCTCGTGCATAGTTGCAACTTTCACATTTTAAAAACTTTTACCTGGACCCTTGAGAGAGAAAGCTATGAGCAGCTCGTAAACCAGAAATGGTTCTGTCCAATCCCTACCTGACCAGTGTTCTGGCGGGGGGTATGCTGGCAATCAACAGCATACACGCCCTAACACGCACACACGTGCGCGCGCACACGCACGCACGCACACGCAAACACACGCGCACCCTCACATACATACACACGTACGCACGCACGCACGCATGAATATGACTAATCTGTGGCGAATATTGCGACTGTTACGAGCAAGGAGTCGAATTGCGGAGGTGATGTCAGGTAGTAAGACGTTAGTGGGACAAGAAGCCTTAATTTACGTACGCTATTTCATTGGTGAACAGAGATCTTGAGCGTCTAAGAACCTATCTGTATTATCAGTGTGGGTGAATTTTTTAATCAATGATAACAATTTGTGAATACAAACAATTGTTAAATAATGCAGAGGTGAAGGTAGAGCAGGCTCAAAGCATTAGTTCTTTCATTATTTACGTGACAAAAGATGTTTTTGGTGTAAATAGGTCGCACATTTTTCGTCTTGTTTGCGCTGCTTATCGCCCTTTACCACAGTTTCGCTCAGTGCTGCATTAAGTAAAAATAAATAAATAAAAAATAGATTTGTATTGAAGAAACGCTTGAATATACTCACGAATAGGTCTTTGGGCAATAAAATGGTTGGTAGAAAGAGACGAGGGTTCCTTTCACGAAATCACTTCACCTTCGACTACCTTCTGTTAGTTATAGCTGGAAACATTTATAGCGGAGGAAGCTTTCTGGTATTAACTGTAAGTAAATTTCATATATAATTGAAAACTGTCTGAGTCCACGTTTGTCTTAAAGAAGAATCTGGGGCATTTTCTGAATAGGCTTTATGGTTCCACCATGATCCCATCTGTTCTAACGCAATGTTTAATTTTTGCAATCATTTATTTATACCGCGCTAAACCATTTACATCTTTAAAGGAAAGCAAGGCAAATGAAATCCAAGTACGAGCTCCCTTCTGAGACCAGGCAACAGCCAGTGTTCTTGTTCCGACACTCTTCAACCACTTCCGGGTTCTTCTGCTCTTTTAACACCCTTCCCTTATATTTTGTTACATTTATAGTTTCTTGATACTATGCGCCGCAAAAGCTAGCGTCTGGCTCCATTAAAGTGACAAAGGGCGCGACAAATCGTGCTCGACGTGCAACACCCACAAAGAGGGTGCCGAGGATTTAAAGAAAAGAAACACGTGATAAGGAGCAAGAGCGTACGAAGGAACAAATGATCATAAATTCGCCGTCTAAAACTAGAGAGCCGTAGGCTTCACGGCGACGTGCAGAGAAACCCAAGACAACCATTCGAAATTGTATAAAGGCCATTTGCCTAATGACGTGGACATGTTCTAGCCCACCCTGTCGGCGCAGAGCGACCAAAAGCCATTTCCTCCTTGTGAATTTCTCTGCTAGTCCCACGTTTTCCGCCTCTGGTGTCTAGAAGAAATACTTCTGTTGCATTTTTAAATAAAAAGCGCGTATTTTTACATTTCTTACTCTTAGATTTTTCTTCTCCTGGGACTTTTACTCAATTTTCGCCTCAATTTTATCCATAGCAGACCGACCTGGTTTTTAACGTACACTACGCTTCTTCGCCATTGAGATTTCATGTACTCGTGTTGCTTTCAAGTACCGTCAGTAATGATATCATCTTCTATACTTTCTTTAGGCGCAGGCTAGCACTAGCCCGCCATGATGCAGTTACATTTTACATGAGGAGAGGTCTTTCACAACTTTCTTGTTCCTTTCCTAAGAACCTATCTTTTTTCTTGTCAGATAGTCAAGCAGGTTTCTTCGTCTCACATCAATTTCATTCAAGCGAGTAAAGAAGCAAAACGTTAGAAACGTTTGTAATTCTTTAAGCATCCGCCATGAAGTCTCTCTATAGTCCTTTTCTACGGGAGCTTTAGTATAGTTTTATCTATGTACTAATTTATTTGGTAAAGTTATATTTATAATTATGATTCGCCTAGTGACAGGTACTTCTTATTAAAGAGGTCTCGAACGTCATCTCTACATCTGTTCCATGTCCCCTCTATGACAGGCACCACTGGGCGAAAAAAATGTGTTTGATTCGCCCCGCAGCGGTGGCTCAGCAGAGGGCGGGGACCCAGCTTCAATATCTGCTGCGGCGGCTGCATTTTGTTGAAGACTTAATACAATACGCCTCTGTACTAGTACATGCGAGGGCAAGGTAAGAACGCCAACTGGTAAAAATGATCCGGACCTCTGTTTTGATATATTAAATTGTGTAAACCATAAATTAGAAATTTCATTTAACAGAAATCGCTCAGTCAGAAAACGCATATAGACACAACAGTGAGGTACAATACACCTACAAAGTACATTGTCTTCTTCTCTTACAAAGACCCGTGCATTTCAAGAAACATTTCAGATGTACGAAAAAGAAACAACTTCAACAGTAGCCCGTAAATTCGGTCCCGTGCATGCTGCATCCCCTTGACCCCCTGCAAACGTTTTAACCTCACCACCCACCTAATTTTCTGCCGCCCCCTGCTACGCTTTCTTTCCCTTGGAATCCCGTTCGTTACTCTAAGCGACCATCGGCTATCCTTTCTTCGCGCCCAAGCCCATTTCTTCTTCTTAATTTGGACTAGAATATCAGTTACTTGCGTTATTTCTCTGACCCACTGGACGTATCAAACTCCACAAAGTATAAACCATCTAAAACAATGCTTTTCCATCCTTTCCTCGCTCCCACCCCATAAGTGCGCATAGTCATAGGCAAGTTAAGTCTAAGCCTCAGAAGGAGGAGCTACTCTGTACTGAGCACTAAAGAGAAAAGCCTTGTAGCTTTTATTTCGTAATTTGTGGGATACCCTAGCTGAGGGTAATGATCTTGAATCGAAGCGCATTATCCCTTACCCACATGGTCGTACGAACAAAACTCCGAACGTATGTGCATTCAAAACCCCCAATAATGGTATTGTAATTTTCCGTGGAAGCACTTCCGCTGGCTATGATTACGTTATTCTCCGCCACTTTTTCAAAAATAACTATCTCTTTAAACTTATTTATGCAAGGATTAAGGTAAAAAAAATAAGAATCTCAGAAGTGTCTCGAATGCTTCAGCTCCAGGCAATCATATCTCACTTTCATAGTAACCGACCCTGGGCGGCTTTAAAGCAGCCTCCAGCCGGTGAAAGCTTTGCAAAAGCCCCCGACGCGGTTTATTTTAGCTAACCTACGCTGCTCCTAATGCCCGCTATAACCATCACCGCCGAAGCCATGGCCCCCCGTTACAGGGAATTAGGAGAGCTTAAGGGGATTTAGGGCGGGCCTAATTAGGTTGGACAGCCTCTGAGCGGAATTCTTTTTCCGGCACGCTATTTACGCCACTGTGCAGCCACTGGTTACTAACGGCTCAATAGTTGAAATGGTTATTTCAAGGCTCTCATATCAGTGTTCAGCGACAACGCAACGGGGATCGCTGCTGCAAAGCACATAGGAATCTCCTTACTTAATCGTTTCATTTAGGGTTATAGACAGCGAATATTACAAGAGAAGTAGGCATGTCAATGGCTAGAAGGAAGGCGGAGTGGGGCAGGGTAAAAAGTGGATGAAGCATTGAACTATCTGTGGAATGGATCGGACATGCTTACGAATGTAGAGGGGATTAAAACGTCTACTATGCAACAATGGCAACATATTTATAAACTGCTTGGGGATCGGTTGCAGTGCTCACAGAGTCCTTATAGAAATACTAAGTTGGCGAATTTTCGCCGTGGTGGTGCAGTGGTTAGGGAGCTCGACTGCTGTTCCTGAGAATGCGGGTTCGAATCCCGGCTGCGGCGGCTGCTTTTCAATGCAGGCGATAAGCTATGCCCCCGAGGCCTGTGTATATCATGCCACGTTAAAGAAACCCCTCAGGTCGAAACTTCCAGAACACTCCACTACGGCTTCTCTAATAGCTTGAGTCGCTTTTGGACGTCGTCAAAACCCATCAAAAAAACTATTATCTGGAAAATAATTGTAGCGCCCTCTTGGGTGGCGCCGGGAACCGGGCGATTTCGCGCTTGGAGGCCATCTCGATGAGCTTGCCGCCTCAGTCGCCACACTCCGCAGCTTATCCCAAGAGACCTGGCCTCCTCGTCTCTGCCGTGCTGCCAACGCCTCGTCTATAGGCACGTACGGACTAAGATCTCTCACCCTTGACTTCGGGCTTCGCTGCACTTTTCGATGTATTCGTCATCGCAGACATGGTTCACCCGATCATCCGCCCGAACTTCCTCTCATACTTCGACTTGAACGTCAGCGTGCGGCGTCGTCGCTTTACTGATGGTCTGACTCATCTCTCCATCTCAAAAGTCTTGACCGACATTGCTCCCATGGGCAACCGCACGCTGATACCTTCCTCCAAGATCGAAAAAGTGCTGGCGGAATTCCCGCAGCTGACATAGCCATACAACCTCACTCAGGCGCCGAAACATACAGGGACACACCACATCGTCACATCGTCGACACCACCGCTTCTTTGGAGACCGTTTGTCTCGCTAGTGCCAAACGTGAGTTCGACCAGATGCTACAGCTCGGCATTATACACCCGTCGTCCAGCACATGAGCGTCTCCGCTGCATCTAGTGCCCAAGCGGGATCCCGGTGACTGGAGTTCCTGTGGCAACTATCGGGCGTTGAGTGCCAAGGCTGTCCACGATAGCTATCCGCTGCCCCACATCCAGGACTTTACGTCGCGCCTTGCCGTCTGCACCATTTTTAGCCAAGATGACCTGGTGAAGGCTTATCACCAAATTCCCAACACACCGACATACCTAAGACCGCCATTACGACACCCTTTGGTTTGTTTCAGTATGTACGGATGCCTTTTTGACTATGCAGTTCGGCTCAAACTTTCCAGCGGTTCAAGGCTGACGTCACGCAAGGCCTATCGCCTGTGTTCGCGTACCTGGATGATGTCCTAATCTCTGGTCCTACGCCTGAAGATCATGAGCAACACCTATGTGCTCTGTACAAGCGTTTACAGCGTACGGCTTGATTGCGAACGCCTTCAAGTGGGTTTCTGGTGGCTCTGATCTCGAGCTCTTGGGTCATCACATATCATCGGAGGATATCCGCTCTAACGCGTCCACCGTCCAGGCCATCAAGACTTATCCCCAGCCTACAACACTGCGCCACTTATGGCAATTCCTGAGACTGCTAAAGTTTTCCAGATGCTTCATTCCACACTGTGCAGAGCTGCTTCGACCGCTCACTGACCTCCTCCGGTCAACCGATGGCCCGTCCTCTGTCATTTATTGGCCTTCAGAAGCCCGGGACGCCTTTACTGCCACAAAATCAGCAGTCGCGCACGCCGTGCTTCTGGTCCATCTGCGCAGCAACGCCCCTACGAGAATAATGGTGGATACCTCCAACGTGACTGTCGAAGCCGTCCTACAGCAGTACATAAACTCCGAGTGGAGACCATTGTCTTTTTACTCTTGGAAGCTACTTCCTGCTGAGACCCGCTACAGCGTCTTTGGCCGAGAGCTCCTGGCCATCTACTCCGCGATGCAGCACTTTCGGCATTTTGTAGGAGGCGGCCAGTTTGACGTGCTGACTGATCATAAGCCTCCGGCGTATGTATTCCACACCAACTCCTCGAAGTACGTCTCAAGCGAACCAACTCGCTTATATTTCGGAGTTTACTACTGACGTTCGCTATGTGCAATGTGCCACCAACACTGCCGCTGGTGCCTTCTCTCGTACTGCCGCGGTAGACACCCCATCTCCCACCGTCGACTGGGCCACATTTTATTTCGCCCAGCAGAATGACCGTGAGCTCGCCGCTTTTCAAGTGAACCACCGTTCTCTCCCACTACAGCTTGTGCCCAGGAGAAAACCTCATTTTGATCCGGGAGTTTTTCTTTTTTTCTTTAACTACGAAGTTTTTGAGAAAGCTGCATACCTTTCCTTTGTAGTGGTATGGCTGCGCTTAGGCGGATGTCAATTAGTATTACTCCCTTCTTAGAAACATACTTTATCTTGGGAGATTCCCCTAAATATTTGACTAATGTAAGTGCATGTTGCATCCTTCCAGATAGTATATATTATTCCGACGTTTTACATAACTCTTGTCGCCTTCGGACGTTTAACCTAAATCAATAAAGCAAGCCCTAACGTGATCAGCGAGCGCATTTCTTCGTTTAAAATTACGAGAGCGTGTCATGCAGCTAGCACAACCGGCAGTCAGCCTTACAATAGCGTACTTTCTAAACCCACCTCGAGCAAACGCTCAGAGGGACGTATGTACCCGTACCTGCTCGCCAGGGTAATAGAAACCACAAACTGATCTCGCCTCACGTTAAAGCGAAGCATTTCTAGGCTCACTGAACAAATTCGTGCGCGAGAGTTGTGCGCGACATCTGTCATATTCAGAGAGATTCTCCGAAATCAGTTCTTGTCTAGCGTTGCTGCCATCTGCAATCCCACACTTGCAACGCGCCAAGGAACGCCTCGTGACAGGAGCGATGGTGTACCATCCAAACCAACACAGTGTGCCCGATACTACGCCTTTTCTTTCCTGTAAAGCAATTATAATTACACGTAGCACTTACATGAAACGAACGTCGATAAGAGGCAAACGATGAGAGGCAAATGATGGGAGAGGAAGGGCAAGATTTCGGCATTCTCCTCTTGAGATACATCTAAGGGACCCTCAATTTTTTTCCCGCTGTCAAGCTGCAGCCCCCTAACACTCGCAGACTTCAACAAAAAATGCATTGTCTTGTCGAGACGAGACGATAGAAACAGTTAGCGCTTTACTTGCGGAATTCTCAAAAAAGCACGCCAACTCCAGCTTTGGACGTTTACACGACCCGTTCTTGTGATCTCCTCTTGCTCGACAACTAGATTATCTCACAATTTCGCATCAGGAAGTGAGTGAGCCGAACGGCTGGCCTCTGCATTTGCCGCGTATTGCGCGTGCCCGAGTGCTCAATCTCCAATCTCGCCGAGCATCGGACGGCGGCATTCGCAAACAAGTCTCCCCTTTTCCTCCTTGGCCAACATCGACCGTTCTATCTGACGGCGAGGCTACTACCAGGAGTATCTGGGTATCCTCAGTAGTTCGCCACGTGTCGTTCGCTGATCTTTGTAGCACACGGTTCAGACCGCGAGAGCTTCCGAGTGCTCCAACAGTAAAGCCATACCAGCATACCGCGCGTGGTCGGAGGCCTGCACGCGAGCACGCAGCGGAAAGTAGCATTGTTGCTGCATGTGTTACAGGCCTAATTGAACGAGAAATCAAACCCATCACTGGTGAGAGCTATCGACTGTGCACAAGGCAAACACGTCTCAGGCTTTCGGCTCAGATGAACCAGCTTTGCAGTAGTAGTGACTGCTTGTGTAGTCATATGTCATTTACTAGAGCAGCGACACTGACAGCTTTTCATGTTTGGTCATACCCGTGTATGATCATGAGAGCCTGTGATTCTTCGGTAAAAAGATAAAGGCGATATGAAATCCCCATTTTCCAGGCATCTAGTGGCAACGAATGGAGATATGTACACTTAATGCAGGACTCTCTTAATTTGGGCTTAAAGCTATCTAACTAAAGCTATCTAAATAATGATTTTGGTGTTGATCATTTTATTGTAAACAGTACTCACGGCGTGAATGTGAGCCGAAAATGAAAACACTTCTTATTCCTCGAGTCGAGCAAGAGATGCCAGTATTGAGTAATATTTGCTCATAAGCTTTACTTTCAACCTTTTGTGATTCCTTCGTCACAGTTGACTGGGATAGTTACATAGCAGGACACTGACTACACCAAAATGAAGCGCTTTTGAGCATGTATGCTCAACGTTTTAGCGTGCTTGATCAGTTATGGGTGCCATTTTATGCAAAATTTTACTTCTTGGTAAAGGAATGTTTATAATATCGAGGCGATGTAGCACATCCAGACAAAATACTGCAGTTTCCCAAGAGGTATATGTGAAAATTACAGTTACAAGATTAAACGAGTGGCTGATTTCTTAGAGCAATACCTATGCAATTTTATTTTCATAGGTTACTACTCTCCAGAAAAAACGAACCCTGAACAAGGGTGGAAGGGGAAAACAATTTTTTTAATGCTGCCAAGCGAAGACACATGATTTGAACACAAAGTGTCTCTACAAGCAACTGAAAACAATCTAAAGCTAACCTAAGTAGACCTTTTATAACAGAGTGGTCTGTCGATATTAATGCACAAACACACATGACAGACAAATAATATAAGCTACAAATTGCTCACTGGGCACTACGGCACTGCAGGAATCCAATGACTGCAAGGTCACAATGCCACCGTCTCGAAGGCAGGTGCACGCTCCTTCGCACTTTCTAGGGTGGTAGAAGAGCGGGCTTGTCTGGGGTGCCGGGCAAGAGACGGCGTGCAACACCCTCGAGGTGATTGCTAACGCTATGTGACCTTCATGTATAGAGGAGGTTTTTTTAGCCGTTCGCAGGCGCGGCCATTTTCTTTCGGCTGTCGCACTGCCGAGCGCTCGTTAGCGCGGCGACTGCGCAGCTGCGGTAGCTACGATTTCGTAACATTCTGGTGGTGCAAAATATTGCCAACAATACCTTTGCTGGATGGTTGCATCAGAGCTAGTTTATTTGAGGTTGAAAGGGTTAAAAACGATGCGTTAGTTATTAGATTTATTATAGTTAGTATTCTAATTATCTCTGTTGTCGTTCAGCACGAGTTCGTGCTTATGCTGCCGCCTTAGTACCCTAATGCTGAAAAACATTTTCGGGCAATTATAAGCATTACTCATATGTGCGGCTCACATGTAATTAAAATTGTATGTTATTGCCTTCCCTGCTGGACTAAGCACGAATATCGCGTCAGCGAGGGCGAAATAGGCTTCAAATAGCTATAAAAGTCTTTGACGTGGAAAGAAATTGCAGTAACAATGAACTGCGTCTTACATTCGGATAGAATATTATCAAATCACGCTTATTTTTTTACTAACCCTAAACTTTTTCTTCCACTTAAAGTTACACCCGTCGTTTTAATGTGCATTTCTCACTGCGCTGTTCTCAATTTAAATCAAACTCTTCTCGTTATCTTACACATTTCTGTCTAAGGCTAGCACCGATGAATACAGCTGCTAATTGCAGCATAAGGAAACAAAACTGACAGGAACACTTAAGCGCCACTTTTTAAGGACCTTGCGGAACACTTTATCGTCGCCCGTCTACGGCTCTCTTTGTGGCTCCTTGTTCGTGTACATGCGTTTTGCTACTTCAGTGATTAGTTATACTCAACATCTTCAACTACGTCTTTAGCTTAATATTCTAGATTTGCGAGCAGTGCTCTATCAGCGAGCGTTTTCTTCAGTCCTTGCAATTGATATTTGAGCGTGGTATTGCGGAAGGCCAACTATCAAGGACTGGGTTACTGGACAGCGACGAATATTCAGGCTGCGACGAGAGCGGACAGAAAAGGAAGCAATGATCACAACGCCACGACGATCCCACATTCCCACCCCGAACGAAAACATCGCAAACGCGGACCCACCCAGCAACACAAGAATTCAACTCATCATGATTTAACTCTCCGACATAGGGGTCGAAGGACATAGCATTATAGGGACTAATCTAAGAGAATTCACGTACCAGAGGGCTGGCCTACCGGTCTACCGGACTAGTTTTTAACACCTATGCCGTTTTCCTAAATTTCCTAAATTGCACATGTACCTTGTTCTTTTTTATTTGCTTTGTTTTTCAGATTTGTACGCTTTTGTTAACCTTCTGTTTTATATGTATATCCTGTATGCACCCCTCCCCTCTGTAACGTACAACTGTACCCTGAGGGTATTATAAATAAATAAATAAATAAATAAATAAATAAATAAATAAATAAATAAATAAATAAATAAATAAATAAATAAATAAATAAATAAATAAATAAATAAATAAATAAATAAATAAATAAATCACATGAGCAAGCCAAAATCCTTCAGAGAGCCAATGTAGGCCTTGTTGGGAGCGCGTAAAATACACGCCCCTCCGGCAGGCAACCTCAGTTAAGGTGGCCACCACTATTCAGACAGACACTTATCCATGCAAAGTCATTCATATGAAATATGGTCGAGTAGATACGTGAAAGAGTGTGCTGTGTTGCATGACCACTACGCTAAAGCTTGCCACATCTCGGGCTGCACAAAGACTCCTTTATGGCTGAAGGTCAAGAGCACTAGTTTATAGCAGTGGGAAGCACTTTTGGGAAACTCCAAACAGGGCACAGATGTCGTGCTGGTGACGAGGCCAAGGCAACGGGGGAGGCCAACGATATCCTAGACTTCGGAAGCCCGACCATCGCTGCTATATATGTGTGTACCTCCGCATCCGGCATGTCTAAATTCGCTACAGCTAAAACAATTGTTAGAAACTTTTATGTCCCGCCTTTATGGTGTGGGTGAATCTAGGGGTCCCGCATTCGATTCTCATCTCATCCAACTATCTCAATGAAACTATAGGAGCTGGTAGCCACTGCCTACTCGACCATCTCAATTTGTCTTTTATGTCACTCAACTAAGCGCCAAAACAGTGCCGAAAACCCTTTCACCTGCTGATTAACCTGCAAATGACATGGTCATAATTTTTCGCCCACAAACTCAAAAACGATGCCGAAGTATCAGGCGAGTTTGTCCATTAAGGCTGTAGCGTTAATATACTGGCTGAAGTAGCTGCCACAGCGCAGCGCGATCTAACCTCCCCCTTTCCTCCCCTGATTGTCATGATGACCACACTGGTCACTATCCTACCCTTAAAACATTACACGAGCTAAGTCACAGAGCATTAGATCGCATGCCTGAAATTCTTGACAGCTTCGAAAGGCTACGAAGCGCAATTTGCTTACGCGGACAAAATGACATAAAAGGAAGAGTGTTGTGTTCTCTTTTGTTCTATGATGCATAGGCGTCTAAGGCTATCATTTGGTAAACACAAAGCTGAACTTTTTCCCGGGTTAAAAATCAAAATACTTTCTTTTTCTTGAAAAGCCAAAGTATGATAACAAAGTTGACCTCTTGTAAACATTCAAAAAGACATGAAAATCCAAAAAGGACATTTTCTACACATTTATTAAGGCGCAATTTATAGGACGAACACAGTAAAATAAAGGACACTGGACTAGTTTTTTCCGCCGTCAAAAAAACAAGTTATTTTCTACTAGCAGGAGGCTTGGATGAAATGTGTGTTTTTTACACAGACGAGTAAAATGCTTTTTCTTATTTCGTGAAGTTTTGTGCGTATATTAGAAATGGCTAATTGAAAGCTCACCACAGCACCCTTCTCCTATAGGGTTTTCTTCCTTAAGGAGTGAGTGCGAGAGATAGGGGAGGGGGGAGGGGGATGAATAGTGATGCAACTCGCCGCGAAAAGTGTGAACTGCGGGAACGCTATCCGCAAAGACAGGAAAAAAAAATGAGTGCAGAAAAGACTACTAGTGGCCGAGAAAGGTCGGTAATTCTATAGATGCCACGTCGCATCTGGTCTATCATGGTGAACGGGGGCCGCGGCGGAAAAGAAGCCCTTGCTCCCAAATGGTCGGCTCGGTGCAGAGGGCAGCAGTTCCCGGAACCGTTATCTCCGGGTGACAGCTGAAGAGAATGGATTCACGCAATCGCAGGCCAGGAAATAGGAAACCGAAAAGACGGAAGCAAGAGTCAGTGACCCACCGCTGTTTCTTTTACCGCAGTCGCTGTTGCTGTCTCGCTGGGGGGGTCAGCCCATTGTCAATTTCCTGTCGACAACAAGGCATGGAGGGGCTCGAGGACGGCGGACAACGTAGGAGAAACCTATTCAGCCTTACCAACTGAGCGCACAGCAGCTACCGAATACAAAACATAAATGTGATAATTATAAACTTACCGTACGCTGTTTGACAATATTGGAACCTGGGACCTAGGAGTACACATCACAAAGGCCTGTGTACTCGCTCCATGAAGGAAACTTATTACAAAGAGTAATGAAGAGTTTTAAAAAGAAATGTGTCCAAAACAGCAAACATTAATGGGGAGCATACATAAACGCCGTTTTTGTAGGCCGAACTGAATGCGTTTACATTCCTTTTCCTGTGTGAACACTGTCTGGAAGTGTTCTACCGAATAAAGGCCAATACTCGAGGCACAGATAAAAACATTTTGCCGTCTAGTGTCTCACATGTCCGCTTAAACCAAGTTTAGTCTTTTCTAGACTATATGCTCTAAAGCTGAACAAAATCATAAATTTATGTGCGCAGATTTGCAACCGCGTATTTCGCATAAATACATGAACGGACATACCCCTCTAGGAATTCACCCATGACCCATACTTCCAAGCACACAGCACTGAAGGCCTTTGTATAAAAGTACCGTATTTGCGCCCAATTGTATTTATTTTCTTTATTACCCTTCGCCAGATAAAATGCATCTGCACTTTCGTTCAGTGGCATGATCGCGAGTGTGAGAGAAGTAAAAAGATAGAGTAATAAACAGCACTTCCTAGGTTGATCATAAATCTTCGCGGCGTTCACCTTTATTCTGGTTCTTAAAATGCGGTTCTTTTTTTCGAAGCCCAAAAATACCGACCATTATCACCACCAGGGATTTGGAGTGCATCCAGTGACACTGACGTCAGTGACGTGAATGAGTTCCCGTATTACGGAAGAGGATAGGCGAAATGAGCGACAGGCAAGAGTGTTCTACATAGTGCATTTTTATAGAGTATGTCACTCTAAGTGGCACGCAGCGCATTTTTATAAAATATGTTCTTTCCCTCTAAGTACTACGGCCGCTGCAGTAACTACAGCAATTGATACTGCCCTCGTATACCTCTAAGTTGCTATGCATGCGGGTAAAACTACAGACAAAAAAGTTACGCCGAGTGTCGCAACATGATCGACACGAGAGAGCGTACCCAGAAATGCATCACTGGCGCACCCTGAACAAGGAGCCTTGCTTTTATCTTTAAGCAGACTGCCACTAGAAATGGAGACATCGCATATTCTGGAAAAATAAACATATGTGCTCTCTAGATATTGGAGGAGGTTTGTTGGTTATTCGGTTCATTATTGAAATTTGACTTCCCAAAGCGACTGAAGAAACGAGCGATCACGTAGTTCACTACGTGATCGCTCGTTTCTGTAAATTTCGACCATTTGGGGTTCTTTAACGTACAATGATATCGTATAGCACACGAAAACCTTGCTTTTCGTCTCCATTGAAAAGTGGCCACCACAGCCGGAACTTCATCCCGCGTCCTTGATTTCAGCAGCAGAGCGGCTAACTACTGAGGTACTCGGCGCTTACATATCTCCCATGTGACGTCCTAATGAGATCACATCCGTTCATGACATCACGGTCGATGACGTCACCAGTCATCTGTCATTACACATGACTAGTTAGTCATGACTAATAATTAATTAGAACTAGTTAGCGACTAGCTAATCATTAGCACTGATTAGTGACTAGTTAGGCATAAGCACTAGTTAATGACTAGTGTTAATTTGTTTATTAGTCAAATAATTATTACGGTAAATATATAATTTTAACTACTATTACTATTTAGCTGATTAGTGAACTATCTAACTGCCTAACTACCATGCTAATAATTACTGCTCAACCAATTAACCCGTTTACTACCTTTCAATTAGTTACTGTTTACCAATGCCGATATATGGTGCGTTCTCGAAAGTGTGACACCCTCTGCCGACAGCGCCTGCTGATAACGATGAGGCATTAAAGGTTTTCGCCTTAAAAAAGAGATCGACAAAACAATCCGAGAAGATGCTCTCCACAGTGCGCCATGATGAACACTCGAGACCATTCTAATCCAGCATCGGCGAACCATGAGTGCGCAGCTCGTCTGTCGCACCTGCCCTACACTAAGCGTAGGACTTCAGGATCAAATATGGACCTCAGGATCAAATATGGAAGGGCTCCGAGGTACATGTGTGTCGAATAAAACTCGCACATAGCCTTCTCGTGGTACTTAGGCGGAGGTGCTTTTCGGATCTGTGCGTCCGCCTCATCTTAAATACATGGATGTGCCGTAGGCAGCCTTTAAGAACGGAGGGGTAACGATCGGTTTTCCGGTGGCCCGTCTACATGCATACTACGTGCCGTTCTTCTTTAAGCACGTCCCATTCCTGCAAACCAGGTCAATTCCAGCTAGGTAAGAAGGTCTGTTCAGTAGCAAGTATGCACCTACGTCACCGAGGTGGCCATTTTGTGATGCATGGAACACGACGAAAACTGCACGCATATCTGTTCGCCGTGTCGTTGTCAGTTCCGCATAGCGCTACTGAAGATGTGCTCTGCACTACAAAACAGAACACGTGACGTCACATGAATACCTCCTGTGGTTCAGTGACGAAAGGCGTTTGGTCGAGAGAAATAGAGCCTCATTTATACAACAACGCAACGACATACCCTAACAGTATCTTTCTGCGGTGGGCCGAGTTGTTTCGTGATCGTGCTCTCATCTCCATGCCTTTTTTGCGCAGAAATGCATTGTCCACAGAAACAAAGTTATCATAGATGGATCAGTGGATCAGACATGCAGCGGCGAACGGTGGCGGCAGGAGCGCGCGCTGCCCTGGCTGCGGAGCTGGTTTCGAGGGACAACGGCAACGGCGATGCGAAACGCAGGAATGGGCTCCATAGAGCTGCGCTCTAAAATGCCGCAAAGCGTGGCTAATTTTGTCACTTTGTGCCCTGTCACTGTGTTAAATATGAAATAGGAGTAATGGATGAATTTGTCGCTCACTTTATATTTTGCTTTAAGGGTCGCTGACATATAAGGTTCGGGAACCTAAATTATTGCGCATATTTGTTCTGCACAATTTCATAGCGGCACAGTAGACAGACAGTGAAGTGTGTGGTTGCATGAACAAGAACTGCAATAACTTCCTGCAGCCATTTAGTGAATTCAGTAACTTGATATTATTCCGCCTCGTGCACGCTTGAGAGACTTCCGACTTCTGTCGCTTTGTGTGCCGATGTGCCTCCACCCCATCCCCCCTCCCCCATTAAAACAAAGTAAACGAACTTGCTTATTTTAATTTGTGATATACCAATTGCTTGTGCATGTATTTACGTTAAAGTGCCATGCAAATCTATTTGAGATAAAAAAATGCCTGTTACTTTAATCTGTTTTCTGCATTGATGATGCTGCGCGATTTTCTATGCATAGGTGTATTTCATTGCCGGACATCATATTTTATTGTTTTCCTGTTTGTTCTTTTGCATGGAACATGCCTGCTGTTTTGTGATTGGCGACTCGAACGAACCCCTATTTGTAATGCAGTGCTCTATTGTATTGCATCGTCTGGTGTCCTTCCTCTGTCCGCGTCCCACTGTGCTGTTTCACCACAAATGATGTTTCCACTTTGTGGCCGTTATGATGGTTCACCTAGTAATTGACCACAAAAATATTTGATATTCTCCGTTGCAGTTCAGCCACTTCAGTGTGTTCATGGGGCCCGGAAATAATATATTACTAACCATTTTGTAGTCCACGAGAGTAACGGGCGTGTGAGTGAAGAAGAGCTTGGGTCAATCAGTTACTTATCTCTTGCTCTTCATCTGCCGTCAGAACTAGCGTGGCTGCATTTTTTCCTAGAGCTGCGTAGAGTAACCGTAAAGGCAAAGGTATTTAGCCTGGGAAGATGAAACAAGCTGGTAATATAAACATTATCGTTTGAGACATGATACCGAACCTCAAGAGTAATCGTTCTCGTGTTCTACTCGCGTTCGATCCGCAGCCACAGTAGCGGATCGAGACATCGACGTCAGTTGTGTGCAAAGGACATGAGCAGGCATTGTTTACCTTGGTGGCGTCGCTCGAGCACAGGTCGTACAAATAATTCCGCGACGGCTTCTGTACTTCTCACGTGCACGGAGGGCCTTGCAGAAACGTCTAAACACCAAATGTCGCTGCGCTCATCGCAACGACCAGATTGCTGAAGGACGTACGAGAGCAGGCGGTGATCTGAGATATCTCTTGAGTCAACTGAAAGATCATATACGTGTGAATGTCCGACAGACCATGTGTGCATGGTCTGTCGTTTATGTGAACATGCTGGATGCTCGAGTTCTCTGAACTCTACCTTTGCAAACTACGTGAAAGAAAAATTGCAAGATGCATGCATATCGCATTAACGAGCCAGGATAACGTCTCATACGTAACAATTACCCGCAGGCTTGCTGATCATTTTTTCTTAACAGTTTACAACCATGAAATGAAAATGAAGGTGGTCTAGGCCGGTGATTCGTGAGATGTTCTTCCTCCAAGAAAGCCGAAAACACTCATTGAACAAACGAAGTAGCTACGCGTTTTGAAGCTTCCCATAAATATGGCGAGACGCAGAGAGAGAAATTGAGTGAGAGGGAGAGCTAACTATGGAGACACGAAAGCTAGAGGCGTCGTCAAGAGAATCATGTTTCTAACCTCCAGCGATGGCTACTTTGCCCATTTAGCTCAGCGTTCTTGACACTGCAATTGAATGGCGCGTTGTACAAATGGAAAGAAGATAGCCAAGAAATTCCTAACTAGATTCTTCATGTGTTTGCATATATCAAGTCGCCATATTGCAAGTTTATCATTGCAGTCATTCAGGCATTGCCAGAAGCTGGCAGCCTTTATGCACGGAATACACGTAGACTGAAATGCAAGAGGAATAGAGAAAAAAAGTACTGATATATATATTGCGACATGTGGATGGCTCAGAAATGAGAAACAACTGCAGCCTCTTCGTCTTGCACTTACGTAAAAACACAGAAATGAAAGAACAGATTGAATAACAGCTACCTCGCTATCTTTGCTTCCTACAGAAATAAATACCATCGTGAAGGTCCAAGCAAACTAAATGTGGCAAGAAAAGAAGAAAGACCATTTTTCTTGTGTGTCATTGTGACACAGGTTGACAATCGTCTCCCGCCTGGCGCGGTTAGAACGTGCTTCATTGTGACACCGAAATGAATCTTGTTGTCTACGCCGATTTATGAGCGCAGTATATATCAAATGAGCGTGGCCAGGTCGCTCTGGGATCCCACTCTCGAGTGTGCTGCTGCGAAGCGCGTGGGCTGTGGCGAGCAGATATTATTTGTGACTTCTTCTTTTCCGTCTTGTGGGAAATTATTTTAAGAACTATCTTTTGAAAGCCTTAATCTGTCTCTAAATTGAGCTAGGGAGCAGTTATCGAAACAGAGCAGAGCGTAACAGCGTAATGGTACTTAGCTGTCTTTCTGCATTGTTTGTCCTGTTTTGGAGCAGACATCAGCTACCACAAAAAAAAAAAAAAAAAAAATCGGATGATGACTGAGGACAGCCTAATAGTATCGCGCGATAGCACCGCTGAAAGAATTGGTGGCGTGCATATAATCCCTCGCGTGTATTCAAGCTGTAAAGGTGTACATACTTAGCTTAGGGGTAGCATAACTGAACCGCAGGCACATGATTGCTTACTCAAATTGTGACTAAATTCGTTTTATCTTTTAAGTGGAAATCGTTTACTGCAAAAGTGCCTTCACTTTAGACATTGGGTGATCATTCATATCTATTACATACCATGTTTTATTCTTATTGTACAGAACGTGACGTCACGTTCCTCACACCATAAAACCAAGCTCGTGCCGCCGATGGGACAACGTCGTTTTTTGCGCTGAATGGCAACCGTAACGCTTTCGCGTTAGAAAATATTTAAAGGCTTCAACGTCAGAGTCCAAAAATTCCAAAGACTATGGAAGTTTCCGTTGGAATGCGCAGCTGCCGAAGATTACGTATTGTATTGCTAGATGTAAAAGTTAAAAAAAACATAACCTGAAATGGCGCCGCATTGACCAAACCAATTAAAGCTGTGTAGAAGCTGGAACATCAATAACTGCAAGGCAAAGGGCTGCTGCGCTCTTCACCGTTTTTTTTTTTTTTTTTTCATTACGTTTAAATGTTTGTTCTTCGCGTAGGCGCACAGCCAAATGAACCCATCTGTGCATACGATGCATAGAACAGTGGAGAAGTGGAATATTACGTAGAGTTGCCCCTTGGGCCCTACGTAGACAAACGAATGTATACGTATAGACATAACCTTGCATGGCAGACTCGTTAACTGGATATCAGGTATACAGTGACGGTACAATTGTTTCAAAAAACATTTTATCTCATTTTCCACAGTGGAAAACGTGTTTAAAAATTTTTGGTTTTAGCGACAACATGTAAGTTTTTGACATAATGCTTCAGACACAGGGGAAGCTGATTATTCCTCCATGATTGCATATCTTCATCTTATGCTCCCACTGGAAGTGAAAGGTGCACTGACGCCATTGTACTAGGCCGTCCGCTTAAAATTTCGATGAGGCTAATCGTGATGTAGTGGAATGGAGCGCCAGGAAGCATTTCTGTAAGCACATTGCTTAAAATATTTCTGCAAAAAGAGACCACATATTGGCTTGAACGAGAATGTTTTTATCACTTTTTCGTGATAGTGAATTGTAATTTAAGCAAATTTCTTTTGAAACTACTACCAAAACTGCAGCGGTAAAAGTTACTACAATGGACTACTCATGCGAGCAAAGCACTGCTCAGAAAATAAGAATATAGGGCCATTGAGTTGTCACACTCTTCATTTATCTTCAACAATTTGTGTCATGCATGCAATAGAATAAGGCTCATATGAGATCTTACCAACTATACATTGAATGTATATGATTACTGCTTTATACCACATGGTGGCTAATTGATGTATCCAGTGTAGCATGTGCCTAATACGTCGGATCTTAAAAAATTACACCACCAGCTCATCTTCACTTAGACCTCTTTGCCTGTTTGCTAACGATTACAGACCTCTGAAAGCAGTGATTCCAACAGCAAATTGCATTTACACATTGTCTGCAAGAAAAAGTAATGCCAAGTCACAGAACCGCCCGTGCAGAACTGTAATGATGAAGCCCAGGGAAATTTTATGGTACGTGGTAGAAGTATAGCACCCTTAGGTTTCCTATACTGCAATGCAGATTGTCTGTAGACATAAAACAAGCACAAGAATAATTCTGACAGTGATTGAATGCTGGCTCCCCGTTTTCTGGATATATGCAGGTCTGGACGTTTATTTATCTGGAGCACTTATTAACCTGCATTTAAAGTGCTAATTACTTAACTAGAGTGCTAAATGACAGCGCATAATTACATTGAATTGACATCCGGATCTTGAATAAAGCGCTTGGTTTTTCTGCTAAAATATTTCTCTCCGTTATAATCGGCCTGCATCTGATACCCATGGGTTAAAACTTTATATGGCTGTAATGGCAAATACAGTCGTTGAAAGCAGGCAAATAAGTTTTGAATGCATCTTAGCTATTTAATCAGGACAGCTTTCTTCAAACCAAAAGCGCATAATATTCAATACCTTAAGGATGTCCTTCCTTCTGTGTCTTGCTCTAGTTAAGGAAAATAAGGACTTTTCAGGCTGATGCGCTACATTAACGATAAAAATATCCAACACCGTAAAGGATGTAGCGAGTGACTGCAATATTTTGACAAGATTCTAGTCACATCTAACAAGTGAATGATGACGTTTTTCTCGTGGCATATAAAGATGAAACTGTGCTGTTGTCCATAACCAAGACGTTGTGTCAGGAACGAGCATAAGAAAAGTATAGACGACCTACGCGGTTGATGCGGCATAATTGTGTTAGCACTAGAGTCCTGTTTATCTTTGGCTCCTATAAGTCTGTTTCATACCCTTAAGCTGTACCCGGCTCCCTCACGCCGCACTGCCAGCCCACGTATTTGCATTTACGCCTACGCAGAAGCGAGTGAACAACCTCAAGGCTTTTATTAGTTGAGTTGGAATCACTGCATAAATGCGATGTGGTAAGGAATATGTTAAAAAGACTTTACCTCAATTTCCTCAAGAATAGCCCGAGTCCAACCTTTTATTATCTTGCGTAATACAACTGCAAAGAAGAAGTTTGCCCACAGGACAACGCCTCATGTCACCAATTTTGGAATGTAGATTTATTAAATATATGCTTGCTTTACTTTTTTGTTTTCTTTCCGTTAGCAAAGCAAGTTAGATTGCGGCCGGGTTATTTTAAGATACTCGATGCAGACAGCTACGTTACAGGTCTCAGCACTTCTGTTTTGTGTTTCACAAGATCGCGCTAGGCAACTATAGAAATTACAGACCGACATCAATCTAAATTTCCGCCTGCCTGTTGGTGCCGACAGTTTCAGAGCGCAGCACTTGGGTGGCCGTTTTTTAATGTAGCGACACTGGCCTCGGACGTCCACGGGCCGACCGGCAGAGCGAATGAAAAAACCGGATCAGGATTAAAGAGGGTGAACAAGCAGCCTAGCTGAAAATGAAATAAAAAAAAAAAAAGGAACGCGGAGCACTGCGGAAGATGAAAGTACGGGGAAGAGGGCGCAATGACGAAAACGAGTGAGGAGGGCATTGTGGTAGCATAGAAAAAATCGAGGAGGAGCGTATGCCAAGAAACGCACGCCACAAAACGCATGCAGGAAGATGTTACAGATTAATTTCTTCCGGTAACCGAGCAATGTTGCCAAGCCACAGCACCCGCTAGTGTATTTTGTCGCAGCAATCAACCTTTCTTCTCTTTGCTTTCAGCAAACGAGAAGCAAGGGCGCACGTGCACTCTCGTCACGAATATACAGATCATGATCTCAGCCTGAGATAAGAATCACGCTCAGGTCATGACTTGAATTGGTGTCCTGACTCACAACTCGCCGCATGATCTGTCTGGGCTCACAACTCCGATCAGGATCTAAAATGAGTCCGGACGCACTCACGCCTAAGACCATGATCAGAAGGTGAGCCCAGACTCTCTCATGGCACAGATCACGATCTGAATGACAGTTCTTACTCCCTCGTAATTTAAATCATGATCTCAATGTGAGCGTCAGTCAGCTCGAATGAGTCGACTCAGAAGTAATTCCGCTGACCTATTTTCATATGTCACTCCTAAAAAAAGGCACATTGCTATTTATTGTTTTTTTTTTATTTTCCTGCTTTCCCTCTCTCTCATCTGTCGCTGATGTTGGAATGAAGACCTCCGTCTTCTATTTACAGTATGTGTAGCCTGCACAGCCGCCGTTTCTGGATTCTCGCTGCCAAGCTTTTCCGATTGTACACAATGGCGAAATACCTTGCAAGCTGGAGCAAGGAGCTCATCAAAGTGGAGGAGTTTGAGTTTCGAAGGAAAAGCAAATGCTGCCGCGGGTCTCAATCACAGGAGCAATAGACGTTTTTCCGCGCCCTTTCTTTGGCCGCCAGTGTTTGTGTTCCTGCACGGTCACTTTCATTTCGGTCAGAGGTGCCGCGGCTGTCAGTATTCCCCTCTGCATCTGCGGAATAAACAATGGGTATGGGAATGAGGCGTGCTATGCCTGAGAGCCAGGGTAATGTGGTATTTGAGCAGTGGTGGCAATTTGATCCCCGGTCTCGAGGTTTTTTAAGCGTTTCCTCGGACAGCCTAGAAAGCTATTTCTCTTTTTTCTCTTCATCATTCTTGACGAAATGAGAATGCGACCTTGTCTTTGTTGGCTGCCGCTCGGACGACTATTGGCTCTTTTCCTAGCGGATAAAATTCAAACAGACGTTTGTAGCCGGCCGATACGCAACCCAAACGAAATTCCTCGCGCCTGCATTCAAACACCACCATGTACCTGTGTAAATACTTTGCAACTTTCCAAAACTTTTCATGCCACATCACGTGATAATGAAAAAAATCACCGAGGTGAATGGCGTTTTTTCCAGCTGCACTTTTGTCTCTCAGTAGTCTATAGAAGTAGTATACAGGTTCTGAGCACTGTCACAAAAACGAGGACTAAATGAAGACTGTATTTATTATAGGAGCAATGGTTCGTGAAGAATGCGTTTAGAATGTCCCAGAAACGGCCGGTGCCGTAGCCACGCCTAATGGCCCTGATCTATTGCCGTCATCGAACGCCTTTGGGACGTCAAGCTAACTATGCCAAAGTGAAGTAATTCTTTAAAACCTAAAGCTGTCATTTGTGCATTGCTTGTCAACACAAAACGACGAATCCCCTCCTCTCTCCCTTTCATAGTTCACAACTTCTATGTAACTAACCCGGGACTATAATTACAATGTACCAGCAGTTTTCCCTAACAGCCGTGGGTTAGTTGCTTCGATGCTCGGTTACGGCGCTCAAATATGAATGAAGTCGAAACTCGAATTGGTACACGATTTCACTAGAAACCGAAAAACCCCAAATAATAAAACCATTCTGGTGTCGATCAACGTGTAGTCCCTCATAGCCAGTTTGCCTCTTTGAGATGTTGGTTCGAATGTCATCCCATATTATGTTAATCCATATCAAATCCATATGCCATACCATAACAAATACCGTCCGAAGCCTTATGGTTCGTTATTATACCATGTATGCCACCATAATATATGATACTATATCACACATTAGGATACTGAAGCGGAACATACCATATCATTCCATTAGATACAACGCCATATCATACTTTATAACACTGTACCATACATCGGCCGGCCAGACAATATCCTGCCGTACTGCTCTATATCATATACAGGGTGTTTCAGCGAAGTGTGTACAATTTTTAACACTTTGACAGACAGATTACCACAGCTAAGCACGGAATAATGTACAGTATATATGTCCTACACAAGTTGTTTCACCGCAGTATGTGAATGTTTGAAAACTCTGACTGAGTGGTTATCACAGCTAAGCACGGAATATGGTAGAGTTAAGCGCTAGGTTGACGTTGGATAGTTGACTACTACCATCAGTTTCGTCTCACTGCTGTTGTCCCGTCTTCGGGCGCAGCGATACTCTGCGTCAGAAAATCCAAATCGATCGGAACTAGCATCTACGCTGACCCGATAAAGCAGATACCCCTTGCTTATGCCCACGACTGCGCTATTACCATACTTTGTCCAAGAGAGCTATCAGTAGTGCAGAAAAACCACAGCGAACTCGCGCATGAGAGGCCGAATTAAGTCGTCATTTTGATGCTCCAGTGCAGCAGACTCCTGTTGTCAAAATACATCCACTCATTCAAAGTGAACACTATTCATTCATATCGTTGCTACAATCTTGTCATATGAGATGAAGACAAGAAAGACGACGACATCCGAATCGCTGCGTGAAAGACTCTGTTTAGCAGTGAAGAAGCTGGCTACTGGGCAAACAGGTCTCATAGAAGTTTTATTGTTACATGTTTAATGGATGTTTGACCTTTTCTATGTCCTTTGCTGGCTCTACTGCATTCATGATAAAGCAGAGCGTTAGAAACACTGGGATGGCACAGTAGTGTAACGTAGTGGTCGGGGAAAGTAATCTGTTTGCCTCAGCCTATATTTCTTCTAAATAGATTGACGAGCAAGAGATGTTTATTTATTTATTTATTTATTTATTTATTTATTTATTTATTTATTTATTTATTTATTTATTTATTTATTTATTTATTTATTTATTTATTTATTTATTTATTTATTTATTTATTTATTTATTTATTTATTTATTTGAAATGGGCTTCAGAGATGAGCTTTTACTGGGAATGCATGTGGTCCCTTTGAGATCAATATCCAAAATTCTGTCTCAGTTGAAGGGTCGTGCCAATTCGCCCATGACATGCGGCCACAGACAAATGCGTCACTTCTGGACGATACTAGAGTATTCAGGGATGCTTGCAGTGCGACTCAGAATGCGGGTAGCAGTACTACTGCACTAAACCACAAATGCGCAATATTCCGCGCGGATAGGGTGAAGGCGAATTGGGTGCGGTAGCACTTTGAGTTTCTCTTCGGATCGGGTTTTGTTCCGCAGATCGGTTTTCAAGATCAAAGACCGGTGAATTGATGAAGAGCAAGGGGGACGAGCGGGGGGCAAGGAAGATTGGCGGTAGCACAAAGTGCCGTTTCGGGACCGTTTAACTAACCGTAGCAGAGCAATGAAATAACGATGTTTTCAGTAACGAAAGCGCGCAGGTGTAAATTGATTAAGACGACGATATGCTGCGCGCAGCCAGAGAAACTGATTGTTAGGAACGAAGAATGTCCACCTGAGAAAATAACGTAGCCTCATGATGACCACCGCTTCACCAATGTGACATGGGAGAGACCCCATTTTACCATTTTATTCGTCCTCTCGAACTGAGAAAAAAAAACATAAAAAAAGAAGAGTGAGGTCTGGGCAAGACCCCGTCCAAGTACTTAGGCGTCGTATAGGACAGCTACCGCCAAAATAAGCAATGGTAGAAAGGGGAGACGAAAGAGCTAGGGGGGAGGACAGAGAAGTGGAAAAGCGCCTACTTATCAATTTTCTCCAGAGCTATTGTAACATTTTTATTTTTTTCACCAGCAAGCTTTGGTATATAATGACAGTACTGCAATGTTCGCGTGCAAACAAACAGAAACTGCATAAGCTGTTTGCCGTCTTCTGTTGGGCTTCAAGATAGGAACGGTGCAGCAGGATGAACCTATTCCGACGGGTTAAATATGAAGGGGTCTGGGGCTCAGGCACCCTTTTTTTATCCAGGTGGTCTAGTTTGTTTTTTGTTTTTGTTCGCAACGTTCCCCCCCCCCCCCCCCCCCCCTTGTTGAGCGCCGTCTGCCATGTTGGGCTACGGCGCGTGTTGCTGGAGTTTGTTGTCTTTACAGAAGATGTATCGTGTGGGATTTGCGGTTATTACTGGGAGGTTGTCGCAAGTGCAAGCTTTCTTTCAGCGCGTTTCTCTGTAAAATATTTGGTCGCTGTAAAGCGGATAAAGCTCTATCACGATCTCTGTTATATTGTTTTTCCAGAACCCTTATACAGCGCCTTATACAGTGGAGACCCAGGCAGAAATGTCTTAAAGCGATTTAAGAAAATTCAGGTGCCGCCAGAGGCTAGGGCCTTTTTCTTTAATTTACATGCCGAAACGTTATCAGCACGAACGTTTTTGGAGGGAAGAGACTTTTTCTACCTTGGGAAACGCAGTGTATATTCTGAAAGAAACTGGAAACAATAGACCATGTTTTCTTGTTACATTTTTTGGAAGGGGGTTTATTTTTGGGATGTATTGCAACGGAAAATAAAGAAGTATTTTCCACAAGACTCGCAGGGCATTTCATATTTAGGCATAGCTAATGAAGATTGGGTTCTATTTTGTGTAATTATGCTTTTGGGCCTCCGCTGTATATGGCACTCTGAAACCACAAGCTATCTCTACGGCAGAGATACAAGACCTGCTCGAAATTATTTTCGGGAGAGTGTGCATTGATTTATTGCCATACAAAAAGCGGCGGCAGAACCTCCCGACTGGCTATCACTGGTGGAGCCTTTCTTGCCTTTGCGGGAGTTCTAATTTAACGAAGCCAGGCAAACAAGGTTGATCATGATGCGCCTATATCTACATACCCATGTGCTTCTCATGTTGTGACGTTGTGTTTGGAGATATTGGCCAAACTGCATTTGTTAAGAAGTTTTCTAACAATTCTATGCCAATACATTTTATACGACTACTTGTCCAAGTCTCACCCTTCCTTAAAGCTTCGCTGCTAATTCTTAACTGCCTTATGGCAGCTGCGTTTACCAGAATTCTGACAATAGTTGCGTCGGGCACTCTTTGCATAAAAAAAGTCTAAAAATACGGTGGAATAGAATACAGTGCTAGCCTAGCCACGCGTTTGCTTCTGAAAACTCACTCTTTCTCTCCAATATTTACCCCGGCCTGTATTCTATCGAGTTCAAGTACACAAGACTACTTAGATTTTATTGGAGGAAGTGCGGCTTTATGTCAAACGAGAGCTAGTTCCATTGTCAAGATTCCGTTCATGCAGCGTATCCATACCATGATGAAAAACAGCCCAAACCAAGACAAATGATAAGTGAAGTAAAACACATCACTAGCACTTGTGATGTGTGTTACTTCACTTGTCCTTGTCTTTGTTAGCGCTCTGTTTTTCGCAATGAAACAATAACGACTAGCCCAAATTTTGAACTTTTCAAGATAGCTGTAACACTATAAATACTGGACAGCGTGAAATTGTGAGAGTTGCATGAAATAATCTATCCTTCCACAAAGATGAATCCCATTTAAAAGCGGAGTTCCGGGAAGCAAAGTATCTTAGACTACTGATTCCGAGACCTGCCAACGTCTCCTGAGTTACAGATGTCAAAACATTCAAGTTTACTGTATCACATGTGCAGTCTTCCAGGTTCAACTCGCAGCGAACCATTATATTCCAAAATTCAGCCCACTCTCTCCAGGAACCTATCCAAAACTTCTCTGTATTTTGCATAAGCTGTCCAAGGATTGAACCATCCCAATATTTATATGCAGGCGACAGAGAAGGCAGGTTTTTTTCTTCATAAATATCACAGCTAAATTCGACAATTTTAAGCAAACCATATAACCACAAAACTTCCGCCTTCCCTAAAAGTAAATATGGCAACCCTAGGAGTCCTCATACAACAATATCGAATTGGCAAATGGCCACTCCTTCCGTTATAAAACAGGCGTTAGTCACATCATGTAGCTGTTTAAACATTTATCGACTCACTTGCAGGTAACTTCTGAATCGCCTCCACTCTAAAAAAATCGTACAGCCGATGCCAGCATAAGCAGACGTTCTGTTCGTGTTGCCAATCGCGCTAATACTATTGATTCGACCATCGTCTACGCAGGCACACCACGCAATGAGGTCGGAGCAACAACCAGGCTGTGACCCACACACTAGGTTCTTGCACGAATATTTCTTTCATACAAAAACCTTATAGAACGCCTAACCTCTAAGGATATGGCGTATAAAGCGAATAAATGTTGCGCATCACCTACTCGCTAAAATATGGCGCCGAGCGCCTGGTATTCTAGTATTACCTCCCCTTACCTATACCCGGGAAACGCTACTCTCCACTACAACAAGATATAAAGCTCTACTATGAAAATATTATGCAAACACGTGGTACACTCTTCGTCCCATAAAAATCTCTAAAACCACAAACCTATGCATTCTTCGACGTAGGCATCAAAAAGCCCTCATTACGTCTGAGTGTTCCGTCACTTACCCGAATGCCTTAAACTGTCTCACAGCGCATGCTAATTTAGAACCTGCCCTGTTCTGCTGCTCGGCTGCCGTTTACTCCGCACATTTTTCATACCTTTCTCCTCCAAAGTGGCGAGCTTGGCTGGCCTAAGACCGGCTGAAAGGCCAGTTCATTTCAGTGATTCTGGCTGAAGACACACTCTGCGCTTAATCCCGCGTTGAAGTTATTATCTCTCTCTCTCTCTCTCTCTCTCTCTCTCTCTCTCTCTCTCTCTTTCTCCTGTCATGCCTTCTTCTTAATTCCTTTCCCACCTCCCACCTTCGTTAAGTGATCACCTTTATTCCGACGTGGCCTTAGAGGCAAAAAGTGTATTTGACTGGGCTTCAATATTGGCCTGAAATAAAGTTTTCCTTCTCCCCCTCTCCATCCTCCTCCCCCCCCCCTCGCACTTTATTTATTTATTTATTTATTTATTTATTTATTTATTTATTTATTTATTTATTTATTTATTTATTTATTTATTTATTTATTTATTTTCAACTGGGCACCGACATGTTGTATGGGCGCCAGCGTTTCGGGGTGCGGCGGCACGCTGCGTGCATCGATGGCTTTTGTTTGTGTACTTCGGGCAGCGTACGCACCGTGTTCAGCAGCCTGCTGCACATACCAACAGATGGCAACTGACGCTTAGTTCTCAAGGGAATTAACAAAGACTGATTAGCACGCTCAGCTAAGGCAATCAGCCTGCCGGGCTTCGAGCGGATCTATTTGCAGAACTCCGGCGTAGGCATTGGCAGATGGCTCGAAGGTGCTTTCAGATATCACGCACGCGAGCTCTGCGCAGCGTTCTACTCCGTCTCATACACGTGCCTATGTTGATGTTGAAGTAAAAGGAGCTTTTTAGTTGTATAATCACTGAATTCGATTTTGTATATCTGCCTACGGTGATGTTTTCACCCGTCTGGTTGCCGAAATCATTACCTAAAATGATATAATTAAATAGACAGGAGCCATATTCAATCGCTCTCTTGTCTCCTCTTTTAAATTTCAACTCACTTTTATCTACGCGCCTTGTCGAATAGCCAATCCTAGTATAGATGAGGCGAGAATCCATGCCTTAGGCTATTGGCCAAATTAGATTAACATGAAAGACAAAATGGGGTAAGGGCAAAGGTAGTCGCTTGAACTTTCGTGAAATTTCTTTTTTCACGCTTGAAACCGACGCACGTGGTTTTATAATTTTTTTTTGGACCGACAGCTACATTTTTCTGGAAAAGCGGTAGGGACTCGTCACTACTACTAAGAATCCCTATACAGTCGTTGCTGCTTTTTAATCCTTTTGTGAAATTTTGTGACTTTCGACGACTACCAAGCGCATTTGGGGATACTCTACTGCCGAGTGGACTACTTTTTTGCTTGCATAAACATTGTGTTCGATTGTTACTTAAACATTTTCGCGCAATTTCCGTCTGTCTGTAGACTGTGCATTTTTTACAAGAGCGCGCAATCTTGGTCAAACGCTTTCAGCCAGAGGCTGCCCTATTTGTCCACATATAGAGGAACACTTCTAGGCAGCTTCACGGCTGAACTGAATGCTTCAGTGAATTACTTGGAAAAAAAGCATTGTCTCTAGAAATTTCAATCTTTTTTGTCAATGCGCGGTTTAAAATTGCTTATGTCCTCCTTGCATGGTAGATTTTAACGAGTCATTTCGCTCTTCCTTTCCTCTTTGTTCACGTTACCTTAAACGAATATAATCGGCTACGAAAACATTGGCAACCAGGAAAAGCAATTCACAAGAAAAACAACTGCGTTGACGGGAGCAAAACACGGGGCCGGCGTAAAACCTTACGGTACAACTAAGAAGGCGGTTGTTGTGCACTTTTATATGTGGTTGCGTTTTTCTGCCGTTTTAAATCTCTTGTTGGCTAACAGACGCGACCTCCTTGTCCCACTTGCTCTTCGGCACCATACAAAGTCACATACGAAGACAAGACTTGAGAATGTGGAATTTCGATATAGTGTTGCGGACAAAATTTGGTGTAAAAGATGGTTCGGCTCAGGTTAAAGCAGCCACGTGAAAGGACAGTCGTTCTAAATTTAAGAATACGGCCGTAAGCTCGTACATGGCACTCTACGATTTGCGTTAAATGCTATGTTCACAAACATAGATTCGATTGTTGTAGCTGCAGGCTTCAATGATGCGACAAACGACGGACGTGAATGCACCCTACAAATACATTTCTGAGTGCGCTTGACATATGCGAATGGCCATAACATTGAAAAATATATCTCTTTCTTCTTTCTTGGAAGCATTCATACAAAAATCCAGAGGTAAGAAATTGCCGGGCCCTCAGAAGCACGCGGGCTGATTCGCAAATTACATCACCACTTTTGCACATAAATCCAGAGCAATCATCTAGGACACAATCTCCATGGCAACGGCCTGAGTAGAAATTATTTCGAGTCGCTTTATATAGTTTGTCAGAATACTTTGTAAAGCGTTCACAGCTATCGCACAGCTCTATCGCGTGTTTCTGCTCTAGTTTTTAAACAGATTGCTCTTGTAGCAGGCTACACCGTCCTGGAATCCGAAACACGTTTTCAGTATAAGCTGGGTGCCTTCCAAGGGAATTCACTGCTGTCGCGGCCTGTCAGAACGAATTTCGCAAAAGGGTCGCCAACGCCCGCTCGTGTCGCAGATTACGAAATGCAAGAGGTACGCGCGAGTGTGTTCCAAGGGGCTACAAAATGGTGCTGCGTTATTACAGTCGTTTCGTGTTCTTCAAGTTTGCTGTTACGGTTCTCGCAGCTTAGGCAGAGCGCTGACGGGGATCAAGGGATTGCAGTCGGCATGCATTTGAAATGAAAAATCGTCGAACAAACACTCCTCTACTTCGGTTCCAACAGAGATATATGTCGGACTTAACTTGGGAGGAAACTCCTTTGTGCCGAAAACGCGAGCGCAGATTTATATGCTTCATACATGTCGACTTTAGCATCCTGCGCCTTCATTCTTGAAATATGAACGCCCAAAACAGTCCCTAGTCTCTCACGTGATGACTTACATATTTAAGACTTCAATAAGCTGGCATTTGATAAAGGAACAATTTATAGACAACCGCAACACAAAATGCTTCAGGGCTGTGATCATAACCAGTGGTTTAACATTTTAAGGAAGTCATTCATTTAACATTTATGGCGTATTTTGTAGATGCCTTCAAGAAATTAACGCACGGTACTTATAAATACTATAGACACCGTACCACAATTAGACGTCTTCAATTGTCACCAGCTCGCGCAGTGCAAGGTATTCCGATGGTGGCCATGTCGAAGCACTGAAAGGTTGGTACGCTCCGCTCCACAAGCTTTATGCAGCATTGCGAAAGGTAAAGGCCTGCCATCTTGACAACTCAAGATGGCAGGCAATGCATAATTTTGCCTTCACGCGCCTATCGAGGGTGGTGGAAGAAGTAGCAGGAACCTAACGATTCACTCCATATTATTCTTATGGGCCCAGGTCCCCCTTATATTTCGTAGGTCTGTAAATACCTTTGTAAAAGGGGTGTATGCTGCTCGTATATTTAAGGTGTCGCGCTTTGGCCAATGGTTGGTTTTGCTCCACACCCAGTTCCTTAGCTAGCTTACTCAATACCCTGCGTGGCTGCAGTGTCTCCTCATTAATTCTTCTCCGATCGACGCAAGAAGTCAAGTAATACAAATGTTTAAAATAAAAGAACTCCTGTCATAAAACCATGACAATTAAAAAGCCTGTTTACTTTCCAGCCAGCGCTGTTTCTTGGTATAGTAAGAGAAAACAGTGCGAAAAGACAAGGTCAGGAGTAGACACACACAAGCGCTGACTAACAACTGATCATATTTCTTTCGCAATGTTAAATCACCACCAAGCCCAGCACTACATTTCGATGCCGATCCGTGGCTTATCACCCGATACATCGTTTTTCTATGCGGGAAAGAACAAATGCACTTTAAATGGAAGCATCGGAAGAAGAGCGAGAAGTCAAAATCCTTACAGCTTACGCCTAGATAACGAAAAAAAAATTAGCTGTGATTTAGCTTGTGGTTAAACCTGGAGTTACGCGAGAGCAATCTGCATGGCTACGCTATAGGTTCAGCTTGAAAGTAAAGACATGGCTTTTGTACATAGTGGTTTACTGTACGGTTCCAGCTTTATTTATGCCATAGGGGAAACACTTCACGTATGAGCACCCCTTGCCTCTTGTCGTTGACTCTTTTCATTCTGGTGTAGATGACTTCTAGTGGTATGACATCGTCTTTACGTCGAATTCCGTGGCACACCGGCGTCCCAATTTTCTTCTTCTTCTTCTTCTTCTTCTTCTTCTTCTTCTCCGTCTTCTTTTTCTTCTTCTTCTTGCCGGCACGGCGAAATGGCAAGACTGTGGCCAATGGTACGTCCCGCCACAAACCAAGACCCAACTAGCCGCTGGAGCCACCACACTCACAAAGAAAAAAAAAAATGAGGCCGTGAGCATTTTGCTGTGGCTTCTTGCTCGAACGAGGTGGTGAATCTGAGTACGGGGATGTTGCTTTTGTTTTGCTTTCAAAATAGCTGCTCGTTTGCGGTGGTTTGGCTCGCCCTTTACAGAACAGCACAGAGAACAGATACGAACAAGCCTTAAAAGTGATCTGCATATTTTGCACAAGAAAACCTCCATCCATGCATAAAGAGAGGAAGCCATCTTCGCACAACAAATTCGGGTTCGGTTATGAGGAATAAAATAAAGGGACAGCGAGTTTTTGAATGTGTTGAAAAGCTTCGTATGATTGGTGATCGTGATCATTCAGGGAAATGACTAGTCGGCCCAGAAAACGTCTCTCTTATTGCACAAACTTCTAGAGTTAGTGCGGTGCGACGCAGCCTATTTCGCAGTGCAGGTGAGGCCCTGCAACCAGCATCCATCGCCCATAGCCGTCCTCCTCCTTTAATCTTGGTGTTCATTGTGCTGGTAGTGAAAATAGCCTGCCGTTTTCAGCACTGCAGATTTCCCACGAGGAAGGAAGGCTGCGGCCCAGCAAATTATCAGTGAAAAAATTTCCACATGCATCCGTCTTCCCAAACGCGGCTATGGTTTATTTCTCTCTCTTGACATTTTCCAAAGCGATAAGGGTTTGGATTCGGGTGGGCGGTTGTAAATGAGATGCTAATCGACTGGAGCGCAAACAACAAGAATAGGTTTCCGCGCATTTGAGCGGGTCGATATATCAATGCACAGCAACCCTTCCTACTTTCCTTTTTACACTGTCACTACTCTTGATCGGGTTAAGAAATATAGTGAAGTTATATATGCAGTATACTGTCAAGTTAGCTACCGTCTGGGATTTATATCGAATGATTGATAACTTACGTTGAGAAGCGGCGAACATATCGAAGCATAGCTCACAGGCGGTCGTATAAAATGTCATTAGCATTAAGACTCAAGAAAGGCATTAAATCTTTTACTATGAACTAAAGCGAAGTATAGTTAGACGATTGAGGTTCTGGTAGCGAATAGCGCTTGAGACCCTTAAGTATTTTCGTTTTTAAAATAAACATGAAACGAATGTTCTGCACCAGTTAGCTAGGCTAATAAAATTGGAATTTAACAGGCAAAAGGAAAAGATAAACTCAAAATATTAGTTTATTTTGTCACAGATATCATTGATGTTAAGTTCACACTTAAAGAAGAGGGAGGGGGAGGGAGGGGGGTCTCTGATTCGCCCCCTCTTTCACCTGTTTGGCTCTAGCCGTGGTAAATCAAAGGTTTCCATGGACCCGTTACTGCACTTGAGCATGCCACCTATGACAACATATAGAGCGCTCATTTGAGTCACTTGGTGACCCTGGGCGTGTAATGCCTGCTCAGAGCCGTTTGAGATGACCCTAGGATGGCTGAATAGTTCGCGGCTTAGTTTGGCCCAGTGTTTATTTTCCAGATTTTACGCAGTTTTTAACCCTCCCTTTATTCTGTGTCTCTCCTCGCTTTTTCCGAATTTGGTGAGGAAAATCTAGCCCATCAGAGGCAGGAGTGGTCTGAATCTGCTAAATAATAAACAAAACTGTCTATCGAGCTCCTTCCTTTGAACTACCCCGCCATATAGTTCTAGAAATCCTCAAGGAAACTTAAGATATCTAAGGATTAACATTAAAAAGCGGCATAGGGTGTAGAATAGCTGCAGTGGAGGGCCCCGCAGATTTCCGGTACCTGGAATTGTTTACTTGCCTTGAATTGTTGATTGCATGTTAAAGAATTGCAGGTGGTTGAGATTACCAGACCCTTGTACTACACCGCCACTCATAGCTCACGTCGCGTTGATTTGTTAAACTCCATTTAGCATATTTCTCGTCAAGAAATCTCTGAAAATAATTTACGAGTTAGTGCGAAAAATGGAGATCTCTGGAAGCGTGGTCCTTGAATGCGTCGGCAGTGCCTCTTCAATGTCACCGTAGAAACTGATTTGTTATAAGATGCCATTTTTTTGCAGTGTTACTGACTTAAATTCAATTTCCATGTTGCTTATAAACTCAGAACTTTCCATGATAGCATTGAGATGAAGCTCTCAACCTAGTATAAGCTTTAAAGCACTCAGTTACGCGTTATGATCAGGAAAACGTCGTCACGGGTAAATTTGCTTTGACTCTCATTGTACCTCTGTCAAAGGTATCTTCATGAAGTGCATTAACCAGTTGCTCCTCCTAGGAGCGCTCTTCCCTCTAAAGTAATATTAGGCAGAAGGTATCATCAGAACTCAAATTTCTATAGATTTGCAGGAATTCAAGCGCATATAACGAGTCTTTGCAATACATGAAAGAGGGGAACACAAAGACACGTCTAGCAATAGCTTGAACATATAAGGAGCTTTGTCTGGGCCTAACATTTATAATATGTGATTACACGTCAATATGGAAATCTCTATACATGATGTTAGCGCCCACAAAGTAACATGAGCGGCGCAGGAAGCAGAAAAAACGTTGTGTTGTGAATCAGCTCACAGACAGGTGAATGATTAAAAGCTGTGATGCCTATAATGCGCTGAAACGATAGGTTGAACTTCAACTTCACAAATTATTTCAGTTCAGAACGGTTGAATAGAAAAAAACGACGCTCAACAAAAGGAAGTTAAGGTCAAAACAAAGCTTCTGGCTTTTAAATGCACGCATCACCGAGGAATACAAAATGCCAGCGGACACGTTCCAGCGGAACTTGGTTGGCACTCTAGGAGGGCTGCATTTCAACGATGCTATGTTTGCCTGCTCGAGGCGAATGAAAGTGCACATCGCGACGCACGTGCAACGTTCGTAGATACGTGGGCGATCCGTTCTGTTCTGCGCCGTTCTGGTGGCACGTAGCTGCCTCGACACAAAACTTTGGAACATTGTCTCCAGTTTCGCAATGGATTGGCTTCCCGGCGTCACCAGTGAGGGCCACCATGCGGTGGAGACCACGCAGAGCCGTCAAGCACGTCGGTAGCAGCGATGTGAAGCTTAAGGCGACGTGAAAGCGCTTGCACCGTCCAGCATTAAAGATAAGAGGACATCGAAAATTTGAACGATTTTCTTTCTTTTCCTGACTATTTTTTATTTCATTGCAGCTTGTTTAAACGGTTGAAGCTCTACAAAGATATCTAAAATTGTTTTGACATCGAACGAGAAAATAGCTCCGCTGGTCTCGACCATGCATCACGCTCACCAACTGGAGTTTGTTTCTTTTATCTCTTTCTTATGTCAGTCCTGCTTCGCCGCGTTGTGAAAACATGGAATGTTTTGCATGTCAATTGAGGTAAAAGCTACTTCTATTGTGGTGAGGCGGACAGGGCGAATTGGGAAAGTGTAAAAATGGCTCGGGCGTTCGGAGTTTGAGAAAAAAAGGACAATCGCAGCTTTGAGCTTTACTGTTGCACCTATTCAATCATGCAAGTTGGCTGCATAGGCTTCTACAGCAAAAGCAAGTGGCCCAACATGTGAGAAAGGTTTATGCGGACTTTCGATTTCCTCTCGTTTCAGAGGTTCATACCTTCAGTGGGTTGTAGCTCTCGGTGGTATGTAGTCTGCAGAAAGGCAGGTAGGCGCAGTACGCGTGCAGCACACGCAGTATCAAGAACTACTTCATCTCATTAGCACGTTGTTAAAATGAGCCAATATTTATAATTGTAAAACAGCGAGAACAACGGTGGACGAGAACAAGAAAGACAAGGGAAGAGTGCTGTCCCGTGTGTTTCTTGTTCTTGTGCACCGTTGTTCGCGCTGTTTTACGATTATGAATGTTTACCAACTAGCCCAAATGAACATTCTGCGCCAATATTTTACTCCAAAGTTCTGCTCTTACAAAATGTGAGCGCACTAATGAAAATGCAGTTACTTTATAATCTCATGCGAGCTGACCCATCGTGCCCTAACTGCCCCTCCATCTACGCGAATCTTGAACACTGTCTTTTCCTCCGTCCTGCCGCCATACAATCCTCACACTATCCATACCCCCCACCTGTATCCTGGCGTGCCTGGCTGGAATCTTCTTCACCGAAGGATCAACTAGCCTTGGTACAACAGGCAGCCGACCTGTTGGACGCTTAATTTGAGTCCTGAATAAAGTGCATTGCTACTACTACTTATAATCCCATCCCATATAACACAAATTCGGCGAAGGAGGCTGTCGTGCTGACTTAGGAATCGAAGAAGATTCGCTTAAATTCCAACCGCCATACCAATGTCATAGCGATTCATCCATGGCCGTCAGAACCAGACAGCTAAAGGTTCGCCTATGTTAAATCACTTCACAGCGATAAGCGAGGCAGAAGAAGACATTTCTTGTAGGTATATTTCTTCAAACGTCGACACCTTGTACACATCTATAGTAAGCAAACAGGAAGACAGTTATGAACTTGAGGTGCTAGCCCAAACATAATGATGGTGCGCAGACGTCACAAGATACACAAGCCAACCAGGCGAGAACTGTATCCGTAGAATAAGTAAGACTGCTCAGTTGCTTGAGCAACTGCCGCTTAGATGTCCTGGTGCATATTCGCAGTCGTTAAAGGGCAACTCCGACAATGTTTCGATGCTCGCAGGTTTCAAGGAAATTCGATTAAGAAGGTCACGTCAAGACTGTATGCCAGTTACAGGGTTGACATTTTAATTTTCTCGCAAAATAATTTTTAAGATAGCGCACCTTCACTCGCGACTAGCGCTGCCATACCGAACAATTTTACGGTCAGCCTTATGCTCAATTACCTCACGTTCGTGGAGCGTCGCGCGGACGACGGCGACAATCAATGCAGCGGCCGTACCTCCTGTACAGCGACCCAACAGTGAGCGTCTTGTTCCTATAAATAGGTGTGGGTTCACCTGTGTAGCCTTTTGTTCACAGATTGGTGTTTTTGCAGCTTATCCTGACATACACGAACTTGCCATTCCCCCTGGCATGGGGAAAGAAGACCACGGCGCTACTCCGAAACAGCCTGGCACAGCACAAATACGAACGACAGGCTGCTTGAAACCAGAAGCGATAGTGGAACCAGTATGCTGCTATCTTAGTAGCTACGAAATATTATAGGAAATCCAACACAGTTGTCTATCCCCGATTTCCCAATGAGAAGGAGATTCGCGACTAGTGGATTCTTCCTATCTGGCGTCCCATGTGGTCCCCACTACGAGAACGCATATGTGCTGAAAACATGTCACGCGTGGCAACTACCAGGACAGGATGCTTCTGATGGAGGAGTTTGGTCTAGCAAGTACAAGCGGTGGTTGATATCGGCTGCTGTGCCATCGATCTCCCCGTACGCGACTCCTGCTTAACCGCCAATATACCGAGGTGCAGCAGTGAAAGAGGAGCTGGCAGAGGTCAATAGGTTAGGATGTGTTTTCCTAAATCTACTCTAAGAAGCAAACCGGTACGATAATAATTGCGGCTGTGGAATATTACTCTCATGTCAGGCGAGGCGGCCTTTTGAGTCGATATCGAGACAAGAATAGAAATTCGAGCTAATAAACGTCCGGTCGCCTTCATGAGCGGCGCGGAGATGTGTCACGAATTAAGTGCCGGCCACTTGCATCAAGCTGTATGAGTGCATAAATAGCCTAAAGTTTGTAGTGAATGCTTCATACGGCATTAATTTAGCCGCATTCAATATCGCTTGCTCGTTCTGCCCTCATTGGCCATTAATACCGTACTACTATTTTTATACTGCGACAGCCGTCCCTAAACGACCGCTAGCATTCCCCGCACTCGCATGCGCATCTGCAACAGCAGTTCCGAATAAATCATATACGGGCCTGAAAGATTTGTTGTCCGGAATCGGCGTTAATGCTTACCCTTCGAACAGGCAGGCATGACGTCCCGCCTGTTCCACCTCGCCATATAGTGAGCGCTTTGACCTAACGCGAGCGCGGATTAGCGCTGTGCTATTCCGGACGATAATGGCCGACCTCCCTACGTCTGCCGTCAGTGTTTTGTACAGTGTGCCGCGTGTGTGCGTCGTAAACAGGGAAACGAACACAGCACGGGCGCGAATCGTACCTCTGTACTTGCACCTTTGTGTCTCTGCACTTTGAGCTATTGCGGAGGCTCGTCCGATGTGCCGAATGCTCAGTGACCTAAGACATTTGCGGGCGAGCCTCAAGCAAACTACTGTATATTTTGTCATAGTGTATATATTTTTATTTTACCTGCCCTGGTCCTTTTGCCCTATCGCTCACCTCACTCAACTCGCTCAGTACCTCGTTTGGAACAACTTCCTCGGTTAACTCTCAACGTGCGGCGAACCTAAAATGCACCTTTAGACTCTCTTCTGTTGGGAAACAGACACTCACGCAAGAAACAAAAAGTAAAAAACGCCTCAGCATATGGCAAATGTTTCCATGCGGTTGAAAATTTCGCCCTCCAATGTAACATTACTGCGAATACCTTCTGCCAGACATTTATTTAGTGGTATCCATGGAGTTCCTAGCGAAGGCCAAAGGAGGAAGAAAATAATCCGACAAAAAGCGCAATTTAGAAAAAGCCAAAACAAGGTCGTTTAAGGGCGATCAATGGAGCCAATCAAGCAGGGTTTGGGAACATAAAGGGCCGGAAAGATTACAGGTTTCGCGCGTCTCTTCAGTCGTTCAGGTTCACCGGGAGCGTCGTTCTTAGAGCTAGAATTTTCCGGGCAATTGGCTCCATCGGCAGCTCTGCGCAACACTCTTTTTCTTGCCTATGGCACATCCTGGAAGCATAAAATTGGTTCGTAGATCAATCTGTTTGGTGCGTGCAAGAAGCGTAAAAACAACAGTTCGTTTCCCGACTCGCACACTGCTACACTGAACGCAAACGAAAGAAAACCAAAAACTGCAAAAAAGGCAGTATCATAAAAAAGAAGAAAAAAAGACATCAAAACTGGTGGTAACAAATGGTTCCCAGGAAACTGCCCTCAAAGGAGGAAGGCCCGCTTCCCCAGTCTCATGCGGAAGACACTGAGTGCCAATAGTAAAAAGTTTAGGTTATAAGAACAATTCAAGCTTTCTTGGAGCAATAGAAGATATTTATGTTTATTGCTTTATATTTGTTCTAGTAGCCAGGGTGCGCCAAAGAGGCGGACATCAGTGAGCGCGGTGGAGCCTTCTTGCTCTCTTCGTACTACACCGCCTTTTTTTCTTTTTTTTTCCGCTTAGTATAACGGACCGTCCAGTCGCACCGGGATTTCTGGCTGCGCTTGGGTAGAGTGGAGAATACGCAAAAAAGGGGCCGGTTAAACTTTGTTGTTGGCAGTAAACTTATCAACAGCCGTCAAGCTGTTAGACTGTCCTGTTATAGAAAGGTGAACAGCCCCGGTAATTGGCTGCATTTGTTTCTCTTCCCTTTTATTTTGTACTAATATTTAAGCCCTCGAGCCCTTTGTGTCTTTGCACCCCCAATCTCATGTCGTTTTGCCTGTTAATATTAGCGCAGCTAAAATTCCAAACATTATTGAAACGGTAATGTAAAAATTACACCAAAATTTTTCACAATGCTTCCGCCGCACGTATGAGGTACTCCGACAAAAAGAAAAAAAAAAAGAAAAAGATGTATAATTTCGCAACAGGTTCATCTGGTCCACTCGATCGTCACCATGCACTGTGTATTTCCACAACCTGCACCTTATCGCAACATGTCTCCATTCTTACTTCATAATGGCTGCTCCGAGCTAGTCGTTGGCAGCAATCGGTATCAGCACGGTCGTCAAATTGACTGAGTCATTTCCGAAAGCTTATTCTTTGATGTTATTCATAGCATCACGAATGACTTAGCACGTGAAAAGACGAAATGTGAAGTGCACGTATTTCGTCAACCTTCCCGCTATTGATTATGGCATCAACTCGCACATCAGGAAGCCATCTGTAGCTTCGATTTCTAAATGGGTTGTCGCATGGATAATGGCATAGCGGGCTTTCTACCTCTGCTTCTGGCAGGCCTGTCGATATCGACGAACATTGTCGCAAGGAAAACGAATGACGTCCCAATACTATTCAAAAGACAATGCACTGGTACGGCATCTTTTCTCGCCTTTTGTGCTTGCTTAGCAAATGCCCAACGGAAAAAGCTGAGCTTATAATGGAAACACTCAAGTCGAGAACGTTAGTGTGATGCTGTTTCATAGATCACTAGCAAAGTTCTGTATGTGGCAGTTTTTCTTTTTTTTTTAAAGGCGCCTATAAGACTCGGTTGAAAGCATACATCTATTGGTGGCATCCACATTAACAGTTCTATTTCAACACCTTATGTGTTGTTTACTATATAATACGACGGACACGTCGTTGTCGTTCAATGGCTGTGACCTTCTGCTTCTAATTCCTATGCTGTTGGTTGGAATTAAAATCGGCGGATGCCGCATCTTGTTGTTGTTGCAGCTAAATTAAAAAAAAACATAAAGGCAAACATGTCCTTAGCGTTCGCAGCGCCGGTGGTCAAAATTAATCTGGGGCCTCCGCTTCGCCATGTTATGCTACTTAATCGAAAAAGAAAGAATAACTTTTGCATGGTTTCTGTCTAGCTTCGTGATATTTTCTAGACTGGCATCGAGTTTCGCTAAAGCTAACCTGCAATTTCGTTTAACTCATCCCGTATCCCAGCTTCTTAATGAACAATGATGTTCTTAAATGTGTACTCACTTGCCGCTGCAAATGAGGAACTTAAAGGCTGACAAGATGGTTGCCACCTCAACGTGATATCCAACGACACCACCAAGATCCTTCGGTAGCGATTCTGCATGTCTATGTCGTGTTGCCTTCACGTTTGCGGAGCATCAATTTCGACCTTGCGTGCTCACTGGCTAGCTTGCTTTCATTGCTACTCCAGTACTGCTGACTATCTATGTCCTCAATGTGATGATGGTTGGTTGTGGTGGCGAAACTCTCGGACATTTTGAGAAAGGGGTACTGGTCACATATTACGGCGAAAGCCTTTAATGGCTCATGCTCGCGGCCACAATCACGTCCGTCCGTACGTAACGCTTTAGTTTGATGCCGTCATCAGTGGTGTTGTATGTCGTACCTTGAAATAAATGATGACGTCGTCAGTGGTGCAGCATGTCATAAAATTCAACTTCGCAACCAAGATTTATTTTTTAGCTCTATTTTGTAGTTGACAAAAATACTTGACTTTTCCACTTTCATACCCGCGTCTGGCGCGTGGCAACGGCGTGTTAGGTTAGCCCTTAGATGAATTTTGCGAAGTGCACAGAAGTTTTATGTCAGCAATGTAATGTCATTTCCTGTAATGCAATGTTACTTGAAAAGTGAAAAATTTTTCGTTTATAAGCTAAACTCGTCGAATAATCCTGAGTACCTTGGATAGAATAAAATGCCTCATAAAACTGCAATATGCACAAGAGCCTCTAACATGTAGCTTCCCCAGCATCTCAAACACATAGAAAAATACATACAAAATAGAAAGTTACAAAAGCCTTTTTTTGGGTGGAGATGTTCGATTTCACTGATAATAAGCCAGCCCTCAGCCAGCTTAGGATGGGCTAGCCGGAGCTCGTGGGCAGTATTTCTCTGCCTCCAGCCCCAATTTAGGCTGCTTTTGACGGCAGAAATGACCGCATGGTTCTTGCACCGGGAGCTCGCCACAAAGTGAAAGCTGGTGAGGATTTAGGATAGTTTAAAGTTCAGCGGATTGCCAAGTTGGACGATCCCTTCACTGACAAGGTAACATCCGGTGGCTTAAATGCGTTTCGTCTGCGCATTTTAATGAGACACAGGACAGAGTAACGAACCCAAAGGACAAAGCTGAGCTTACTTCATCTCATGTTTGTTTTTTAACTTTAGACACTGGACCAGAGTGCGTATCCTGCTCTGCCTCACGCCACATTAAAATGCGGTTATCAGCTGAAAAATTAAGCTACAGCGACCTAACCAGGTCATACTACCTGGACGTCCCATGGCAGGGACTAATACACGTCCCTGCCAGGCGCCTATGCCAGGTGCGTTTTTGAGAAACCTACTTAACATTATTCATTTACCTATAACTCTCAAAATGAGAAAGAATATGAAGTGTAAATTTGGGGCCCCGATTGCAGGGAAATTATGCTGGCAGTCTATACTCTCAGTGCTTCATTCACAGCATAAGATTCGGCCTTCAAATAAGTGGAGAAGTGAGCGTAAAACAAAGGCCTGAAAAGTAGAATCATGGTCCTTCTAAGAGCGCCTATGAAAACCTGATACCTAGACTTCTTATATTCGTAAAACTAATATTTGTATTAATAGGACCAGTCGTTTCAAACAATGCGTATTGAGCGCATTTTTGAGAGCACAAAGCGCATTATGATCGGTGTATTTCAATTTTTCAGCATAAAAATGTCAGCTTTAGGTATGTGTTACTTCTTGAGAACATTCAAACAATGCTTACTGAAAGCGCCAACAATGCAGAGACGCTTGTCATAAACACTTTGCTCGACATTTTTTCCATCAGAATTGTTGTGTTTCAAAATAATGCGTCCCGAAAATCTTTAGAAATCAGGATGAGACACGAACTTCTTATGAATGCATTTCGGTAGTTTAAAATCTTATCATGCTGTCCGACATACTGTAACGTATTTCAGGATATACTCCTTGTTGCATCCTTTTGTTCACAGTTACCTTACTTTTCATATCTTTGACCTCTTGCTAGCTGTTCACTTTTGTTTCTTCGCATTTTTTTTTACAATATGCATGAACAAATAGCTTTCTTCTCTTTTCTAACACTCATAACTACTCTAACTATTCCAGCTGTCATTAAAATACAGCGTGTTACATTTTAATCTTACAAACGCCTGTAACTGATCTTAAATTTGGCACGGCAATTTTCACGCGCATTCTTTTCTCCAGTTAAGTCCTAGTTTTGAGACTGCCTGTCGGGAAACATGTTTTTAGATAACTAAGGTGCCGTGCATTTCGGTTTCTAATTTCTCTCTAATAAGGGCACCGCTTCAATCACATCTCAATCCAGCAAATGCCTTCTGGTGGAAAAAATGCAGGTAAATGACAGGTTAATAATCCACCGTTGATCAGCAAAACAATTAAATTTAGAAACAATCGTTCAGACTTTCTTTGCATTACAACTTTCTTTTTTCCCAGGAAATGCCTTTTCACGGAACGAAATTGCCGGAATACAATAAATAGCTCCTTCAGGGCAACTTTCTCTCGTACATTTTTGACGGGATTAGAAATCTGAAGTTGCTTTCCAGGTTTCCACTAAATTCGTGTATGATGGATTAGCGGGGTTGCGGGTGGATTGGGTGCGTAGGCGTGTAATGCTTGGATCGATTTCGAGCGTTTGGATGCAACTACTGAGGACAGGAGTTTCGCCGTAGCACAAGGCGCTATAAATGGAGTAACATGTTCTTCCCGACCAAGCGTCATCGCACCATTCATGCCCTATTAGTATTTCTTGCATGAACCCGTTTCATTAAAAAAGATCTCGACATGGCAAGACTTGCATGTTTAAGAAGAGATTAGAGCGCTTCTCAACATTAAAAGAACAACATTCGAGAGAGGTGTGCCTGGCTGGGAAAGGACCTCAGTGTAAGTTAGAAAAGGGCATCAACCTAAATTAAAAAAAAAAACGATCATTTCGACACCAACTTTGTTGGTTGGTTGGTTCATAGGAAGGGAAAGGCGCAGTATCTGTCACACTTGCTCTGTGGACACCTGAACCGCGCCGTAAGGGAAGGGATGAAGGTGGGAGTGAAAGTGAATAGAGAGAAAGGAGGGCCGTAGTGGAGGGCTACGGAGTAATTTCGACCACCTGGGGATCTTTAACGTGCGCTGACATCGCACAGCACACGGACGCCACTTCGTTTCGCCTCCATCGAAACGCAGCCGCCGAGGCCGGGATTCGATCCCGGGAACATTCATGCCCTATTAGTATTTCTTGCATGAACCCGTTTCATTAAAAAAGATCTCGACATGGCAAGACTTGCATGTTTAAGAAGAGATTAGAGCGCTTCTCAACATTAAAAGAACAACATTCGAGAGAGGTGTGCCTGGCTGGGAAAGGACCTCAGTGTAAGTTAGAAAAGGGCATCAACCTAAATTAAAAAAAAAAAACGATCATTTCGACACCAACTTTGTTGGTTGGTTGGTTCATAGGAAGGGAAAGGCGCAGTATCTGTCACACTTGCTCTGTGGACACCTGAACCGCGCCGTAAGGGAAGGGATGAAGGTGGGAGTGAAAGTGGATAGAGAGAAAGGAGGGCCGTAGTGGAGGGCTACGGAGTAATTTCGACCACCTGGGGATCTTTAACGTGCGCTGACATCGCACAGCACACGGACGCCACTTCGTTTCGCCTCCATCGAAACGCAGCCGCCGAGGCCGGGATTCGATCCCGGGAACTCCGGCACAGTAGTCGGGCGCCTTACCACTGCACCACCCCGGCGGGGCACCAACTTTGTTCCTTCAACAGTTTTCGTTGTTGGAAAGCTGCAGCTCGCCTGTTTAAATCTTCACTTTTTTTCATCTTCCGGGTCGCCGACTGCTCTCTTCTATGCTGAATATACCTCGAGCCTCTTGTAAGAAACTAGGCAGCTTGGACTTGAACGCCCTTTAACGCGTTCAAGTCCAGCTTACTCCCAGATCTATAGATTATCAGCAACAGTCTAAACTGAGGTCGTAGCTTAACAGCCAAGATCAGCTTTTCTCAAGCATGAATAACAATTTCTGCAGAAGTACGCGACCCTGACGTAGATTTCAGGTAGTATCCAAATTCTCATTTCTAGGGCAGGGTTTTGGAGCGTAACATATCCTCTTTGTGATAGATCAAATTCTAAGCACAAGAATATCAACAAATTCCTGGATATTTTATTGATTATCGTTGTAAATAGTCAGTGAAGATTTCCTGTAAGTAAAGATATATATTTCTAACACTTCTAAATTGTGTTTTTGTGACCTGAAGTAAATAAGTCTTGTGTAGAAACAAGCCCGTTTATTTAGACAATGGTATCCTTGTCACCTTACTTATCTTTATTAGTAAAATATTGCAGTCTAATAACTACAACAGAAATATTCCAGCATAAATCCGAACCTTCTCTTAATTAAAACTGGCAGAATTCACACTTAATGTCGCCTGTGTGCCGTCTCTTTCAGTTTCCCCTCACGTCGAAATCCTGCTCATGCATCATTCGTGCATTCAGGTAAGAAAAGCTGACAAAAGACTTCCCTGTAAGCAAGTCCGTTTCAGAAATCCAATGACAAGAGCTCAACCGGACTATCTGCATGCTGCTGTAAGTCAGCCGGCACACCGAGCGGGTAGAGTTGTACTAATGCCAGCTCAGCAAGAAAATTGGGAAAGAACCACTGTATCAGCGGTGCTTGCTCTGAAATAAAACTAGCAACCGCATTACGAACACCCTTTGGGTTCCTTTGTCGAAACGCTAACGTCAGCCGCCTCTGCGAAACGTTCCGCGCGGAACAAAGCCTTCCTTTCCAGCCTCGTTTTGAAAAAAAAATAAGAAATAAGAAAGCAGAAAGCAAATTTTTTGCCTATCGTTCGTTTGACCCATCTAACTTTTGTCTGTATCTAGCCGGTAAGACTCTTGAGTGCTTTAATATATACTTCTACAAAAAAAAAGTGAACAAATATAGATAAAATAATGGAAAGTGGCCACGGGGTGCACACATGTCGGATTCTCGGGTGAGAGAGAGGGAAAGGGAGAGAGAGGTTAACTAGGCGATGCCCAGTGAGCTATCCTACACACGGGGAGAGGATTAGAGGCAGAGAAGTAAAGAAATAGATTTTAGATAGGTATCCATAGTCCATCCACTAAGCTAAACGGACAGAGGGCGCACATTTAAAGTTTGTAGTCGAGAACTCAACCCTGAGTCCTTTAAAAACTTCTACAGAGCCTTTATCGCTTTCATTTGCGATCAAAGTATTTTCAAATGTCCGAGAATATTTTCTTGTGAAAGAGGTCGAGAGTCCAAGCGACTGTGAGTAGCAGCCAGGAAGGCATGCTCTCGCTCAAACCGAGAGCAGTCACAAAGAATGTGCTCGTTGGGTTCGCCACACTCGCACTACTGACACGTTGGAGAGCCTGCAATTGCGATCAGATGGGAGTAGGCGTTAGTAAATGCCACAGGTGAGACAACGGCGTAGCATCACAGCGGGGAGGCCGATTGGTATTTTCTGTTGAAGTAAGGGGCCAACGTGATGCGAACGTGACGTCCAGCCTCGGCAGCGGCAACGTGTCGAAGCTTGAATTCGGTTTTGAAGAATCCCGAATGTGTAGAAGACTCCTAATTATTTTTTCAACCTGGCGGTCTTCAGCAAGGCCTCCACATCCTTCGCAAAAAGGGAACCTGTGCATATCAAGTCAGTCGAATCCCGGTGTAATGCGGTCGGAGTTCAATCCAGTGACATTCACCTTAGCAGCTCAATGCAAAAGTAGCTTAGCATATCATCTTTGGGTGTGCCAAGCAAGTTACAATAAAGAACGTACAGCCTGCTGTTTGCGGCCAAACTATTTTTATTGTTGCCAGCATGTTTTGTGTTCTTCCGAAGCACGAATTACCATCGACGTAGGTTCGCAGTTCATTGTCACGCATGTTGCATCCAAATCAGCCACATCATGAAAATACACCTTTGCAATTTAGAGAGATGTGCGTGAAGGACGACAGTTCTAGAAGTAGGCAATAAACGCCAGACCAGAAAAGTGTAACGGCATTCATTGGGGAATAGTAATTGCGCCCATATCATTTTCAACTCGACGATAGCAGGCACGCACAGGGGAAGAAGAAATTAAAGCCATTTCCATGCATGTCATGGATGGCATAGTCGTTAACAACCCACGCTTTACGTTTTTACCCTCACACCCATTCATTAAAACTGCTCTCACAATGACCGCGGCCAATGTCGTTTTTCCTATGCAAATTCAGATTCAGATGAATGTTCCCAACTCTCTAAATGGCCATGCGAAAATTTGAAGAGCTATATTTAAACTTTCATTGTTTTCAGACATGGTTCGAATAGTAGCGGGCTGAGCAGTGCTCAGGCACGCTTTTACCGCATTTTAGTTTGCGTAGATTTATACGCATGTGAGGTACTTTTACCAGCCGGCATCTCAGCGATGCATGAAAGGACGTGTTCTGTATGACCTTGTAGCAACTCGTCTATCATTTAGCAGAGGAATGGAAGCCACTGTCACGTACTTGTTTATTTAAGTCTCCCCCACTCTGCAGCAAACCTGATGGTAGCTTCAAAGTATAATCTGGCGTATGGTGCACACATTTCGAACGCAACAAGAACTACATGTTCCCGTTCACAGATAGCTGAAGGCAGAAGCTCGTGGATTCTGAAAATCGACTACAAGCAGTTTAGTTCCGAACATGCTTCAAACTATATTGCTGCGTCTGTTATCTCTATTTTGTGCTTCCTAAGAAGCAGATTTTCAGCGCACGAGAATTATGTGCCCTATTGCGAGAAAACCAGGTGGCGTTCATTGTTCATTGGTCGTGCTTGGGACAAGCATAATTTGGCTGTAATTTTGTCGCAAAATGGTAATCCGTGACGACTAAAAACGCTTTAAGCTCAGGGTGAAGATAGCAGCGTGGGCATTCACACGACACCTGATAAATTTGTGCATCTTGTGTATGTTTTCGTTTAACATTTCAGATGGTTTCAGTACAAGCTAGCATAGACGTTTTTTTTTTTTTTTTTCAAATATCAGATTCAAAGATCGAACATACGTATTTTGTGTGTGCGTGTGTGTGTAGATTATTGGTTCTCAACCCACGTGGCTTCAAGCTGTGGTAACTTCGAAAAAAAATATAACATCGACTTGTCGTTCATGGCTTTATTTTTTTTTTTTTACTGCTATTTCGTTTAATTTATTTTTGTACATGTTTGCTGACTAATATTTCCCCTCATTCTGATTAATGCCCCTGATCTCTAAACTGCTATGAAAGGGATGTTACGATCCAGCCACAAGTGGTGCCACGTTTAAACTTACAGACAGAGAATTTATAAAGTTGCGCTGCCGCAGGACACCGGAGCACCCTTCCTTGATGGGACCAGTTGCCAACCCAGGGGGCCTATCAGTGACAACTAGTAAATACAAGATTTTTAAAAAATGCGGCTGTTCGCTAAAAAAAAACGACACGATAAAGAAGCAATAGCACTTGCACGCTCTTTCGTAGCTTTCGTCCATTGAAGTCAGCCCAACAGTGTTTTGAGCGCAACGAACAGGGTCGCATAAACCCTGAAATTCTAAGAAAAGGCAGTCCCTATGAAGTCAGGTGGAGGCCTAATGTCCGTTTCGCCATTCTCCCAAAGTGACGCTGCTCAGCGAGTTTCTTGAAATTTCCGAAAACTCAGACACCGGCTCAGCATCACTTGTGTAGTGACTTCCTTTGGGTACCATCCTGGGGGAATGGCAGAACACAAAAAGTTTTAAAGAGGATCCTGAGTGCATGCGGGATCGAATTCAGGCCTCGGCGGCCGCATTTTTGTAGAGGCGAAAAGCAAGACGCCCGTGTGCTGTGCGATGCCAGTGCACGTTAAAGAAACCCAGGTGGTCGAAATTTCCGGGGTCTTCCACTATGGCGTCTCTCATAGCCTTCGTCGCTTTGGGACGTTAAACCCCACAAACCAACCAACCAGGAAATTGAGTGAACGAGGGAGGTCTTGGCTATCTACAAGACGTTTTGGCCAGGCTCTTTTCGCTACTAATTGTTTATCACTCAACCAATTTTTTTTAGCTGGGCTGTAACTAACCTGCTTCGTTTGGTTTTGCCAAAATCACGCTTCAGTCTTCCGTCAAGCGGAAGACTACGAAGTGGAGCACCGATTCAATCTAGTCGAAACGCCACAAGCTAGCCCCATTTTCGCTTTTCAACTTAAGCTCGGGGCTCTATTTTCGCAAAATTCTGTATGGATATATCACCTCAAATTAAACACTGATAGATTACATGTATATATTTTGCCTGATTCCTTAGCCAGTGGTCAGTGTAAAAGAATGAAGGGAAACAAACTGGTTTGCTACCCTGCATAAGAAAGAAAGAAGGTGAGGGGTTATAAAGGTTACGTGATATTCACGACAAAAGAGAACTGAAAGCGCATTTCTTTGAAGGTCGTTCAGTGTCTTGAAGGAACTCCTTCACTGTGTAGATAGACTTAGGCGCCATCGAGTTGCAAACCATGTTTATATATTTGTTACTTTTGAATTAATTTCCAAACATACTGCAACATCGACGTGTTCTTTCCTCAAGAGTACTATGCAGTGACGACATCGCTGGAAGTGCAAATATTACTGCACTTTACATTAGATGAGGCAAAGAACATGACCAAACGCGTTAGCTCAAATAACTGTGCAGGGAAGAGGAAGGCAGGGAAGGGCTAAAAGTATCATGACAACGCTCTCAGCGATGCCTTATCCCAGACTTTAGAAAAGTGGCATTCGAGACACGTCCTAATGGCCGCCTCTGCGCATTTCAGACTGAAGCGGCCGTTCGAAGCGCTTGCGACGAGAAATGTTTGTTGTCGTTCGCGCCAGGCTTTTCTCTCTCGCTACCAGCTTCGTCTTAGCAACGTGACATCGATGCTGAAGTCGGTGTCATGTGGTGCTTTTAGGGATCAAAAGGGAAACAATACATATTTTCAAGGACAAGAAAATGTTATGATAACCATCATAGAAAGGATTGCAAGTGCGCAGAATAGTTCGCATGCCGCTAGTCAAGATGTCTGTGAAGCTCTCATTCAAAGCGGCAAAAAAAAAAAAAAGAATAGACAGCATTGACTTCGTCGTCGCTGCCCATTTGAAATCACATGCGAGGGTATTTCTGCGTTTTTTTGATGTTTTCCCCTTCCTTTTTTCTGCGGTTCTGGAATAGTTCCCTCCTGGTCTATATAAAGAAAGGAGCGAGCTATGTGAAAGCATTTACGGATTTATGTTCCACGTCAATGTTTACGAAAAAGGTAAGCTTGGCAGATAGGCTGCTAAGCCGTGACGCGAATTGAGACGGGATTGACCTAAATACAGCCAGGCTTATTGCGGGGATAAAATGTTTTTCAATGATCGGCGTGCTGAGCGCTTCAGATTGTTTTTAAGCCGGGAGCAAGAAGCCACGATTGGTCAAGTTGAATTTGTTTTTAGAGGCGGCTTGGCAACATTGCAACGCTTCGTATACCAACTGTTTTCTTCTATAGGAGATTAGAACTGTCTTTAAAGCATGCTATTTAACAAGCTGGAGATACGAGAAATCAGGATGGTTCTTCAAGATATGCCTTTTGAAAAAGACGAAATAACAACGAGTTGTTATTACTGTTATTGTTATTGTAGCGCGGCTTCGTTACCTCTCATTTTTACAACGGCGGGTGTTTACTATGTTAAAAGCGATGTTTTTCCTGCATGAAGTCAGTTCATTGCTTTACCTTCACATTTGTAAGCCTGTATTCACATTTTTATTTCAGCCCTGCGATACATAATGTAAAAAAAATAATATTGCAAGCATAATTGTCCATTGCAGTACAATTGCAGAAAGCGAGTTGGTTCTTATATATCTTCAAAGCGTGTGCTATTGCGCTGACAGACACGGACAGCAGAGGATAATTGTGGCATATGCAATTTAAGAACTGCAGATGGGTCGTCTTTCATCT